>NC_036864.1:10055562-10104650 GCF_002910315.2 Salvelinus sp. IW2-2015
CAGCAAGAATAATATGAGTGTGTGAGAGTGTCTTCCCCCAGCTCTTGGATCTGTGTTCTGTTCTCTGTTAATGGTGCAGAACGTCCTGACTGTGTTTCCAAAATGAAACCCAATGCTTATCACAACACACCCCGGTGTTGCCGTGCGTAAGCACACAGCCGCTTCTCCAGCTTTTTAAAGTAATTGGTTAAATATGGAAATCCAATTAGCTGCAGTASTGGTGGAGGTTGTTCCCCTCCTTAGGGTTGACTCTTAACAAGGTCCCCCAATGTGGCCTATCAATCAGTAGCTAGGTAGTGGAGCAAGGAAGGAAAGAGTGTGTCGTTAGCCAAAGGGGTAACCATGGGGTAACCATGGCACAGGAGGTTGGTGGTACCTTAATTTGGGAGAACGAGCTCATGGTAATGACGAGCAGAATCAGTGGAATGGTATCAAATACATAGTTACCCGGTGTTTGCTATTCCATTTGCTCCGTTCCGGCTATTATTATGAGCCGTTCTCCCCTCAGCAGCCTCCACTGAACCTGAGGGGACCTCCTGTTACCTTAGTAACTAGGGTTGTTGCTAGGGTCTAGACAGGGTGAAAGCCTGGCCCAAATCCTACTCCCTCTTTGCTCCTTCCCACACAATGTGAGCTCTTATTGTTTGACCAGTGATTGATGGGGGAAAACGTTTAATCAAGTTAGCAACTTAGAAATGAATGACTGGCCCCTACTTTTCTCTCCGCTATGGCCTGAAAGAGCACGTCTCTCATATCCATCTTTAAACCCAAAGCTCCCTGGATGAGAAACACACCTGAAACATCTGCTTTCTATTCATAAAKTCTAAAATTTCAGGAGCCTGAAGCTCGCGGTTACACTTCCAGTCATCAAAAACAGGCCATGGTTGAATTATCTCCTCAATCWCCTTCCGGCCTGCCTAAATGCTCTAAAGTGTTGGTTAGGATGAGGGCTGTGGGGAGAGAGAGGCCTCAGCTAGGGCTGGTGATGAAGCTCTGCTACTGCGAGAAACATCAGCGCACAGTTCTCCCTCAGCCTCCCTCTATAATGGTCTGGCCAGAGAAAACAGGGGTACGCTTTCTCGGCTCCATCTGCAGAAAGATTTAAATTCTGTCACGTTGAGAAAATATGGGACGCAGGAGGAAGAGTGAGGTGGAACTAGGGAAAGATCAAGTTAACAGGAGAGGGGCCTTCCAGGCAGCCCACACAAACTGAGACCCCTGATAGGGTGAGAGAAAAGAACAGTGGACCGGCTTCTCTACTTGCGTGCGTGTTCGTACACTTGGCAGGTTGTCCTACCATAACTCTGCTGTGTTCTTTGTCAGCACTGTCCTTTCCTGCGTGGGAACTCTACTCCAGCCGGAGAAGCCACCTGTAGCAGCTAGAAGGAGGTCACCGCCTCCCACTGAGGTCAGAGTGTCTGCCAGAGGTCCCAACCTCTCTGGGCTCGGCTCCCATTGTGTCTGATAGCTTCCAGTTGGATTTGCAGTAGGTATGTTTCTGTTGTGTGACAGCTCTGGCTTCGTGTTGACACGGATCAGCAGAATACAGCTTACTCAAAGGGCTTGAACAGAGACACCTGCTGCAACTATTTGATGTGCGAGATCTACTCTGTGTGTGTGATCTACTCTGTGTGTCATCCTTTTGGGAAGTATTTCTGAGGCGTTATCACAACAGTTTGAGCCTTTCTCCCCACTCTAGCCCGTCAGTCAAGATATCTGTCAGTTAGTATGTCCATGTCCACTCTACAACATCCCAGTCTTTCATCTCCTCTTTTCWAATTTTCTTCTCATGTTCTCACGCTTTCTTTTTGCTCCGTTGTAGGGGATCCCATCATCAACTCTAGCGAGAGGAGCAAACCGATCCAATAAAAATGACTAATGGCCGAGATAATTATTTCAACAGTCCAAATGTCTGTTAAAGAACGTGTTATTGTTCAAGACACTTGAGCAGGTCCGATCAAGATGGATGTTGGTGTGGTTTCGGGGAGGACGGCGTGCTATGCACCTCTGCCTGGACTCCCCTGTGAGGCTCTGAGGCGGGATTACTGTTTGTATTTCTCAACCCTCGTTCCGCCGAGAGTCACCAAGGTTATTTACCCTGCACACTCTCATAATTTAGTTCACACGGTGCACACTACGTTTCCCATTTCCTCCACTCATTTGGAAACCATTGACCAAAATGAAAAGGTGTGGCTGCTCACATCTACACACAGACTTCAAATGCAGTCTCGCCTTTCAACTCTATTGTACATAAAGCCCAGTGTTATTGCTTGATGTCACGTCAGTTGTTGTGTTATGCAATTACACAGCGCTGTGTCAGTGGTGGTCTCAGTCTTGTTTCTTGCCCCCTTTCACCTTGTTCAGCAAGGATTACATAGAATAAAAAATAAAATAAAAATCTTTCCCCATTTGAAGGGCAAAGTGGTGGACCACAACTTGGCCGGATGCGGCGTAGCGTGCGATTGAACTCTGCTTGGCGAGTGGTCTGAGAAGAGAGGGTTTATGCTTGTTTGTCTGCTGTGGTCTGAGGTTTCCAACCTCGCTCATGCTCTATGGAAGAGGGTCTGCACCGCACTCTACACAGGGCCATTCTGACTTCTGTGTCGTGTCAAGAAGCAAAAGCTCTCATGGAGAAATATCCCCTGCAGGGAAGACACAGGAAAAGTTGTGTTTGTTTACTGAGGTCTTCATCTGGGATGGGGCAAAATCATATCCTCTCCGCCGCGACTCTGCAAACATCTCTCCAACATGTTTGACATTTAGACAGGCTTTGGGTCTTTATTAATGTCTTCTGCATGACCTCATCAGTCAACGCATTCACATCGGTCCCAACCATACAGTCCTTTAAAAAAATATTTTTAACCACTTGCAAGTTTATTCCTCCCTGGTTCAGGGGAATGTTCTGTTAGATACGAGGCCTTGTGTTCGCTGAGGAGGGCTCAGATGTGGTTGAAGAGTAGATCCTGGTCTCGGGAGCAGCCTGTCCTCTCCAAGTGTTTTATTACATCCGGGKGCACGTTTGCCTTGTCCTCGGCCTTCTCGCTCYTCAGTGCAGGGCCCCGCCCGCCTGTCTTCACAGCTCAAGGGGGAGATTACAACCAAGATCCCTTTTTCCCTGAAAGAAGGGCAGTACTAGTGAGGCTCTGTGTGCGCATCTCTTGGACAACTGACAGAAGTTAGATAAATTACASGCAGGCATTACGTGCTTTCATAAAAACACTGGCATCACTACAGGCCTGGTGTGTGCTGCTCACTCATTAGAGTACATTCCCGAAGAGAGTCTCACAGACGCCTGGGGAAAGATGGGTTTGGATGGAAGCTTGTAACTTTTTTGACATGGATCCTGTGAGACAAAAACAGCCAGCCAGCCATGATGTCTTTCTTTTATATTTTTAGCTGCCATTAGCGTGTGTAATCCTTTGTTTTGTGTGCTGTCAGCACCAAGGCGTCTGCCTGCGCTGTGCTGCGCGTCATCTCCTCTCCCCACACAGGGGGTGGCTGTACTCCGGAAGCTATTTTTAGCGCTGCCGCGCGTCCCACTCCAGCACAGCTAATTGAGTGCTTATTAATCTTGTTTTTTGGACTTGATAATTTCTCATTTTTGACAGGACCTGTTTTATCTGAAGCTTCGGACCGGGTTGTTTGTTTGAATCGCAGACTTCCTGTCTGAGGTTGTTTTCTAAACGGGTAGTTGAGGACAGGAGAATCATTTTCTTACAGTCCTTAAATGGTTCATTTCCCCTGAGCACACCCCCTCTCCGACCATCCTGTAGTGTCCAGCTAGTGCCCTTTCCCTTTCATGCCAGATAGCCTCTCTTGTCCCCACAGGGTGTAGGACCTGGAGGGGAATGAATCCACTACATTTAGACTAGGCTCCCCTGGCGTCAGTGTGTCCTGGCATCCTGAAGATGTCTTCAAGGTGCGTACAGTAACAGTGCTTTTCAGTTTCATAATGAGAGTTTAAATAATTAGTGAGAGTGAAAAGTTCTAGTGTGAGAGTGAAAAGTTCTAGTGTGAGAGTGAAAAGTTCTAGTGTGGGGTTGAAAAGTTCTAGTGTGAGAGTGAAAAGTTCTAGTGTGAGAGTGAAAAGTTCTAGTGTGAGAGTGAAAAGTTCTAGTGTGAGAGTGAAAAGTGTCTAGTTGGGAGTGAAAGTTTCTAGTGTGGGAGTGAAAGTTCTAGTGTGGGAGTGAAAAGTTCCCGTGTGAGAGTGACGAAGTCTAGTGTGAGAGTGAAAAGATCTAGTGTGGAGAGTGTGGAAAAAAGATTTTGAAGTGAGGCTAGTGTGAGAGTGAAAATATTCTAGTGGTTGGAGCTTGAAAGAATCTCGCATACTAAACCTTGATCTCTGTCACAGCTGATGGTGGCCGAGAAGAAAAGGGACAATCCGTTCCTATGACTCTGGTTACCGCAGCACCATTTTTCTCGGATTGCGGCCGTCGCCTCATTGTCGGCGACTGGTGCTCCAACACCATCAAGGTGGCGCCGGTGCGGGCTAGCGACTGGGTATCTGGCCAATTACCGCTCAGGTGAGTCGCAAGGACAGATGCTTGTGCACCGACTGGGTTTGAAACGAGTTTAGCAGACCACAAATACTTTGTTAGCCCAAGAGCTAACACAAGTCTTATGTCTCTAGCAAAGGTTACCATCACCTCAGTTACATACTGTGTAACGCTACGAGAAGGCATGGGTTTTGTTAATAGTTATTTGTCTGTTTGTAGTTTCGCACAAGAAGAAGAGGCCTGCCCATGTAGAAGAGCAGGAAACTTCAGGTACTGCTTTGTCCATGTTCCAAGGTCGTTGCTATCTGGTATACTTGGGATGTCCTCCCCCTTGAAATTTGAAATGTTAACTTTTATGGCTTGGGCAGTATTGAGTAGCTTGGTTGAAATAAGGTTGCCAGAAGTAAACTGCTGCTGCTATCCCAGAAGCTAACGTATTACAAATTGATTAGTATAATATTGTATAGAAAAATGAAGTTTTCTAAAACTGTTTGAACTGATGTTGTGAGTTTATAACATAACTGCATATGGAGGAAAAACCTGAGGGGAAAAAATCAACCAGGAAGTGGGAAATCTGAGGTTGTAGTTTTTTCACTCTCATCTTATATCCTGCCTGTTTGGCCTGCCGGGGGTATCATCGGATGGGGCCACAGTGTCTACCTGACCCTCCTGTTCAGCCTCCAGTATTTATGCTGCAGTAGTTTTGTGTCGGGGGGCTAGGGTCAGTCTGTTATATCTGGAGTACTTCTCCTGTCTTATCCGGTGTCCTGTGTGAATTTAAGTATGCTCCTCTTAAATCTCTCTCTTTCTTTCTCCTCCTCGGAGGACTGAGCCCTAGGACCATGCCTCAGGACTACCTGGCATGATGACTCCTTGCTGTTCCCCAGTCACCTGGCCCGTGCTGCTGCTCCAGTTCAACTGTTCTGCCTGCGGCTATGGAACCCTGACCTGTTCACCGGACGTGCTACCCTGTCCCAGACCTGCTGTTTTCAATTTTCTAGAGACAGCAGGAGCGGTAGAGATCTCAATGATCGGCTATGAAAAGCCAACTGACATCTACTCCTGAGGTTTTGACTTGTTGCACCTTGACAACTACGTGAATTATTATTATTTGACCATGCTGGTCATTTATGAACATTTGAACATCTTGGCATGTTCTGTTATAATCTCCACCCGGCACAGCCAGAAGAGGACTGGCCACCCCCATAGCTGGTTCTCTCTAGGTTTCTTCCTAGGTTTTGGCCTAGCGCCAATTTAAACTGAGATTTTTGGATATAATATGCAGTTTATCGAACAAAACATACATGTATTGGTGTAACATGAAGTCCTATGATGTCATCTGATGAAGATCACAAAGGTTAGTGATTAATTTTATCTCTATTTCTGCTTTTTGTGACTCCTCTCTTTGGCTGGAAAAATGGCTTGTGTTTTTCTGTGAGTAGGTGCAGACCTAACATAATCGTTTGGTGTGCTTTCGTCGTAAAGCCTTTTTTGAAATCGGACACTGTGGTGGGATTAACAACAAGTGTATCTTTAAAATGGTGTAAATACTTCTATGTTTGAAGGAATTTTAATTATGAGATTTCTGTTGTTTTTGAATTTGGCGCCTACACTTTCACTGGCTGTTGTCATATCGATCCTGTTAACGGGATCCCAGCCATAAGAAGTTAAATGGTTACAGTAAGGGTAGGAATGTTCCCAAGGATCTGAATGCTTCCAATTCCTCTGACCTTCATGTTGTGGTAGTCGGCTGATACCGCTGCTGCACAGACGTCATGATAATGGCTGTGGTGATGATGATAATGGTGATGGCAATTACTGTAACACGGGTGTCATGGTCTTCCAGGTGGTCTCGAGTCAATTTTATTTATACCGTTATTTACCAGGTAAGTTGACTGAGAACACGTTCTCATTTGCAGCAACGACCTGGGGAATAGTTACAGGGGAGAGGAGGGGATGAATGAGCCAATTGTAAACTGGGGATTATTAGGTGACATGAATGTTTGAGGGCCCAGATTGGGAAATTTAGCCAGGATACCGGGGTTAACACCCCTACTCTTACGATAAGTGCCATGGGATCTTTAATGACCTCAGAGAGTCAGGACACCCGTTTAACGTCCCATCCGAAAGACGGCACCCTACACAGGGCAGTGTCCCCAATCACTGCCCTGGGGCATTGGGATATTTTTTTTTTAGACCAGAGGAAAGAGTGCCTCCTACTGGCCCTCCAACACCACTTCCAGCAGCATCTGGTCTCCCATCCAGGGACTGACCAGGACCAACCCTGCTTAGCTTCAGAAGCAAGCCAGCAGTGGTATGCAGGGTGGTATGCGAATCTCTTCTCCACAACAGGCAAGATCAGCAGTCAGTTACTAGTGCATCACCTGGGTCACCCGCAGGTCAGTGAGTTGTGTGTTTGGCTGTTTGCATTGACACAGTGTGTCAGTTTCTGAGTAATAAAAGTGTGGGAATAATGTTCAGTAAGAGTGTTGGAAGTAAGGATAACGTAACGTGCTTCCTGGACCTGGTTTCTTATGTTTATATGGTGGTGTTGTTGCAGCCCGTGATGATTGGATCAACCACAGTGGGGGCGGGTCTAAGCTGGCACAAGTCCCTCCCACTCTGTGTCATTGGCGGTGACCGAAAGCTCTCTTTTTGGATGACAGAAATGTAATGCAGTCACTTCCTATGGACGTATTAGAGGTAATGCAAATGTACATTGAAACTGTTTGACCTGAGGTGTGGTCGGATATTTCTATTTTCATAATTTTTCAATAAAGTATTTCATTTTCCATGTTTTTGTTTGCTTTGAGTTCTGTATTTAAAGTTTAGACACATCCTGGACTTTTGATGTTTATTTAAGAGTCCGACAACTGACCGCCCAGACAAACAGACAAACTGTCATACCCAGACAAACAGAAAGGTGGAACTTGGCTTCTGTGAAAAGCGGGGCTGGTTCTGTCTTTCTCAGAAGCTTTGTATCAGTACTAGTTTGTTATGATGTTCTGCCAAGCGCCTCAGGGTGAGCTGCAGGTCACAGGAATGTGTGCGCTCAATGCTGCCAGCACTCTACTGGTCAACATCACAATCCCTCTACAGGTGCTCACTCTCTCTCTCTGTAAAACAGACATACACACTCACCCATACACATAATCTCTGTCTCACACACACACACACACACACACACACACACACACACACACACACAGCTGTCCCCACCCCGGTAGGTCCTATAACACCTGCAGAGTGAGGCCTGGGAAGGCGAAAGACTAATGCATGCAGCCTGCTCCTGCTATTGGGTTATCCCTGAGATTATGACAAGGGCAGGAAACTAAAGAAAGAGAAAAATAAGGTTTTGGAAGAGAAGCGCAGGGAACTGGGAGTTGAGGTCTTTTCAGGTCAGATACTACTGGCTGGCAGAGGGGATGAGTGATTTGTCTCCAGAGAAGAGGGAGAATGAAGCGAAAGAGAAAGAACACGAGAGCCACACATCTCATCGTCCTAGTGGGTGGGGACGATCAGTGATGCTGAGATGGAGCATGGGAGACATCGCACCATACGCCAACAGACGCAGAGTACTCCATTAGAAACAAGGGCTCATTGTATCCTTTTGGATGGCCCATGTACGAGAATAGCACTTACTTACTGCATTAGAACTACAAGAGGGCACGCATTCAATTTGATCATGAATCATTTTTAGTGACAGCTAATCACTTGTTTCCACAGATGGACGTTTTTTAGTCCGAGGGCGCAGCCCTTTGGATGGAGTTGTGTGTGTCTACAGGGAGTAACACAGAACAGTTTATTTTACTCCATTAATGTATGTGTAAGGGGTGAAACAGTAGGTTTTATTGTGCACCGGTGTTGCTGCACGACAGAGTAAGGCAGGTATAGGGGAGGTGAGACCTCCACTCTTTCAATCCCGCTAGACAGGCCTGTATGTTTCTTGGAGCGTACGCACTAACCACCATCCGCAATCATAACATGCTACCACTCTCCTGGTCGACTCTTTGTTTGAACAAGTCCAATGTGGTTGGTCCCGTACGTTTGCAGTGTTGGACACAAGTGGTGCTGGAATGGTTACGTGAAACAGAGAAATCAATGTCGGAGTTCAGGACGCCGCAACCTCTCTTTGCACACACCACTGAACATTTTCCAAAGGCTATAATATCCTCTTAGGGTGAATTAGAATTGCAAAGTGCAAGGAGATTTTTGTGAGAAATGTGAGTCATGAATCTCTCAATCAATAGTGTCTCCCAGAATCAAAGTGACTCAAGACCACCACCTGGTGGTCTGAGCTCCAACCTCTGTTACTAGTCTCTCTAGACCAGGGATGGGCAACTCCAGTCATCGGGGGCCAGAGAGAAGTCCCACTTTTCCCCCATCCCTAGAAAACACAGGTGATTAAACTAATTGCGTTATAAACTGAAAATCACAATTAGTTGATTATTGGAGTCAGGTGTGTTAGCTAGGGCTGGGGCAAAAGTGACACCAATCAGGTATCCCGATGACGGGAGATACCCATCCCTGTTCTAGACAGACGGCTTTCCTCCCACAATGTACCAATGATCCATCTTAACACGTCTGGAAAGGGAAAGGAAAGGGGGATACCAAGTCAGTTGTACAACTGAATGCATTCAACTGAAATGTTTCTTCCGCATTTAACCCAACCCCTCTGAATCAGAGAGGTACGGTATGTATATAACGTCAGTTTGGCATAGAGGAAAGAGTGGCGTTGGTACATCCAGCTTTTTTAAGTCACTGCCTTATACGCTTCTTGCCCTATCGTAAACATCCCCTGGACACATAGTAGCTGGTAAAATGGAGATCACAGAGGTTATTTTTAATGGGGGCATTTTTGCTAGTTTGCATCAACTACCTTCACTAAAACCACAGCAAAGGTGTTGCCTGCAAACGTTGGTTTTGATGTGTCTGCCTTGTGATTTGTTGGGAGGGTTGTCTGTCTGAAGAGGACCCTCCCGGAACAACCAAGAGAATCTGCCATTAATCCCAGACCTAGTACTGTTGCTGCCCTAGGGCTTGGATTTCGGAGACTGCTTTGTTAACTTCTTTGGCATACCATGTAATTTTTGGCAAGTTAAATCAAGTGTAAACTGAGTTTGAAGCTTGTAGTATTAAAGTATCCATATTAGGATATTCTCATGACCCCGAACCTCTTATTATTTTTGGGTTTGAACAAGGAGATCCTTGGTTTGAAGTTGAACAGTAGGATAACCATGACGGAGCTATTTCTCATAGGCCAGGAAGGCTTTCCTGGTTAGTAGGCCGACTTGGCTTCCAGCTTAATCTCCAGTTGTAATGTAATAACGAACGCAGAGGAATCAAAGAGAGATCAGACAGGTGTGAACTCTCCACCTCTCTCTCTGTAATCCCCTCCACCACTTCAGACAAGATGAGGCCTTCAGCTAATTCCGCCCCAACCCACACATGCGAAGCCAGGGGCTCAAGAAAAAGAGAACAAATGCTAATAATGAGCCGTATTAGAGGAGAGAAAACAAAGGAAGAGATTAGAGGTTTTCTTTGAGGTAAAAAAATTATTTCCTTTAATCTCCTGGGAATTTTCTTAGGCCTACATGATGTAAAACCAGCCTGAAGTGGAAATGTGTTGATCTGGATGAGGGCAATTGAGAGAAAAGGCTGCAAAGCATTACAATACAGACTAAATTTGACTACAATAAATCATTAGAGCACTCAGTACAGTGGGTTACACAAAATGTAAATTGGATCATTTCGGTCATCGTTTAATTTCAAGTGTCTCTGTGCAGTAATCATTGGATTTAGCAGCATTTTTTTGTTTATGAATGCAAAAGACAGTCCATGATCTGTGCTTTATCTATGTCTTCAGGGAGGACTCTGTGAATCCAATGACCCATCATTTTGAGTCTGAGGAGGCTAGCGTTCCAAGGTAACGATGGTCCATGACATTAGGAAACACTTAAGTTCTGAAGGCAGGACGATACTGTACATCATTGGGGGATTTGTGGTTAGTATGTGAGCCACAATAATTTTGCTTGGAACCAATAGTGGTTATCTTATCGTCATGGCAACCCCTTTTGTGTTTGGGGGCCTCAGCAGATTTGGATCTCAGTGGTGGGTTTTTTATCTGGGGGGGATTTTTGGATTCAAGCTGTGCTGGATGTAAGCTGAGATACGCAAATTATTAAGTGCCCAAAGACGTGGATGTGTGCACCGCTGCACTCAAATCGAGCGGTATAGTAGATCAATCTTCAGCTCTGTGCACCATTTTCTCTCCACTGGAGAGGTTGAGTTTCTCTGTGAGTAAGGTGAACCATGTTTGATTTACACTGGAATAATTGAACAGGAAGGCCTCTCACTCAAGGTGGTTGGAGGCTTTCACAGCCACTGTGTACATCATGGTGCTTTAGAGTCTGAGTAGATCTATGAAACAATTTGCGTTCTGGCTTTAAAAATGAATATGGGTGAACTCTGCTGCAGACACATTGTCACTGATACAGAAACAAGGCCTCTATCACCCGTTGAACCCACAGGCAGAGAGAGGAAAAAGAGGAGATGGAGCGAGTTTATCATCCCCGTTGTGAAGCCCTACTGACCGTGTAGTGTTATACTGTGATGTCTGTGTGTCCAGGTCCAGCTTTAGATCCACTGGGCCTCAGTGCTGGCTCTGACAGTAGCCAGCTGAGGAAACATAATATTTAAATCATTCATAATTAGCTCCTTCCCTTTACTAAATAACACGTGAAGACAAATGGGTTCCAAGAATTTTCTAAATGGAAACAGTTGGTTTGGAATGGGAGGCAGTGGCACATAGGCTTATATTGTAGTACTCCAACCCTCTTTGACGTTCTCGTTCATGTTCCCTCTTTCTCTTGCTCGCTCGCTCTCTCAAACGCAAATACACAGACTTCGGATACTTTCTTGTCTCTTTCCTTGATCTCCCTCCATTGTCACTATTTTACACATGCATTCTAAGGTTTTTCTCTATAATCTCTCTACTTAGATAAACATTCTCTGACATATTTACCCTGTACATTTCCATGTGTGTCTCTCTTTTTCATGCCCTTTGTGATTGGACTGAATTTTTTTTAATATTTATTACTTTGTACATTCTCCTCACAATACATGTATAACATGACTGTACATATCAATACATACACCCAACAAGGAAATATTAATTCATCTTGCAAAGAAATAGAAAGTGTTTTTCAGTTGAATAAATATATACACAGCATTTCACATCCATCCATTTAAAGGCAAAATCTAGTTAAACTATAAAAGAAATACAATAATAATGCAAGTATTAGCCCAGCAGGATTGAAGAGGTGGATATTCAACTGATTGTCTTAAATGGAACTACTGTATTTTGAGCATTGATTGTTTGTGCATTTGGCCCCATGGCCACACAGAGAAATTACAGATTGCACCTTTAAAGACCCAAAATGGCTTTCCCTTCCCACCCCTCCAGAGGTATGTATCAGTTTCACTCCCTGAGTCTCTGGCTCAGTGTTGAGGCCCTCAGCCCAGTTTCTCTAGGGCACTGTGGAGTATCTTCAGGTCGTCTCTCATCTGGCCTAGGGCATGCTGGATCTTACTGGACTGGTCCAGAACCTCCAAGCTGCAGGTGAATGGGTTGTACCGGACAGAGATGGGCCGTTTGATGGACGACGAGTACCGCCTGCAGGTAGAACAATAAGGTTTTAAAACATTGGGTCCATATTTGCGAATAAGCAACCATGTCATTTTAAACCGTTCTCTGGCACCAAATGCGTATCAGCCAATTCAAATCTGCGATTTACTTGCATGTGACAGAAGTCAATGAGTGTCGAATTTGGTCAACAAAAAAAGAGTAGCTTATTTGCTACTGAGGTTTATTTGATCAAATAGAAGAAGTTCCCGTAACGCATAAATTGAGATAAGTAGGACTCGTGACATCCCGGTAACTTTTAGAAAAAACACTTTATATTGGAGTTGTTTCGAGATAGCTATACATATTCATGACATGAAGCTAGTAGCATAGCATCTCTCTCCATTGAATACAGGCGGTTGACGTCAACAATTCTCATCAAATATTCAAATAAAGATTACAATAATGAGATGTATCCACCAAACCACAAAAAGGATAGGAGGGAGCTAGACAGCCTGCCATGCTGCTTTCTGGACAAGTTTGGATGGGTCTCAATGCATTGCATTCGTAACACTTCCGCATTTGCGGTAAAAGGTGACAGAGCTAGAGCGGTGTTTGTCTGACAATGAGACATCCCAAAAATCGTCTTCTAAGGGGTTAAATAAAATGTTTTTGATACTTCAAGGGGTCTTCAGATTCAAAATCAAATAGCAAAATGACCTTAAAACAATTCCATATACAGTTGAAGTCGGAAGTTTACATACACCTTAGCCAAGTACATTTAAACTCAGTTTTTCACAATTCCTGACATTTAATCCTAATAAAAATTCCCTGTCTTAGGTCAGTTAGGATCACCACTTTATTTTAAGAATGTGAAATGTCAGAACAATAGTAGAGATAATGATTTATTTCAGCTTTTATTTCTTTCATCACATTCCCAGTGGGTCAGAAGTTTACATACACTCAGTTAGTATTTGGTAAAATTTCCTTTAAATTGTTTAACTTGGGTCAAATGTTTCGGGTAGCCTTACACAAGCTTCCCACAATAAGTTGGGTGAATTTTGGCCCATTCTGCCTGCAGAGCTGGTGTAACTGAGTCAGGTTTGTAGGCCTCCTTGCTTGCACCACACTTTTTTCAGTTCTGCCCACACATTTTCTATAGGATTGAGGTCAGGGCTTTTGTGATGGCCACTCCAATACCTTGACTTTGTTGTCCTTAAGCCATTTTGCCACAACTTGGGAAGTATTCTTGGTGTCATTGTTCATTTGGAAGACCCATTTGCAACCAAGCTTTAACTCCCCTGACTGATGTCTTGAGATGTTGCTTCAATATATCACATAATTTTCCTCCTCATGATGCCATCTATTTTGTGAAGTGCACCAGTCCCTCCTGCAGCAAAGCACCCCACAACATGATGCTGCCACTCCCGTGCTTTACGGTTGGGACAGTGTTCTCCGGCTTGCAAGCCTCCCTTTTTCCTCCAAACATAACACTGGTCATTATGGCCAAACAGTTCTATTTTTGTTTCATCAGACCAGAGGTAATTTCTCCAAAAAGTACGATCTTTGTCCCCATGTGCAGTTGCAAACCGTAGTCTGGCTTTTTTATAGCGGTTTTGGAGCAGTGACTTCTTCCTTGCTGAGCGGCCTTTCAGGTTATGTCGATATAGGACTCGTTTTACTGTGGATATATGATATTTTTGTACCTTGTTCCTCCAGCATCTTCACAGGATCCTTTGCTGTTGTTCTGGGATTGATTTGCACTTTTCGCACCAAAGTACGTTCATCTCTAGGAGACAGAACGCGTCTCCTTCCTGAGCGGTATGATGGCTGCGTGGTCCCATGGTGTTTATATTTGCGTACTATTGTTTGTACAGATGAATGTGCACCTTTAGGCGTTTGGAAATTGCCTCCAAGGATGAACCAGACTTGTGGGGGTCGACAACTTTTTTTCTGAGGTCTTGGCTAATTTTTTTTATTTTCCAAATGATGTCAAGCAGAGGCACTGAGTTTGAAGGTAGGTCTTGAATTACATCCACAGGTACACTCCAATTGACTCAAATGATGTCAATTAGCCTATCAGAAGCTTCTAAAGCCATAAATCATTTTCTGGGATTTCCCAAGCTGTTTTGAGGCACAGTCAACTAGTGTATGTAACTTCTGACCCACTGGAATTGTGATACAGTGAATTATAAGTGAAATAATCTGTCTGTAAAAAATTACTTGTGTCATGCACAAAGTAGATGTCCTAACCGACTTGCCAAAACTATAGTTTGTTAACAAGAAATTTGTGGAGTGGTTGAAAAAAGAGTTTTAATGACTCCAACATAAGTGCATGTAAATCAAAAAGAAAAGAGGACCAAGGCACTCTTCATATAATTAATTAAATGGCCTATTAGTATGGCATGATCAATAGAAACAAGTTTTAAAAATCCGACGCGTTTCGGCTGCATGGCCTTCGTCAGGGAGTACAAAAAAATTATACAATGTCCTCTTTTGAACAGCTTTTCCAATTAGCCCTAATTAGAAAATTGATTGCAACACCTAGTAAGCATACTATACACATTAAAAAGTGAAAGACTGTAGCTATGTTATCATAAAAATACATTCCAAGCTCGAAGTATCAGGACACTTAGAAAGGTAGTTCTAACCTTAAATATGACTGGGAGAAGTGTAAGAATAAGAAAATATTCCATAGTACACTAGAACACAGCAAAACATGAACAACAAGTCTAACATAGCTGAGTGCAATTGAGCAAAATGTCCACTAGATAACAGCAAATGACTTATCACAACCCTACAGGAAGGGTGAGAAATCCATATCTTCATTTAAACCAGGGTATTTAGTGGCCTGTAGTTTGTAAATCCAAAAACGTTCCCCTTTGGTTTAACTGTTTAAGACGGTCCCCTTTTCTAATAGAGGCCGGAATATGATCAATACCCATAGCTTGTAGAGAGGCAGGGTTGCCATGGTGTAAGGACTTGTAGTGCCTTGCCATGGGGTAGTCTTCATTGCCTACCCGTATGGCGTACTTGTGTTCCGCTAAGCGGTCTTGAAGGCGTCTCTTTGTCCGTCCAATGTAGAACACCTTGCACTGTGGACATTCCAATCTATAGATGACATGAGTGGTTTTGCAGTTAATGAAATGCTTGACGTAATACTCCATTTTGGAAGCTGTGTCAACAAAATACTTCTTCTGTGCAATATTTCAGCAATGGTTACATTTAAAAGAGCCCTTGGGTTTGTGGTCAAGCTAAGTTTTTTGAGAGTCACCCGGAAGATAACTGTGGACTAATTTGTCATTTAGGGTAGGACATCTCTTAAAGCTTATGACTGGTGGCTCAGGAAAGACTTGGCGTAATAGCGTATCACTTTGGATGATTCCCCAATCTGCTTCAGTGCTGTATTTTGTAACAAAATACACTCTCTCTGATGTATCACGAGGCACTCACCTTCGCAACAAGTTCTCTCTGTCAAGTAATCCAGCCCTTATACCTGCATCTTTCAGGACCTGAACGCTGTAGCCCCGATTCAAGAAGCGATTCTCCAATTCAGCAGATTTGACACTGRAGTCTGTTTCCTGATCGCAAATTCTGCGGACTCTTTGGAATTGGCCATATGGAATYTTCTCTTTTAGCTTTTTGGGGTGAAAGCTGTCTGCCCTCAGAATGGTATTCCCATAAAGGCATTTTAATTAATTATATGAAGAGTGCCTTGGTCCTCTTTTCTTTTTGATGACCAATTTACCCCTTTTACCAAAGAGCACCTTCTGTGTAACATAATTTACTATTGTGTACCTTAGTAGCGCTTCCCTTCCTCCTCTTTCTACTAGATAAGTGTATGTAAACTTCCGACTTCAACTGTAGCCTAGTAGTACATCCTCCCCCGACTTAGACAGGGCTTAAACTCTTATTGGTTAAATTTAAATGTTCGCAAGTATGGACTCCGAGTGTCTCCTCACGTCATCTCATCTCTCTCATAATGATGTGTTAGCTAACACACCTGACTCCAATAACCAACTAACCATGATCTTCAGATCAGAATGCAATTTGTTGACTCAGCTGTTTGTGCTTGGGATGGGGTAAAAGTGTGACACCAGTCCGGCCCCGAGGACTGAAGTTGCCCATCCCTGCTCTATGTCCATCCATACTCTGCTCATTCAGATTACCTTAAAATATTACAAAACGTAATATACTAATTACGAGTAACTCCTAAACAGCTGTCTTCAATCTGATTTGCTTCTGTGTCCTCACTCAGATCCCCTGAGGTTCCCACTGGCTCCTCTCCAAAAAACCCTGCAGCACCGCGTCCAGGAGCGGCAAGATCAACTCAAACCCAAGGTATACGCCACATGCCACATGTTACACATTTCCTGTGACGTACTGAAGTGCTCACATATAGACATACACCACTTGTATGCATTGATGTACCTCATCTTAATCTTGGCATCCTCAAAGCTATCTGAGACAAAGTAGACAGGTTGGAAAGTCTGGTCCTGGTAAGGCTGGATTGCTGTCTCCTCTGGGTTGAATGGCTTGTACTCAGGTTCGTTAGAGAGAGCATACTGAAAGATGGAGATAAGTGATTAGTTATCGTTTTAGACTCGTTTTAGACGTTTTAGACTAAATGATTAGCGGCATGTTATATGAAAACAGAGATAATAAATTAGGAATTAGTCCTCTCTATCAGTACAATTCTACAGAGTACCAATGTCAAATACTACTCACAATGAATTCTCCATATGAGGACAGGAGGCCGGCACCGTATGCTTACACAGTCCAAACTCCACCGTGAACCAGTACAACTGTGGGAGGAATGAAAACAAGTGATGAGGAAATGATAAGGCTCCATTTCACACATTAGTCAAATTATCAGATTGGTCAGTATTTTATATTTCCACTAGATGGCAGCAAAGGTCCATTATTTGCAGTCCAACACCCAACCTTAATGCAGTATCTAATGTTTTACGTCTGATTGGTAACTGCTTATTTTGAAATTAAAGCTCAAAGGTCAGCTCTTACAGTTGAGAGTCTCTCAATATCCTCGTCTGATACTCCCAGTGAGGCTAGGCCAATTTCCTGCAAGTGACAAACAATTGTAAGTGTTGCGCACTGATAGGACAATTAATGTATTATTATAATTGATATATTATTACTCCTAAGCATCATATGAACCATATTATAAGTTTAAATGTTTTTACCTGGGAAAACTGGGCAAATTCTTTGTCTGCAAGCATAGGAATATGGCCGAGTAACTCGTGACAGCAATCTCTGAGAGAAGGAAGCGCAAAAGCAGTGACTACATGACGCACGTGAATATGTCCATTGATTAGACTGATTATCATGATACACATGAATCATACATATGTTATTTATGATCAGTTTAGTAAACTTGTTTTTATGACACACAATATTTCGAGTGATTCTACAATGTCAATAACACCAATTGACGTACGGCTCCGGGGAGTGCATGGCGGATGTACTGGGTACTGGGTACACTGGAACACTCTGAAGGCCAGGCTAGCTAGGAAGTCTCTGGTGGAGAGTAGCCCTGCCACCGGACGCAGCTGGAAGCCTGTCTTCTCTGGACAAATAAGAACACATAGCAAGGTACCACTGTCAGACACATATTCACCAGTGGCATGGATGCTGATGTTCATACATGGTGTTTCTGCAATACGAGAACAATCCCTAATGTTGTTATTACTGTTGTAAGCAATCTACATGAAAATTAAGAGGCACAATCAATCCATAAAGGTGCGCACTGCGCACAGTCATCGACCAGAATTGGTCATTCAATGGAAAGTCGTGGGCATGCAGGATTTGCCTCTGTCGGTGTTTATTCTATTCCTTGAAGCTGGGCATAGTGCTGCTATTGCTCTGTCCCTCAGGCAGAGATAGACTGCTGGGCCTCACCTTTGAGGAAGGCAGAGACCTCCCGGAGCTGGGGGATATTGTCCTCCGTAGCCACACTCCCTCTCCAGCTGCTGCAGCCCACCCAGGAACTGTCTGCATGCCAGGTCAGGGTAGATGGTCCTCAGGGTCCGGTACACCCATAGGCGGAAATCCCAGGGGGGACGGGGGGGACACGACCCCCCCATCCTGGGAAAAATATGATTTGTCCCCCCCAATATATCACTGTAAACATAACTATGTAATTTCAATAATATTAATAATACGCAATGAAAGCACTTGTGCTGATTATAGACACTTAATAGCGCGTTTTTAAGTTTCACAAGATTGTGACCCCCCCGCCCTTTGCCTCACAATGGTTTGATCCACTGCCAGTTCTTTAGCTGGCAAGGTAATAGAGGGTTCGTATCTACTGTCCGAAAGGCACTCAATGTACGTAACTGACGTGAGGTAATCCAGTCAATCGCGCCTTAGCAATGTATATATTTTTTTAATGTTGCAGGGTTCACACACTAGCTGAATTTGCAGAGCTAGCGCGCAAACTAAATTTCAAAACGTTGCAGCATGTGTTGTGTAAATGTGTGTGTGCAGCTAGACCGGCCAGCCAGCCAGGTAGAAAAATGTCAGAAAAAAGTAAAAAGACGGACATCAGAGTATTTTTCAGTACACCAAAACGCAAAGTAAGAACTCTAGTAGCCTAATATCTCAAAGACCAGTTGATAAAATGTTCATAAGAAAGAAGTGAAATGCTAATGGAAATGTTTCACAATGATGTCATTAGGCAGAGCAGGCAACAGATGGCACACAGACAGCAGAGCTGGGGACAGATATGCAGGGACAGACTGGCAGAGACAGGGAGTCTCAGGTAAGTTTGTTGAGTCTTTGTTTGGCAACATTATGAAAGGTTCTCAATTTTTTTGATTTGTAAAATAGGGACATCATTGGAAAATGCCATGGATACCCCCACTCTCAACTTAAACTGGTGACTGAACCAAGATTTGTTTAAGGCAATGGTATTGCTGTTGTGATTAATTGTGTAGTTTTGGGTACCGGTAGTTAGGAGTACAGCAAACACCTTATTTCTTTTCTAGGAGACAGACTGTGAGTCAGTGAGGGTGGTGAAAGGGAAAGAGCCAAGGAGAGAGACTTCAGAGGACAGTGTCACAGCCACGGCAGGACCAGGTGTCACCCTTGTTGCCAGCAGCACCAGTATAGGGGACAGTGGCACAGCATCGTCCAGTTACCTCAGTGATGACACAAAACCATATCAGCCACACCCACAATTTATAGAACCGCAAACTCTTGCAAACAGAGTGTTGACGTTTCAAGAGAGAGGAACACTGCACTGATAAGGAACACTGCTATAACTATTATTATTAGTAGTATTATAATGATTTAAACAAGTTGGGACAACCCTTCAGTTAACTACTGTACCTAACAATTATCCAGTAGTAGTGATTATGGTCCCTCAATATACATTTAACATATTACAACATAGTCTATGTGTTACAGCACTACTTTTGGTGTCCCCCTCAGGAATTGCTCCTGAGAAAATTTCATGTAATTGTCCCCTCCAAGGTTGATATCAGATTTTCGCCCCTGGGTACACCTCCCTCCTGTTAAATCACAGCAGCAGCAGAGTCATTAGAACACTGTCATTCCAACTCAACTGTAGATTATTATCATTATGAAAGAAGTCTAGTATTATGGTATGATGTCCATCTCCAGTATACTATACATCAGCTGTTATTCTCACCATGTGGCCACCTCCTCTGGTGTGTACTCCACTCTGGGTAATGGTTCCCCCTTGTGGAACAGGGATGGATGCATCAATACGTCAGTCATTCCTTTACGAATGTATTTCTACAATGCCATGCCTTTGGTCCAATGATGCAGTGCTGGCACCGAAGAGCGACTGACTACATGGGAAAAAGAGAATAACTTTTTTGAAATATGAAAATGATGGGATCAATTTACTGTTTGTAATTCGCTGCAAGTTCAGCGATGAAGCACCTTCTTTTTCTGTATTCTGGATCACTGAATCCCTGTACAAGGAATCATAACATTTAGTTAGCCATGACATTTTTAGTTTGTTATCCTTTTTGATAGTTGAGTATTATTGCTAACAATTCAATGAATTATACAAGTATTGTATCAATGCCATATAAATGGTAGCCTAGCAATATTGCTAAGGTAAACACTAACTGGATGATCCTGGTCCATATCTGGGTCATATTTCGTTATCAACAGGTTGCATTTATCCAGATCTCTGATATTTCTGGGGAACCAGGGAACTGAAACAGGAAAATATGGCAGAGCATAATTATTTCACACAATTTAAATGATTAGTTATTGTAAGTCTGAATGCATGGTAAAGACATACATATCATATTTAAGCATTTACATGTATATTTTATCAAATTGATTCGATGCGGTAGACCTGATTTATTGAAGCTCCATCTGCAACTCATATCTAATGATGAACATGCTTTCCTTACCTCAAAGACTTTGCCAGTTTTAAAGAACCCTGCATTCTTCTCATGGCTGAGTGCGAAAAGAATGTTCAGTGTCACGGTTCCTTCCTTTTCCTCAAACAAAGTGTCACCGCCCCGCGATGGGCCAGGGGAAGAGGAACCGCTGGCGCGCTCTTTCCGGGCATCTTCGATCAGACTTCGCTTTCTGCCGACGAACGGAATGTTTTGCACAACACTCTCCGTCTTCATTGAACTTCTGGCGATTTGTCGTAGACTGTCTTAAAAATAATATTGCAGAGTTGTATTGATTTGTTTGATCGAATAGTCTATATAGACCTATTCCCGGATACTAAGACTCTCCGAGGCACAGCTGTGTCTGAAGCTGTGCTATCAGCAGGGAGACAGGTTTATATCCCAGTGCCAGACAATTCTTTATGGAAATGAGTTACGCAAATGCACACGTCTGAGTTTTAGGTGTTATGCGTCATAACAGCCAATCCCCTTTTAATGGAATAAAAAATAGTTGATGAAAGCACGTATAGGCCTAATATATTGCGAAATAAAACGTTTTGTAGCCTACAAAATAAGATTATGAATACTGAGTTTTACTTACATTTATCCCAGGCTATATATTTGTATTTCCGTTGATTTGTAACAGGTGCAACAGGTCATTGTGCAAACATTTCTTTTCCCCTGACTTGGGATGCTCTCCAAGGTGCTGAAACGCACTTTGGCAGACTAACACAAAATATGTTCTCACAACCAATTACAGCCTAATAATAATAAAACATATATAATCATAACAATAATTATTTTGAGAATTGATCTGAAATAACACATTTTAGCATACATTTATTTGTCAAGTTAATAATAACACATGTTCATGCATATTATACAAATGTGATAGTAAAGAATGAAAAAACAGTCGATCATTTGGATTCATCAGAATTCAGGATATAATCAAACACATTCTCTAATAACATGCTGGACATAAACATTGTATTTCGTTATTGTGTTATATAGGCCTAGCTATTTATAACATAATGCAAGGATTTATTTTTGCCATTTGCGATTTAACCAATATAGATAGAATACTCAAGTGCGAATTAAATCGTCGTCAAAGCCTGAGCTAATAGTTCTGGAACAGCACTATTCCAATGTAATCCTTCTCAGCTGGTTACAGAAAATGACATCGGTTAACTATCAATACTGTAGTGGCGGTGTTGGATTTCTAGAACATACTGAAAAAGGTATGATAAAAGAATACTTATTTTAAAGTTAATATTTGTTTTATGTAACTTCATATTTACAATGACTGACAAATTTTCCGATGTGCCATTTTCATTGGCTAGTAGTATGTCTGTGTGATTCATTGAGAGAGTGCTACTCTAATATTGACTACTAAAATTAAAATGTTCTACTTAAAATGACTAGCGTCTGGGTTGCAGTAGGTATTTATGAATAATTTATTTAAAGATGAAGCAGAATGCAGTAGATGTTATAATGGACAAGCACACAGATTATAAGTAGAAAGAGTAAAATGGAAATCTACAAGATTGATGAAATACATTGAGATTCTATCATTGCGCACATCAGTATTGAAGGTGGTCTCCTTACTCCATCTTCCGCAGGGCATTGCACAAGATCCCAATTTCCCCTAAAATAAAAGCAACATGATCAAATTAGGTAGTTCATGTGTAGAAGATTAAGAAACATTCAATTCCAGTAGGATTTGGACATTCATACAGATATTGTCTTTAATTCAATGAAACTATGTTTTCAATTTGTAAAAGGCAAGACAAAAATATATCCTAGTGTGGTCTTCTGTAGCTCAGTTGGTAGAGCATGGTGCTTGCAATGCCAGAGTACTGGGTTTGATTCCCAGGACCACCCGTATGTAAAATGTATGACTGTAAGCCGCTTGGATAAAAGTGTATGCTAAATTGCATATATTACATACAGTGTATATAATTTACAATTGGTAGAAAATCTCATTTGAATAGTAATAGTTCTAATAGTACTTGATGTTGGTATTTGCATAAGGGGTTATTGAGAAGTTTTATGAGGACTCTATAGAAATGTCACACACCACTGATGTTGTCAGCCAGGTTTCTCAGCTGCTGGGTGTTATCCAAGACTTCAATGCTTTGGGTGTACGCATTGTAGCGCACTGAGAAAGGCCTGGGGATGGTGGCGGCAAATTTCCTGTATAAAAAGTCATAACATAGGACTTTCAATTGAAAATGTGAACGTATATATTATGATATAAAGATCCAGAGAGTTCCGAAGCAAATACAGTGAATGAATGTGACATAATAAACGTTTAATTATGTACAGATGTTAAATATTACCTGACTCTCTCTTTAGCGTCGTCAAAGCTCTCTGCAACAAAGTAAATGGGCTGGAACTCAGTGATTGGGTACTTCTGGAGGCTGGTCTTTGCAGGGTCAAATGGTTGAATCTTGGGCTTGTCTGTCAAACAGTACTGTAAAACAATTCAAAACAGTCAAATGTTATTGCAGAGTTTGACAATCCCCACTTAWGGGAGATGTACCACTGTCATGAATCAATCTACAATGAGCAGAATCCAGGTTACAGGTCACGGACCACAAGCAGTGTGCAATTCCTCAATGATATTCTGTGCCCCGTGAGCCTCGGTAGCAGTAAACAGGAAGTGTAGTGTGAATGGCGTCCTGCTGTGATATGTCTCAGCTAACTGCTCATCCTCTGATGACAACGTCTTATGTAACTGGTGACTTAAGATATGAATTCTGTCTCTGCCCCCTACTTCTCCAGTGAACCACTAACCCACTCCTCACCAGTTTCCCCCAGTGACACATTTAGCCTGAGCCCTGTGTGGACCACTAACAAACTGATTGACAGCTGAATTAGTGGAAACCAAGATTGGTATCAGGGCAGGTCTGACGGTTTTGACTAGTAGAAGTTACTTTTCYTAGCAGGTTAGGAGAACTTACCTGGCAGGTTTGGAAAATTAGGTTAAGATTAGGGTTAGCTAAAATGCTAAAACTGTTCCCGACGTGACTCGAACATATCTAGCTACAACCAGGTCTGCCCTGAGAACAGTCTTTGTTTCCACTAATGCGATGCTGCTGACTGACAGCCCACTGGGCTAAATCATAGGGATTTGTCTATATTAGAACTGCAGGAAGGAGGCCTGCGCACGTGGGCATTAAACAGGTCATGAAAGACACCCTCGTAAAAATAGCCACATGGCTAAATGAATTGTTCTGTTGTGAAGATGCCCAACATGTGACCACTGTGGCTGCTTCTAGCATCTATTTCTCATTGTAAGTCGCTTTGGAAGCTGTAAATGTAATGTAAATACCTGCAGCTCTCCAAATGATGAGAGAAGCCCAGCTCCATAGGCCTTGATCTCAGAGCCCTGCTTGCACAGGCCAAACTCCACTGTGAACCAATAGACCTGTGGACAGACAGACACAAGGGCTCGTCACATATTCAAAATGGTTTTGTATTCCTCTGGTATCAGGAGTCGGCTGTAGTTGATGTTGTGAGACGTCTGAGATACTTACAGTAGCAAGCCTCTCAATGTACTCGTCGGGGGCACCCAGGGAAGCCAGACCGATTTCCTGTTCAGAACAGCGTCAAATAAATCATGTTATTGTCTATTTGCATCAGGATATTGTGCTGTAACACAGATGAAAGCGTTCTACAGGAGCAAAACCAATATTAGAGAAAGACTGGCACATTCAGTACAGTTGCATGGCATTCTTCTCAATCCTCCTCAACATTATGACTAGCATGACTGTTTTTGAAGCTGATCTTTAAAATGGTGCCCTTTTTCACACCAACAATGGATAGTTCTCTTAAGTTATGATACCAGCAGTGGTTAAAGAACGTTCATGTCCTCTTGTGTTCTTTACCTGTGAGAATTGGGCAAAGGTGGGGTCAGCAAACAGAGGAACATGACCCAGGAGTTCATGGCAGATATCCCTGTGGAGAGATGTAAGTCAATGACTGTAGAACATATTCAACTATGTACAACTGGTCCCAAGGTGGGATGGGACACCTATATAAAGGCATGGACACACCGGTGGCATTTGCCGGCCGAAAGTACTTAACAGGGGTGCCGGCTGTAATTTGCAAACCGAGTACAAACCGATTCTACATGTAGAAAATGACGGAAATCGGACGGTCCCTAAAACATACAATGGCGAACGAGCGAGTCATTGATGTTTTTTCTCCTTAAAATGATGAGGGTGACACTCACGGCTCAGGTGTGTACATGGGCTTGGATTGGTGACGGATGTACTGTGTAGAGTGGAAGACTCGGAAGGCCAGACCAGCCAGGAAATCCCGAGAGGAGAGCAGGCCAGCCACTGGGCGCAGCCGAAAACCTGTGCACGCTAAAACAGAGAYGAGAGGAGGGGAGGGTACCATGTCAGTGTATGTGGGACGCTGATAGAAGCAGAGGACTTAGGCACGATCTGTTGTCTTACACTGCAGGTAGCGTGAGATGTCCTCCAGCTGGGGGATGTTGTCCTGCCTGTAGCCGCAGTACTGCTCCAGCAGGGGGAACACACGGTTGTGCTCGCGGCAGGCGTGCGTGGGGTACAGAGTCTTCAGCTCATTGAACACTGTGCTCCATGTGGCCTTCTCCTCCGCTGTGTACTCCACCTTGGGAATGACCTGGCCACTGAAACAGAGAGACACACTGTTGTTAACACACACTTGTGTATAATATGTTCTTCTGTACACAGACACACAGTCCCTATTTTTTGAGGGAGGACTAGGAGGATAGATGGGTGGGGGGGATCAGTTAGTGGATTCACTTCATTATTCTGCCACGGTCCCACTGCTATGTAAATGTGAGCTTCCTGTGAGGGCGTTTTCATTGGGGCTGGCGCTCTTTGTAGTTCCTGGGAATAATGAAGTCTCAATTATGCGAACAAAGCTAGAGGCTTCAAATCCACCACTGTCCCCTCTGTAATGTGTCCCCTTTTGTTTGTGGTAATTTTCAATAAAAGGCAAAGCGGGGAATGAAATGAGGCTGGAGGAGAAATGAGGCTCTGCTGTTGTGTAAAAGAGAGGGACCCAAGAGAAAAATTATTCTAGTCTGGATTGATAGTTACTGTCTGTAGTTGTAGGCAATGTCGGCAAACTCCTTCCTCCTGGTTCTGTACACTGGGTCTGTGAAGCCCTGGAGTGAAAGACCGAAGTAATCAATGTTAGATCTTATTTATGGTCACTGCCTGGCCCTGTATATAATGTGTAAATCCTCAGCTAGGACTACTTGGACTTTGACAGCATCATACTCTCCCACTCTGCTGAGAGCCCTGGCTGGAAACACATATTCAAATGAGGCCTTTGTAGAATGTATGCTGCGGATGAGGAATACATTTCATTTTAAAGGCGGTGGCAAAAGGGAACAATTATCTATAATTATAGGGGCTCAATTCAAGCAATGACATCAATTTGGGGACCTAGAGAGTTTCCATTAGAATAGATAGCAGAGTGGGGACTGTCATCACGATTTTAATCTTTCATAAAACACACGTGTGGGTGCACATGTATACACACACGCACCTACGCATGTACACACACCCACATAAATCAAATTCAATTGTAATCGTCACATGCTTCGTATAACAACAGGTGTGGACTAACAGTGAAATGTTAACTTACTGGCCCTTCCCAACAATGCAGACACGCATACAATACAAAGCAGACACCCAGTACACAGTGTGTAGGATGTAAACAGACAGTAATGATTGGTCGATCCTTACAGGGTGATCAGAATCCAGCTCAGATCCGTAGCTCAGAATCTGGTTGGCAAAGCGATCCAAGTCCTGGATGTCATTGGGGAACCATGGAACTGTAGGACAGGGGAAGCTCCTCATTACCCAGTTCAGGTGAATGTGACAAATAGATATATACACATGGCCAAAACAGACCAGAGTAAAACCAGTCGAAACAGTGGTGCATAACTTCTTGAGATGTAGAAAACTACAATTTAGTCATATTTACAATTGTCTGTAGTATATCTGCCTTGTGTTCAATGTCCAATTCCAAAATGTAAATTGATTGAAACAAGTGAAGCCCAAATGAATATTGATGTGGATGGCTTTGTGGGGGTTTTGCCTGCAGGGTGCGTTTGTATTGGGATAGAACACTATCCAGTAACCATGTTGACAGTGAACAGAGCAGCCGAGGAGGTCACCCATTGGCTCATTTATGACAGTTAGAAGTACTGGACATCAACCATTAATCTAAATCGAGGCCGTGTGGTCCAGCCTGAGGCTAGTGGAACAATGGGACCTCACCAGACTCCTCTCAAAACAGCCTGTCTCCATCTCAGACCATAAATATCTCTAATATCCTCCAATGACACATTAACCTGTCGCCCTGTCCAGTAGACCATAGGGCTAGACAGAGGGGGCTGAGGACAAGGGCGACTGGCTTGGTGGTGGCCCTGTCTATCTCCGCCTGTCTGTCTGTCCGAGATGAGCGATGACCCTGTTAGGGTTTCCCTCCTCTGGGTCTGTGATAGAGGCAGTCTGTTCTGTGACATCAGTGACACTGGGCTCCTCTGTTTGCAGCCAGGCCAGTTGGTACCCAGTAACTAAACTAATGTCATTGTGGAAACAACTAATAAAGGAGGCTGGATGTGAGGGACAGGCCATCCGTCTCCGCGGCGACGCTCATCACATCATTAGACAGTCTGGCTGGTGGCCTGCTAATGCGCCACCCAGAGTTCAGATCATGTGACACACACACAAACATGCTTTGTCTACTTCCCCCTTCTCCCTCCTAGACACAAATATATCATCATATAATTATTGTTAAGTACACTTAAAATAATGATTTAGTAGTCATGATTTTAATCAGTCATGGTTTTTAATACTTTCAGTCATGGTTTGTAATATGTTATATGCATATCTAGATTGATTATTCATTGATAATATATGTCTATATACACACACTCATACACATCAGGATTAGGGTGAATTCCATTTKAACTCTAGTCAATTCAAAAAGTAATTCTGTATTCCAATTCCAAATTTTCCTTATTAAAAAGTGTTGACGAGGATTGGAATTAACCCCAACCCTGATACACACACCTGTGTCCTTCTGTTTGTTGCGTGAGAGCTCGTGCACGTGGCCACTGATCTCGGTGCGCAGGCCATCGATGACCTCGTCAAGGGACTTGGAGTAGCTGGTGTCCACGCTGATGAAGAACTCAAACTCCTGGTTGTTCAGTCGCGACGGGCGAGACTCGATGTGCATCAGGTTGATGCCCTTCTCCTGTTGAGTCAGAGACAGAGGAGAAGCCATGTAGCTCTGTAAATCCTGTGTGACAGCTAAGTGGTTCAATCCTGCTATTAGATCTTGTACATCATTTTGTTTTTGTGTTTTTGTATCTTTAACTTTAAAAGCATTATTGTGTTATTGAAATATTATTGACAATAAAAGGTTACGTTTTTGAAAAACTACTTTAAAAACCTGTGATTCAACTCATGACGATCCAGCACTGGAAATACTGTATGTGGACTTAGCATACCGCAAGAGGGCGCCAAGTGCACATCCAAACAGTGGTCATTTGACAGGCTTTGTGGAGTCAACCATGCCCTTAGGACAGGACAGCACAGCACCAAACAATCACCCAGCTAATGCACTGTGGGCTGGGTGTTATAGAACCGACTAGAGRCAGGACGTGGGCTGTGGTAGCATTGAAAGGGCTTGCACAACAACATGCAGCATTTTTATCAATGCCATCACATCTTTGAAATCATTCTGTCAACTTTTTGCATTTTATAAAATTGCCACTTAATACCAGAGAATATTTTCCAGATTATGTTCATTTTGGATGGGATTCGATGTGTGCATATACATATCTATGCATTTCAATATCAACTGTACATCTCAATATCAATTGTAGTTTTTGGCCCATCCGGAGAAACATGCAAATCTATATTGGTTAATTATTTTAAACATTTGGTTTGGTTTTATAGCTGTGGAGAGGGAGTAGAACAATCTCTTACTGCCATAGGCCCGGTAGAGAGGCGGGGCCAGGCGGCACACAGTCCCATTCCCCCTCACTCTTCTCTCTCTTCCTCTCTCGTCCCCCCTCTCTCTCTCCTTCTCCATCTGGATCCCATTCTCCAGACTGGGGCTCTTTGGAGACCATATGGATCTGCTGTTGTTTCAACATCCAACAGCTTTTAGTTACAAAACAACGCTCCACACCCCTCCCCCCATGGCTGGCCAAGCATTTCTCTGCATACTTTACATCTGATGTCCGTTATTGTCCCTTGTGGTGTCAGTGAGTTTGTTTGCCCTGTTTGTTAGGTCTCTGTCTGTGTGTTTTAGTTTAGGCAGATAGTTTAGTGTTTCCTTTGTTGTTGACAGGAGATCAGTACTGCAGTGTTATTCTAATATTCATCTTTATTTTATTTTTTTATTTTTAAAATAAATGTTTAAAACATACAATATACTTGCAGTAAAACGCTCAAACACTACATCACATTAGTTATCTAACAGACTCCCATCCAGAGCACACAGAAGCAACCAGGGTCAACGCCCTGCTCAAGGGCACGTTGACAGATCTCCCACAAGGTCAAAAACGGGGACCTGAACCAGCGACCCAACAGCTACCGGCCCAAGCTCCCAACTGCCAGCCCTCCAAGGCCCCTCAACCATCCGAGACCCCCCACAGCCCCCCCCCCTCAAAATAGATAAATAAATAACGAAAATCTTTCCCACCCCCAAGAACCCCCTAATATTAATTTTACAGGGAGCCTGACCAGGCTTATCTAGGGCAATATATGCCCCCCCAGTTTATATGGTCCCAGGGCCTATATGGGCCGTTTGGATAGATTTGTGTACTTCCTAGGGATGTCCCTATGCTCCTGGTGACTTTTGAAGTGGAATGAATGTCTACCACAAGGCCTTGTGTGAGTGACATTAACCCTACCCGTGCCCTGGCTGCGCTAAGGCCTTGGTCCGGTCATGACAAGCTCACTGATGCTAGGAATTGACTCCTCACATGGCATCCAACCCACATCACATGGYCTGGAGTTTCAGAGGGATAAACAGGGAGTTACTGAGATGTAGCTGGGGACTAGAACTGCATAGGAGGACTTCTTGACTCCAAATTAATACTGTAAATGTACATGGGTATAAATGATGCTGATTATGCAGCTGGTGATATGGATATACGGAGCCAATGTAAACGTTTCCTTTGTATTCAGTCCTTCCTACTTGAGCTGTCATTTTCAGTTTCTCACATTCAAATTATGATGGTTTCTACTTGGATGCCTTCGATGTTTCACTCCACATACATGAATAAAGCCATATGGGAACATTGTATTCCTAAACCATCCATATGATCCTGTCCTCCCACTGATGACTGAGAGGTGCCCTACGGGGGGGGGTGGCAACTGATGTTGCTGAGTACAGTGGAGTCTGGTCAGTKCTGGGGAGAGGGAGGGCTGTGTTGATGGTTTTCAGGGTAACATGGCCTGTTTTTATAGAAAAGGAGGGTGTGGATGCTGGGAAGTGATTGGACTAAAACTGGGTCTGATGGTGGGGAGGTTTGGGGTTTTACAGGGATATGGGGGTGGAGTAGGGGGTGGATCTGGGGAATGAGAGCTCATAGGTCCAGAGGAGCTTCTCATGTTTACAACTGCATTTGGAGTACAGCACGTGGAAATACTTATTGATCTCCACAAACACTCATTAAGATTTCTTGTTTTACTTTGTGTTTTACTCCATTTTTTATCTGTAGTGGAGAGTGGGGTAAGTTGAGCCATTATTTACATTCAGCATCACTACATCAAGAGAAATATAGTATTCTTTCTAACAAAGATATCTACATATTTCAGGATAGTGTATCCCTGGAAATAATCAGAATTCATAACAGTTTTGAAAACATAGCTTGCCCCCCATAAAAGCGGTCTCTTGGCACAACTTACCCCAGGTAAATTGAGAATAGGGACAGGMTGGGTTGAGAATAGGGACAGGGTGGGTTGAGAATAGGGACAGGGTCATTTGAGAATAGGGACAGGGTAAGTTGAGTGACAGTGTCCTGTGACAATGGATGATGGGGGTGGAAGGTCAAAGTTGAATTCATGGAATGGGGATGTGGTATATTGTATATTTAACTGTATGCCTACATTCAGATATAGATCTCTCTGTTCCATATCACTAACCCTTCCATTTCTTGACCAGTTGTCTGGGACAGGGATGTTGTTTCCATGTACCAATTTGTGGGCAAGTTCTTTTGAGGCGACTAAGCCCATGAAACTGGTCTGCAAGCTCAGCCTCCATGTCATCAGATAAGACCTCGCGCTCCTCTGCTACTCTGTCATAGCCTCTCTCTCACAAAGGTACACGTTAGTTTTCTTTTTTGTCAATGTACCTCTTCAGTGTAATTCAGTCTATTTTTTTCATCCATTACTGCTGATCGAATGGACTTCTTCCCCTCTCTCACTCCCTTGGCTGCTCTCTCAAGAACCTCAGGGGGGGCTAGACCCCTGCTTGTTTTACATTTGTATACACGGGACATGATGATGTCTGCTCTGTAACAAGACAAATGCTATATCTTGAGTTCATATGCATGACACATTGCAGGCATAATATGCATAAAACTGACCAAAATGAATCATTTGTATGGAGTATGGTAGCCATTGGCTCTACTTACCCCATGTCCATTTTCTCAACTTACTTCAAGGCAAACATTTTGACTATATTAGCCAACATAGCTACAAGGAAGAACTTTCAAGCTAGGTTTAGGACCTCATTTTGAAGCTTATAGAGACCCCAACTGATGTATAAAACCATCTACTTTTGTTAAGATACAAGCATCATGAAACGTAGTAACACACTAAATGAATTACTTGAGTTCTGTTTTTTGGACCTAACTTACCACTTTTTCCATGTGGTTTCTTCCTTCACAGACTCCATGAAATGATGACCTCTTCCTAAGTATTTGGTCAGATGATTAATTTTGTGTATGGTTTCTTAGAAACAAGGGGTGGCTCAACTAACCCTTTGACTCAACGTACCCCACTCTCCCCTACAAGTGAGGCACAAGACAATCCAATTCTGTTTCGACTACTAGGACATCAAACTTCGATAGCACTTCATCGTCGAAGGTTAAACAATGAATGTGCTGCCCAACAGCCCTGACTGCGTGCTATGAAGTATATAGTCACTTAAGTCAACACAGAATAAAAAAAGGATGCACCTTGATACAGGGTCAACTGTTGCTGGTGGCACAACACAACATGATTAAGTGAATGGAGTAGCCATAACTGGTGACCATATTGGGGTCTGATGGGTGTCTCCAGTCTGTTTGACTATTTCAAAAACAGAAACCTCGGCCTGCGTTGTGGATCAAAGAGCGGCCTGGAAAGATTGTGTACACAGCTGCTCCCGTAGATATCTAAGATAAAMATGTCATCACACTAACAGTTACCATAGAGCCGTAGATCTACACAGTCGGGCTTACATCCCCTCAACTCTAAATTKAGTCACCTACATTAACAACGTTGGCTACTAATACATTGGGCAACCAGCACATTGGACAAAGACGTCAGATCAACAGCCACATTTGGGTTAATATTTGATTTGAGTTGTCAACAAACTCAAAATATTTCAAATAAACCAAACCTTGAACCCTGGTTGAAAGGTCTTGGGTTAAAATGACACAAAAATGTTCAACATGTACGTGTTATGACAGCTATCCATAATGATGTAATGGTATTATTTTGATTCTGAAATAACGAAGAAACAATGTTGAGTGACACTACTTTTTGCCCAGAGGTAGAGGGAACATACTGCACCAACCTAAACCCTAGGATGATGATACATCATGTAAAAACTTTGGGGTAGGCCTCCAACTCCTTCACACCCTGCTGGAAACTCTCCACTAACATTTGGCTAGTTAAATGTTAATGTAAATTCTGCCCCAGAGAAATGTCCAGTATTCACATGCATTTACTGGTAGTATCCAATGGTGGAGCATTGTTTTCCATTACCTTGGCCTCTGTTGCAGGAGCCTGCATGGAGATTGAACAAGCTGGTCTATTTGTATGAGAGAGCCTGTTCCAATTCGACACAGAGCTGTACACATTAAAACACAGCAGGCCCTACGGTACGATTTACTCCTACTGGGGGGTACTATGCACTGTATTCAGCCAGACACAGGTCCTTCACTGAGGCAGGTACCAGGATGCAGGAGGATGGTTAGTAACCTCTAACATCTGGAGCTAATTGGAAACATGCTGTCTTATGAAACGCATTTGGTTTGGTTGCGTACCTTGTAAATTCTTACATGGAGGAAGAGAAGGGAAGAGAGAGAAGGTCTGGCTAACTCAGTGTGAAGCCCTGGCTGTCTCTTTAAATTGGTCCCTCGGACTGACAAATGGCAGCTAGTAAACTTCTGATCTTCTAGAGTCAATCTGCTTTTTATGGGCGTGATCGTTACCTCCCTAAAGTTGCTAGCGATAAATGGTCCTGTGTAGCTCATTGGTAGAGATGGTGCTTGCAACGTCAGGGTTGTGGGTTCGATTCCCACAGGGGACCAATATGAAAAAATGTATGCCCTCGCTACTGTAAGATGCTCTGGATAAGAGTGTCTGCTAAATGACTCAAATGTAAATGTCAAAATAACTGTCCTCCTGAAGGAGTTACTAAGCAGTTTTCCTGGTCCAGAACACAGCTGTGGAGTTGACTCTGAAGATACTGTACATCATTTGGATTAGTCTTTTTCCATCTGTTTTATTCATATTTGGTACGCATGGTATGAAATGGATAAAAACACGTAATCGTTTACTTTGTTTGCTTATACTGTTCAATAGCCTCATACCCACCTCTCTCTTTCTCACCTACAGAAACTATTTAAGTTTCTAGCTTTTAAAGTGACATTTTTTTTAAAGTAGCTATTTAATCTTTTACATATTTAATCTTTTACATATTTCAGCTATTTCAGCTTTCACAGCTATTTCAGCTAATACTGCTTTCAACTTTCACAGCTAGTTCAGGAATTACTGCTTTCAGCTGTCACAGCTATTTCAGCTATTATTTCTTTCAGCTTCTACAGCTTTTCAGGTTTTTGGCACTCCTAACAGGCTGACTGACTTCTTATTTGTCCTTGACCAATGACTCATTGGACAAACACATCAGAGCATTTCAGAATAAAGATTGAACATTACTTTGCATGTGTGTGACTACAATACATTACTGCACATTTAAGATTGTTTGTTTGCACTGTGTACATATTCATATTCACGGTAATGTTGAGTGGTTTACTTCAAACAGTCTGAGGGCTTTGGCCAGCGCCCCAACCTCCTCCTTCAGGGAGAAGAAGCAGGACAGCACCCCCGCCTTGGCACTGGTCTCTTCCTCCAGGTACATGGAGCCTCTCCTCTGCAACAAGACAAGATTCACAGCAATTTGGCCTATGACCCCCATGGCTGGACCTTACCACTGCACACATTCCAGGGGGCGTTGAATGTGGTGGGATGTGGATTACATTCTCATCTACATAGCTATGTACAGTGGATATATCACTGGCCTGGGGGGGGTTATGAATCTGAGTGGAGTGATTGACATGGCTATGCTCTCCAAAAGTGAACCTTCTGTAGCGTGGTGACCCTTGGCATTACCTCAACTACACGGCTATTTCTCTTCCTTTATGCCCTCTCACTCTTTCGCTCTCTGATTAGCCGAACCGCAAACACGTCGCCCACTCCCTAATGACTGAGCCTCCACAATCTGACCCACAAACCTGATAGATCAAACAGTTGAACAGATATGCATTATATCAATAGGATTGTGTTAATTTATTCCATTGCATTTACTCCAAAGTATCACTCACAATGAAAAATCATGTTTGGTGCATGTGTTTGTGTGTGGGCTGTGGTTATAGAACCCAGGTTATTTTGCATATTCTAAAGGACTTACCTCTCAAAGCTTTCACACCTTTAACCTTTCCTCTCTGACCTTTGTAGTAATGACCCCTGAAACCATCTCATCAAAATCTCTACTCAGCACAAATACCTCGACATCCCCAATTCCTTGAACTTCGCTGTTTATTGGGATTCTATCCCTTTAGAATTTCTACAGTCCATTATTGTGATGAATTAACAAACACTAAACGTTTTATCATTACRTCTCAAGCAAAAGCTGATGTTAAACTGTGCACCCCTTTTCTAGATCAGATTAAAAAGTTTTTAAAAACKTATTTATTACCGCAACCTGCATGMATTCATAGTCACTGACCTTTAACATTATTCACAATTACCATATGTTTACAACAGTCTAGTCTGTGTTGCCATTCTGCTGACTAGAATATTCCAGTCACAGTGGACAACATACAGCTGGACAATGAACAACGTTCTAATAGCCGTTTCACGAAATGACACTGACTTTTTACAATAGCACGTTTTACACGTCTGTCCAATGCCAAGTATGCCTGTTCCCTTCCCTGTCTCGTGACATGGAATTTACTGCACAATTAGAATGATATGGCTGTATTAAATAAATAGAATCATAAAACCATCAATTATCACTATCTAGTATTATAAGCCAATAAGTTTATAAATGTATATTACTCATTTAACATTATAACATAAATTGTCATCACGATTATATTATTAGTGATAAACAACTTAATAAATGTATATTATTCATTAAACATTTAATATTATTGTTCACACTAGATTGTATGTTTAAAATGGCTTACCTCTTTGCCATTGTCAGGTGTGGGATAGTCCCCGTTAATTTTTTTGTATGCTGCGTCCATCCTCCAGTCTTCTCGTTGCGCAGGTATGAAACCACTGATGTGTGTGCTTTGGTCGAACTTGTTTGAGCAACAAGTTAAACTTCAGCCGTTCATGTTGGCCCACGTGACACCACCCCCGTTATGGTTTGTATCCCTGTCACGCAAGGAACAGAGGCCTATGGAGCCATTAAGTTATGAAACTGCTTTATTGGCACATCTGGTTCTTTGCTATATTGGCACATCTGGTTCTTATTGTCTAGTGCTGGGGTAGAGGTGGCTGGGTAAATGTTCAGAATCAACGTTTCATAACCATCACTACCTGCCAAGCCTCCACCCACTCAGTAGTACTTCCCTGTGATGTAACAGATAAATATGACTTAGTTATAATGCTGAAGAGGATGGTCGATGCACGCCTATACTGTGATGCATGCTCATAATGAGCCATTAGACCACTATAATGACCCGAAAATCAATAAAGTCGTARAGCTGCTACTCATATAAGGCTATGTTWTGACAGTAAGCGACGCAACTTGTATCGATCAAAAGTTCATTGCGTTTATTTTTTGTAGGTATTTTGTGTTATGAATGTTTCGGGGTCGGTTTTGCTTGGCCCCTCTTATCTGCATCCAGTGATGTGATGGTGCTCCAAAAAGCCACAAGGTGGCGCCGAACAACAGGTTAAAACAGGTTGTAGCTGATCAATTCAGCGCCACTTCAGCGGCCTGACTACGTGACGTCCCTCTAAAAACAAACGGAGAGTTGTAAATTACTTTTCAAAATAAAAACAATATGATCCTGAGTGTCTTATAGGACTAAGCCGTATAGGAATACTGTATTTTTTTTGTGTCACGTGCTAGGGCAACATACCTGTCAACTGGTGAATAAGCAGTAAGTATTTTACATTTCACATTACTCTAATTTAAACGTTAAACAGCTATTTAAATAAATTGTCATACAACTCCATCCTTTCTGCTGGTGTTCAACAAACACAGTAGGGCAATAGMCCTAGACATGTAGGCCTATCAATAATATACCATAGGCCTACCTTCTTTGTTGCAGAGAATTCTATCTACCTCTCCTTGTTAAAATAGACCACCAACAAGCATTTGATAGCATAGGCCTACTCTGCACAATTCAACAATGTGGTATTAACAATGAGAACACACCCAACCCACTCATGGTCATTATGGATAGTGACATGATGATAAATGCATGCAAGGAGAGGGTCTGACCTCTACTTGAACTCTGTATAAGAGCATTCATTTCTTCAGACTGCACATATGTCATCTCACTGTATATCAGTGACTACACACTTGTCTCATTACATGCCAATGACTGCTGTTGGATTCCATTGCATAGCTGCACAGATAGTCAARGCTGTAATAACGGTGTCATTAAACCTCATTAATGTGCCTGTCCGCTTCCTCAATGTGTTCTTCACACTGTACATCAYATCGGGGACTCACTGCGTCATTAACGGTGATGGAGACAATTGCTCGTTCTTCATGTGAAGTGGCCGAGTGTGTGCGGACAACGGCCTGTTCCATAGAGCCTCAGTCCTCTTCTCTCTGTCTCACACAGAGCATCTGTTCTCACTAAGTACTCCTTGGGCCAAATGTGTTCTGGGACATTCAGTCAGTTGTGTGCTTCATGTGAAAAATAGTGAGGAATGAACATTTAGCCTGTCTCAGGACCCATTCCCGGAATGTTACCCACATCTATTCTATCTGTTGTGAGTTTCTTAGACCTTTTGTGAGTCATTATCTGCCCTATCATTATGCAACACAGACCTAGGATTTAATGATGTTGTTGTGGTGTTTTTCTGAATAACTGCAGACTGCAGAGTCTGTGTGATTGTAGAGACTAGACTAGGAAGCTGGGTTGGGAGAAGACAGATGACTGGGGGAATTATAGAGCTGTGAGGCTTAATTGTGTCTTCATGAGAGAATGAGAGTTGTTGTTGATTTATGGCCTGATTGACGGCGGTCCTGTGAATCGGGTCCACATGTGCACTGTCTCCCAGCCCCAGTCCAGTGTCCACAGGGGTGCTGAAGAATCTACTCTGGGTTTCCACTGGCATTGTGCAAAACTCTTTTTGAACTGAGTGAGAGAGAGAGAGAGAGAGAGAGATTGGAAGGGGGAGGGAGGGGAAAAGAGGGGGGGATAAAGAATTAAACTTTGAGGCTTTCAGCAGGGCTGTTGTAAAGAGAGTGAAAGGGGAATGGGGGCCATGCGGCCAGCCACATGGGCTGTTCTCACTCAGATAATGGAGGTCTTTCTGTGGCACTTAACCCCCTCGCCGCACGCTGGGAACGGGCAGCCGAGCGCCCACCGCTTCTCAACAGACACGCTCAGACACGCTCACCCGCTGCATAATTGAATTTTACACCCAGGAAAGTCACCCCCGGCCACCTCCCTGCTACACGTGGCTCGCAGCAACTCTCCAGGATCACGCACATCTCACCCAGGCCAGCACAGAGAGGACGCAAGCCCAATGTAGGTAGGCCCATTGGGAAAGACGGTGGATAGAGAGGTATAATTACTCCATGTGATGGGAGACCGTGGTCTACTTACTGTAGAATCTTGGTTGAAGTGTTTGGTGGACTTAAGCATTTTTTTCTGGACACCATTCAGTTGTCTCTCTGACTTCATACAATATCTGATTCTGAAATATCAGTGTCAGTTTAGGGTAGTGCATTTTTTTATATTTAGGAACTCCCATGATACCATTGAAAGTTGGTAAAGGGAGGGAGGAAGAGAGGCAGATAAAAATCTCAAATAGTGGAGATTATATTTAGACTGAAAGAGGAAGTCTGTGTGTCACCAGTCCAAATAGAACTGCCCACAAATAGAACTGACCTAACTGATGAGATACATTTAGCCTTAGGGTCTGTTTCCACAACATAAAAGGGTACTGGGGAGAGGGGTTTGGTTATGTCTCTAACCTGGCAGTTGGTGACCCAAGAGTGTGTGTGCGGGTGGGGGTGTGTGTTTGTGTGTGTGTGTATGGGGGGTGTTAACGATGAGGTAAAGAGAGTGAATTAAACCGACCCATTAAAGGCCCTGGGTGTGGAGGCTGGCTGACGATCTCGTCTTTGGAGGGACGCGGGCGGCTGAGCAGGCCTATCTCCTCTTCCGGCTCTCTCTGCTCCGCTCTCTCTGCTCCGGCTCTCTCTGCTCCGGCTCTCTCTGCTCCGGCTCTCTCTGCTCCGGCTCTCTCTGCTCCGGCTCTCTCTGCTCCGCTCTCTGCCCTCTTGACCAAACACAATAGTTGTTTCCTCCCCACGACTTGGTCACTTTCACCTGTCACTCAGACTTTCTCCTGTCCCCCAGGGCTGTGTTCCTATCTCTCTGTGGGTCTGAGGAGAACGGCTCCAGGTGAGCGTCCATGTGTGGCAGGCTGCTCCTCCGCAGCAGTGAGTGTGTGTACTGTGAAGCCAGACCCCCCTCTCTCACTCCCCTCCCCCCAGCCATTCTGTTCTGTACCCCTCTCAGTATCACCACCCATCCAATCTCTGCCTTTATATACATAGTATTATTTACAGAAATATCCCTCCAATCTGAGCTCCATGATATCACCAGAGACATGAAAGTATAAMGGTCACCCATGTTTGTTTGTCTCATGGTTTGTCTGTCTGTGTAGGTGAACGACCCAGCCAGGAGACTGAGTTTCTTTGGTTTGTTCATTGTTCATCATCTGCTAAATAGCATGTTATTTCATTCTAAGTTAATGAGAGAACCTATTATTGTAATTTAATGCGTGGTAACTTACCAGTGAAGCTGATGGAGTGATAGTGTTCAACTTAAAGCCCAGTGTTGTTTGCTCCTGTGTTCATTGAGGGTTTCAATACTTCCGGCCTCCAGCCGCTGGCAGATGCATTCGTCAGGTCCATTGTGAACTCCCACACACGCCTTTCAAGCTGCTCTGAGACTTGTATTTACATGGTGGTGATCATAGGCAGACTGCACAGTGTTTGTACCTGCATGCCTTAATTAGATCCCTGTGATGGATCGACATCCTCCTGCTCTCTGTCACACAATATACCAGTCTCACTGTGCTGCCCACACAGACAGGACATCACTTTACAGCAGCTAATCAGCCACTACAGTCATGTTCACTACATTGCTTTGCTTGGTCAGCTTTCCTAGCTGTTGCATGACGTCAATGAAAGCCTTAAAATGAGCTCCTCACAAACTTCGGCGAGTTTACATTCTGGCATTAGCATTCCATGAGAATAGCTCAGAGGTTATTTATAGGGCCACGAGTTTTTCCTGACCACATGACCTGCCCAGGAAAACTTTTCGCCCTATATTCAACATTGTGATGCACTGACGTACAGTTTCCGCCACCAGAGGACGCCATTCTCTGAGTAACCCTTCCTCTGGTCTCCCCAGGCAACCTCCTCCTCCTCTTCGCCTGTCGCTGTGGCCCCTCCCTTCAAAGGCATAACCTCTCCTAATCCCCCGGTTTCCGTGGAGACGGCTCAGACGAGCAGGTGACGCATTGACAGGGAGCAGATGGTTGCCCGTGGAGGTAAGCATGGCTGAACAATGCCCCCATATTCATCATACAGCCCCTCTCTCTCAACTTCACTCTCTGCATTCTCAACCACACACACACATACACACACACATCAGCACAAACTCTGTAACTCCCCTCCTCTTGAAAAGCTGTTTTTTTTACACAGATGCATGTACACACATGCACACACACAGGCACACAAACAGTAACAATTATTAAACCTTTCAAAGAATGTTGGTTTCTTGGCCCAGGGAACATTCTGATGGACTAGTCCTGGACTGTATTTTTAGAGGACTGAAGGGTGGATAGGGATTGTGATGTACAGTAGAATAATACAGTATTGTTGTTGGGGTGGCGGCTACAATACATTGAGGGATTGACATGAGGTTGGGATATACTGAGATTTTGGAAGAGGGCCAGTAGCACAGTTAGATAAACAACGGGACCTCCTTGCCCTGGCCTCCTTGCCCTGGCGAGTGCCTGTCTTCTTGCAGGTGTTTGAGGGGCCTTCGGCGCAGTAACTCACTTTTCTAACAAAGCTCATTCGTTACTCTCCGTCTCCCCTGGAGATAAAGTACAGACATCCCTCTCCCTTCCTCTCTTTCTTTCGTCCAACTCCAGAATAATCCAGCAACAATACAGGAGTTGAAAAGGCGGTGTGCAGCGATTCGCCGGAGGCCTGACTTGTTTTGAGGCGGGGGAAGGCGGCGGGGGGGGGGGGGTAGCATTATGGAGATCAGCTAATGCATGTAGAACGCTGGCGAAGAAAGTGTGCGCCTGTACAATGGAGTCCTCTTTAGTGGCTTCAGAGCGCGGTGCTTAACCCACCACACCTGGAGCTCAAAACAGGGTGCGAGAGTACCCCAGCACACCCCACTTCACCCCCACCTCGCTCCACCTCACCCCACCTCAGCCACCAACACACTTCCAGCACCTATCTATACAGTCTGAGGAGCTGGGCTCGGGGTGGAGGAGGGGGGCTGCCTGCATTCAGGGCCTGACTATGATAAAGACGCACAGTGAGGAGCCATTGAAGAGCCCTGTGCCTAAAATGGAGTCACTAATAGGTGCCTATTCAGCAAGGAAAGGGTTTTCTGAAAGAAAAAAAAGTTTTTGGGGAAGCAACAATCACTATGCCCTGCTACCTTGTATATGTCAAATTTATACAGTCCCCAGCCTACCCRCTTTTTGCTATTTAAGAGAATCACCATTGAAGAGATTCCATGTATAATTTGGAGTCTCCTTTTCTTACTTGGAAATGAATTGAATAGTCTGTTTCTAAAGTGAGTCCAATCGAGTGGCATGGCTCTCCAAAGAGAGACACGCTCTCTCTCTCTTCTCTTTTCTCTCTTTTTATCTCCCTCTCTCCCTGATTGTTACCCCCATACACATGTGTCCAACTTGTACTGAATAGGTGAGGGCCTGTTGACCAGCATTTTGSGTTTCTTGAATACCACTCTTTCTTATAGGCCTACTTTGTGCCAGTGTGCCAGTTTTGCACGTGCATGCACCAGCTGTTTCCTTGATGGGGACACTCACAGAATAGTTTTTGAATACGTCATTTTGACCCAGAACATTATGGGTGTTATTGCATACAGCTTTGTGTATTGATGAATATAGACTCTAGTGAATAGTGACCCAGTCTATGAGGTGGATGTGCATAGCTGTGGATAGTATTGTTGGTTGTTACTAGGCAGAACAGGGGCCTTGCCCAGTGGGAGAGAGGTCATTAATATAGAAATGCTGGGGCCATATTGAGAGAGAGAGGGCACTAATGGAGGAATACGGGGACCATATTGTGCAGTYTGTCACAGGGCTAAGCTGACAGATTGATGAGATGAGGAAAGAAACGTTGGTACCGGAGGGGGGGCCCAGTGTGGTGCCCCAGGCTGAGCGGGGACCAGGGGTTGGAGTGAGCCCGGGTAGCAGGGTTCCCCTCAGTCCTGCTGGGCAGAGGTCATAGTCCCCCTTTGATTCACAGCCCTGCTGCCAACAATGGGCAGCACAGAGTGGGCAGGCCTCTCTCCCTTAGAACAGCGTGAATATGCTTGTATTGGTATTTTTATGGGGCTTTGTCAGCTTTGTGTGTTTGTGCGTGTAATGTGTGTATGTGCATATGTTTTGTGAGTGAATGTGCTGGGGATGCTATTGCCTTAGCAACTCTTTATTTGACATTTGATTTTAAACAGGTTATAAACATTATTATAAGCTGGGTGGTTCGAGCCCTGAAGGCTGATTGGCTGACAGCCGTGGTGTATCAGACTGTATACCACGGGTATGACAAAATGTATTTTTGCTGCTCAAATTACATTGGTAACCAGTTTATAATAGCAATAAGGCACCTCAGGGGTTTGTGATATATGGCCAATATACCACGGCTAAGGTCTGTATCCAGGCACTCCACATTGCCCTTAGCCGTGGTATATTGGCCATATTCCACATCCCTCGGGCCTTATTGCTTAATTACCTTGTTGTTTTTTTAAACCATTACATTAAGTCAATTCATAAGACGTGTTGTTTAGCATTTCTATGTGCTTTCAGGTTCTTATAATAAGMGGTTTAGGAACAGAACAGTACATGACAAAGTGGTAATAATGYTGTAACAGCAGGTATAGGGTTGTAATGGTTCATCCAGTATACAGGCAGACCCTCAAAATGAAGTGTTACCTCATTAGTTCAACACTTAACCTGTGGATTGCAATGGAGTATCAATCTTGGTATGGATCTGACGTCAGATCAGTTGTGGTGTGTCATTTAGAAGAAAAWACGMCAGTTCAATTCYGGGCATMCAGACAAGCATAATATAAYGGTGATATAACTATAATAATGATATAAGCTATATCAAAGAAAWTGACCCATTATCGTAAWAAAGTGTTGAGACATCACAGCACGAAACAGACTGCCAGTGACTTATCCCAGGCTGTGCTTCCCTTTACAATGCATTTCCAAGCAGTGTCTTAGCAACTGGCATTGTGACATCTGGATTACCCAAGGTGCATTGCAGAGACCCCTGTTTGGCAGAACGGAGGGAGCCAAGGGGAGAGTGTGCTTTACGAAGGGACCTGTATAGGCAGGGTCAGGAGCTGAGATACACCCATGAAGCTTTAGTCTGTCCGAAACAACTCATTTCCTTATTGAGTTCATATGGGAAAATACTTTTGTCTAATACGTAAACTTTTACAAAGTTAATGGACTGTAAAGGAAAAGAGCTTTACAAGAACTTGTGTTACATTTTCAGCTTTTCATCAGCTTGAAAAGAGCTTCTACTAGACATAAAATTCAGACAGGCTGTCAAAGATATCAAACAACCTTAAAGAAAGCTTGTGTGTGTCAGTGTGTGTTACGGTGTTGCCTCTTGTTACTAGGGACAACGGTTACCATTACTCTCTGGTTTGGGGTTTGTTAATATGTCACTACTGTTTTGTTTTTTTACAAAGTGTCCCCTCAAAACAAATTCTAAGTTAAAAAACATCCAACTGAAGATGGACACTCTGGATAATAAGCTTTGATTGATAGGTCTCTGTTTAGAACGAACACAGGCACACACACATTCACACTAATGAGGTCTGATTTGGGGAATTTATATATTCAGGGGATATAATTGATATATCCCTTGTAATGTAATTATGGCTAGGAGATGTATGCTCTAGCGTTATAGCAGCCCAGAATGTGATCCATTTCTATTCTCTGTATTTGAGCTGAAAAGCCCTCTGTCCAGCTGTTTGTATTTTCTGGTCTGGCCTCTGTGTGTGTGTGTGTGTGTGTGTGTGTGTGTGTGTGTGTGTGTGTGTGTGTGTGTGTGTGAGTGTGTGGTGGGAGTGTGAGTGTGAGTGTGTGTGGTGTGGTTTGGTTGGGGACAATCTTCATTCATGGCTTTGGAGGATCACGGGGTCCGCCTGACCCAAATATGAAGGACATATAAGAGAACATGAAAGGTGTTTTTGTGTGTAAATGTGCCTCAAAGTCATGACGAAAAGGAACTCTGCGTTCGTTAGTATTGTATTACATTCATCTGTTTGTACTTGGGGAATAGCCTGCACCAGTGACTTAGACTGGTTTAACAAGGTGCTCATTATTAACAGCAATAATCCACGTATGAAAACACAGATTCAGTCTCCCACAGGAAGGTATTTCATTCTCTTCCTCCCCATGTCTATTCAGTCGCTGCAAGAGTGAGGTAGCTATATCAACGTCAAGGAGAAAGAGCATATTTTGTAGTATGAGCCATATGAATTGACCTGTAGATGTCACATTGTCCTCTCACTCGGTGGGGCGACAGAGAGGGAATGTAATGTACAGTTTAATAAAGAGGTCGGAGAGATTAGTTCAGGGGACATGTGGGTCATTGAGAACGAGCGAGGGCCAGAGCCTTGCTGGGGGAACAGACTGGACAGAGAACAGCAGGACCAGAATAACCATCCTACCAGGCTCCTGGCCCGGTCCAGATGTCCAGTCAACATCACCACCTGGCATCATGGCTCCTGCTCAGCACTCCACCAGGACAGGGTGAGTCTGGCCTCCCAGCCCTCCTCTTAATCAACAGCAGAATGGACTGAAGCCGGACCGCTCCCATATCTCAAATGAAAAACGCATCAAACTTTGTTCAATGAGTCCCATGGTGAGAACATGAGAGAGAAGAGCTGTAAGACCTGAGCATCTGTTCACCTCTTTGACACTAATGAATGTTAAGTAGGTTAGCCGGTGGTGTGCCACCGTCCTAGAGGTCATTGTGACCGGGGTGGCAGAGGGATGCTGGCTTTGTGTTCGTGCGCCAGCCACCTGGTGAGCAGCCGAAAATGGCTGGAACGCTAACTCCTGCTCACACAATCACCAGCGCCGATGGTAGCCATATTGATCCTCTGTGCTACCAGATTAAAGTATAAAGAGAGCTCTGTCCTGCCAGTGGGGGTCCCCTCTGACTCCCAGAGGTCATTTCGGGGTCACGGATCCCTTGCAGCCCCCTGACCCACAACCAAACGTGTACACACACCAGAGGCAGGACACAGACCTTGCAGGGATGAACCCCATTAAACAGGACCGGTTGGATGATCACATTCAGCTCTCATTATAGCTGACCCTGGGCTTTCTCTTTTGGATCTGGCTGCTCTCTGGTTTTGTCTCTAATTTTAACCTGGTCCGGTCCATGCTGGGGAGCTAACCCTGCTCTTTTGTGTGGCCGTAATAGGTTTGCCGTGTGCATGATTGTCTTCTGAACCCGATCTCCTCGTCCGCGGTTCCATCTTGCGTCGTATAATGCTCTCATTGTATTCCGACACCTGTGGTTCCTCCGGTGCGCGCTTAGTGTGTTGTTCTTGTCCTTTGTGTTTCTATGGTAGTCCTTTGTGTTTCTATGGTAGTCCTTTGTGTTGCTATGGTAGTCCTTTGTTGGAGTGTGCGACATTGCTGAATTGAGTGTGCAACGTTGCTCAATTGCTGCGGCGTGTATTTACAATATTATTTTGCGTCTCTGTCTGTAGTATCAGTTCTCATGAGGCTTGTTATGTGTGTGCGTGCTCCCTAATGCAATCATATGTCCCTGTATTGGCCCTTTATTGCTGACCTCAACAGGATGCTCTGACCAGGATGCTCTGATCCCTGGTTCTCGGTTCGCTTTGCTGCAGCCTTGATTAAACGTTGATGAAATGCCTATTAATGTACGCTGGCTCACAGAGAGGGTGTAATCAGGTGAAAGTGAATTAATAAAACATCCCGTCTAGTACTCAGGAGAGGAGAAAGGGATCCCCTGAGAAACACAGGCAGATGGCCACAAATCTGAGAGGACAAGGGAAAGTGGGATAGGAGAAAGAGAGGGTAGAGAGGAGACAGAGAGGGTAGAGGGAGCGAGACCAGCCACCACTTTGGCGATTAGCCCTTAATTGGTAATTTGATCTCCCCTTTTCCACCTACTCGTTATTGATAAGCTCCCAACATATTTCCCCTGTCACTGCCCCTGGACCAGCAAGTCTGCATTTCCTGCCCTCTGAGGCCAGGAGCCTGGCAGCCCACGCCGCGGCCATGCAACGGTAAACAGCGCCCCCCTGGCAGGAAGGGCCTGATGTCGGTGGAGAGGAGGGGGGGTGGGCCGTCCTTGAGACACAAACTTGTGGAAACTCCATCTGCCGGTAATCTACCTAATCTCATCATCTGAATTAGACAAGGAAAAGGGAACGCCAATCACTTTAGACAACCCTCACCGGGATTATGTGTTTTGTGATGACGGGTCAATGATGATGAAATGGCATCAACAAGTAAATTAGGAGGGGGTGCTGGGTGACGCAGCGGTCAAAACCACTGCACCGCAGTGCTGAGGCGCCACTACAGCTTAGGGTTTGATCCCAGGCTGTGTCACAAACGTCCGTGACCTGGAGTCCCATAGGCCCAGGGCCGTCCAGGGTAGGGGAGGGTGTGACCGGTGGGGCTTTCCTTGTCTCTTCGTGCTCTGGCGACTCCTTGTGACAGAGCCGGGCGCCTGCAAGCTGACTTCGGTCGCCAGTTGAACGGTGTTTCCTCCGACACATTGGTGCGGCTGACATCTGGGTTAAGCGAGCAGTGTGATAAGAAGTTTTCGGCCAGACGATCGTGTTTCAGGGGACGCATGACTCCACCTTCACAATCGCCTCTCCTGAGCCCATTGAGGAGTTGCAGAGATGAGCCAAAGGACCTAATTCAGGGAGGAAACAGGGTATAAAAAAATATGCTTGTGGCCAGACTACCCTGAACACGCTTGTTAGTGGTTAGTGGTTAGTGGGGTGTAGTTTTACACCATTAATATGACATGTAATTATCATCTGTGTGCCCTCTGGCCCTCTGGCTCAACTCTCATGTTTAGTAGCAGGCTCAGGGCTCAGGGCCTCTCCCAGCAGCACAGTTCATGACTGGGAATGAGTTCTGGTCCTTATTCATCACAGCACTGGTCTGGCAGTCTGGTGAAATAGGACATATTTGGTAGCTGTGCAAAAGGAGTCTGGGTAAAACACTAAACATCCACATTCAATGTGTAATTAGTGACAACAAGGTCATTCTGTCCTAACTAAGACACTCACAATTTATGGGGAAATTGGTCCTTGTCCATCTCCTGGTAGTTATTCAGATGGGCCGCCATTAATGGCTGAGCATATTGTGGTGTGTTTTTCTAATAAGTGGACTTATTTAAAAAATATTGTCCGACATAATGTCTGTAATCATCTGTAGAGGTGATGTTCATTGTTGTACAGAGCAGGAGAGGCTCATACGTACAAAGGTAACTTGTCACTCCAGGTCTTGTTGATGGGCAGACTCGACGCTGCCCTGTAGCTCCAGGTCTTGTTGATGGGCAGACCCGACGCTGCCCTGTAGCTCCAGGTCTTGTTGATGGGCAGACCCGACGCTGCCCNTAGAGGGAGCGAGACCAGCCACCACTTTGGCGATTAGCCCTTAATTGGTAATTTGATCTCCCCTTTTCCACCTACTCGTTATTGATAAGCTCCCATCATATTTCCCCTTCTGACTGCCCCTGGACTAGCAAGTCAGCATTTCCTGCCCTCTGAGGCCAGGAGCCTGGCAACCCACGCTGCGGCCGTGCAATGGTAAACAGCGCCCCCCCCTGGCAGGAAGTGCCTGAGGTCGGTGGAGAGGAGGGGTGGGGGGCGTCCTTGAGACACAAGCTAGTGGAAACTCCATCTGCCAGGAATCTACCTAATCTCATCATCTGAATTGGACAAGGAAAAGGGAACGCCAATCACTTTAGACAACCCTCAACCGGATTATGTGTTTTGTGATGACGGATCAATGATGATGAAATGGCATCAAAAAGGAAAGCGGTCAAAATCACTGCACCGCAGTGCTAAGGCGCCACTACAGTTTAGGGTTTGATCCCAGGCTGTGTCAGAGCCGGCTGTGACCGGGAGCCCCATAGGCCCAGGGCCCTCCAGGGTAGGGGAGGGTTTGACCGTTGGGGCTTTCCTTGGCTCATCGTGCTCTGGCGACTCCTTGTGACAGGGTCGGGCGTCTGCGAGCTGACTCCGGTCATCAGTCGAACAGTGTTTCCTCCGACACGTTGGTGCGGCTGACATCCGGGTTAAGCGAGCAGTGTGGTAAGAAGTAGTCGGCCAGGCGGGTCATGTTTCAGAGGACTCCACCTTCACAATCGCCTCTCCTGAGCCCATTGAGGCGTTGCAGAGATTAGCCAAGGGACCTAATTCAGGGAGGAAACAGGGTATAAAAAAATATGCTTGTGCACATACTACCCTGAACACGCTTGTTAGTGATTAGTGGTTAGTGGTTAGTGCTGGGACTGGAGACCGCCTGGGAATACCAGGTGCCGGAAGCTAAAAAAAAGAGAGTAATAAATAAATAATATAAACGTAAATTATGAAGAGGATAGATTGATCAGATTGGAATGACCCCACTTCCCTGCCATGTTCACTGGGGTGTAGTTTTACACCATTAATATGACATGTAATTACTGTCTGTGTGCCCTCTGGCCCTCTGGCTCAACTCTCATGTTTAGTAACAGGCTCAGGGCTCAGGGCCTCTCCCAGCAGCACAGTTCATGACTGGGAATGAGCTCTGGTCCTTATTCATCACAGCACTGTTCTGGCAGTCTGGTGAAATAGGACATATTTGGTAGCTGAGCAAAAGGAGTCTGGGTAAAACACTATGCACTATACATCCCCCTTTCCTCTTCCTGTCCTCCTCTTGTCCTCTCTTTTCTCTATTCCCAGTGAGATTTGCAATTATCACCAACTCACAATTCCCTCATCCACAGCCATGCCATCCTCTGGTGTGTAAATGTACTGGGTTTCACATTCAATGTGTAATTAGTGACAACAAGGTCATTGTGTCCTAGCCAAGGCATTCACAATTTATGGGGAAATTGGTTGTTGTCCATCTCCTGGTAATTATTCAGATGGGCTGCCATTAATGGCTGAGCATATTGTGGTGTGTTTTTCTAATAAGTGGACTTATTTAAAGATATTGTTTGATATAATGTCTGTCATCATCTGTAGAGGTGATGTTCATTGTTGCACAGAGCAGGAGAGCCCATACATACAAAGGCAACTTGTCACTCCAGGACTTGGATATGGGTAGACCCGATGCTGCCCTGTCACTCCAGGTCTTGGTGATGGGCAAACCCAATACTGCCCTGTCACTCCAGGTCTTGGAGATGGGCAGACCCAATACTGCCCTGTCACTCCAGGTCTTGGTGATGGGCAGACCCAATACTGATATGCCTCTGTCACTCAGGTTTGGAGATGGGAGGACCCCAATTACTGCCCTGTCACTCCAGGTCTGGTGATGGGCAGAACCC
>NC_036864.1:10104675-10106340 GCF_002910315.2 Salvelinus sp. IW2-2015
ATCTCTCGCTTCTCATCTTGATGTCTCTGTATATTCTCTTCGCCTCTCTCTCTCTCTCTCTCTCATCTCTCTCTGTTGTCTGCTGTATAGTCTCGGCTCTCTCTCTCTCTCTCTCTGTGTCTCTGTATATCTCTCGCTCTCTCTCCTCCTCTCTCTCTGTGTCTTGTAATATTCTCGCCTAGTGTCTCTATGTCCGCTCATAATGTCTCTATGTCATCTCTATGTCACCGTCTCCATGTCCCATTCCTCTATGTCTCCTATGACTCTCATATCTCTATCTCTGTGTCTGTCTGTCTGTCTGTGTCGTCTGTCTGTCTGTCTGTCCTGTCTGTCTGTCTGTCTGTCTCTGTCTGTCTGGTCTGTCTGTCTGTCTGTCCTGTCATGTCTCTGCTTCTGTCTGTCTGTCGTCTGATCTGTGGCTCTGTCTGTCTGTCTGTTCTGTCTGTCTGTCTTGTCTGTTCTGTCTGTCTGTCTGTCTGTCTGTCTGTCTGTCTGTCTGTGCTGTCTGTCTGTCTGTCTGTCTTCTGTCTGTCTGTCTGTCTGTCGTCGTTGCTGTCCCTGTCCTGTCTGTCTTGTTGTCTGTCTGTCTGTCTGTCTGTCTGTCTGTTCTGCCTTCCCTGTCTGTCCTGTCAGATTGTCTGTCTTGTCTGTCTGTCTTCTGTCTGTCTGTGTCTGTCTGCGTCCTGTCTGTCTGTCCTGTCTGTCTGTGTCCTGTCTGTCTGAATCTGTCTGTCTGTTCTGTCTGTCTGTCTGTCTGTCTGTCTGTTCTGTCTGTCTGTCGTCTTCTGTCTGTCGTCTGTGTCTCTGTCTGTCTGTCTGTCCGGTCTGTCTGTCCTGTCTTGCTCTGTCTGGCTGTCTGTCTGTCTGTCTGTCCTGTCTGTCTGTCAATGTCTGAAGTCTGTCTGTCTGTCTTGTCTGTGCTCCTTGTATGTCTGCTGTCTGTCTGTCTGTCTCGTCTGTCTGCTCTGTCTGTCTGTCTGTCTGTCCTGTCTGTGCTTCTGTCTGTCTGTCTTGTTGTCTGGTCTGTCTGTCTGTCTGTCTGTCTGTCTGTCTGTTGTCTGTCTGTCTGTCTGTGTCTGTCTGTCTTGTCTGTCTGTCTGTCTTGTCCTGTCTTCTGTCTGTCTGTCTGTCTGTCTGTCTGCTCTGTGTCCTGTCTGTCTGTCTGTCTGTCTGTCTGCTGTCTGTCTGTCTGTCTTGTCTGTCTGTCTGTCTGTCTGTCCTGTCTGTCTGTCTGTCTGTCTGTCTGTTCGTGTCTGTCTCTGTGCTGTCTGTCTGTCTGCTCTGTCTGTCTGTCTGTCTGTCTGTCGTGTCTTGTCTGTCTTGTCTGTCTGGTCTGATCCTTTGTCTGTCTGTCTGGTCCTGGTCTGGTCTGTCTGTCGCTGTCTTGTCTTGTCTGTCTGTCTGTCGCTGTCTGTCGTTGTCTGCGCTGCTGGCTGTCTGTCTGTCGTCTGTCCTGTTCTGTCTGTCTGTCTGTCTGTCTGTCTGTCTGTCGTCTTCTGTCTGTCATGTTCTGGTCTGTCGTGTCTGTCTGTTATCTGCTGTCTTCTGTCTTCTGTCTGCTGTTGTCTGTCTGTTGTCTGTCTGTCGGTCTGTCTGTCGTCCTGTCTGTCTGTCTGTCTGTCTCGTCTGTCTGTGATCTGTCTGTCTGTCTGTCTGGTCTGTTCT
>NC_036864.1:10106440-10138330 GCF_002910315.2 Salvelinus sp. IW2-2015
AAGTATAAATAATTTCAAATTCCTTATATTAAACAAGCCAGATGGCACCCTTTTCTTGTTTTTTTTATTTACAGAAAGCCACGAGCACACTCCAACCTTCAAACATAATTTACAAACGAAGCATTAGTGTGTTTAGTGAGTCCGCCAGATCAGAGGCAGTAGGGATGAACAGGGATGTTCGGTTGATAAGTGCGTGAATTTGACCATTTTTCTGTCCTGCTAAGTATTCAAAATGTAACAAGTACTTTTGGGTGTCAAAGAAAATGTATGGAGTAAAAAGTACAATATTTTCTTAAGGAATGTAGTGAAATAAAAGTACAAGTAGTCAAAAMTGTAAATAGTAAAATAAAGTACAGATACCCCAACAAAACGACTTAAGTAGTACTTTAAAGTATTCTTACTTAAGTACTTTACACCACTGGAGATCACTGAAAACAGTGGCTCTGCTGCAGTAAATATCCACAGGCTGTGCACTTAAATTATTCCGTACTTCTGAGAATATACCAACAAATGTAGGCCTTTCAAACATGTAGGTCTAATATATAGGCAAACCAATGGTGGCTTGGGTTCCTCACTCAAAGGGTCATATGGGTCAGAAGGGCCTTGRGTCCCTAGACAGTATGGATGAGGTGAAATAGTTGGAAAATATTTTGTCTTGTACAACAGCACCCTCTAGAGGATTGACAGTGCATCACCCAAATGCACCCCGACGAGTAACCACTTGATGGCAGTTGTACTGAGTTTTTAAACCTTTTTGATTTAATGCCCACAGCAGTCTACCACATTATTCTTTTAGCTTACTGACATTATAATTTATCATTTACACTCATAGAATATTCTGGAATTACTAGGCTACATGTGAGTGTGACATTAGTCTATATAATGAACAATTGAATAATCAGCTAGGTGGGATTCAGTATTTGTGCATAAATACAAATGCAGGGATTATGTTACAATATAACATTTCCGTTGGCTGTTTCATTTTTTCTTTACTTCTCAATAACTAACGATATCTGTGGGATTACAATAAATATCGCCACGTGACCATACGAATCGCAAAATACAAAACGCGTGAAGCTTGTCTCAAGTAWGTTTCCGTACTGTTTTTGTCACGTGAGCTTTGTTTAAGGAGGAGCGTACARACCCTCAGGTCTTACAAGTTTAGTACGGCTTTCTGTTATTTTTAGTGGTTATGGTTGATAATAGTTATCACGCCAAGTTTAAAAGCAGAAGCAACGCTTAAATATACGCTTTAACACAGCTAACTACTTGATGTTTCTCTAACTTGCATTTGGATGATGCAAATTGCAGCTGTCAGTGTCCAGCTCAGCTGTCAAACTGTTATCTGGTGATATGCGGTCCTTGAGCTATGTTCAGCGTGTTAGTTTGGATTTCACCGTAACTCTTTTCCCTCATGCAATTTGTCTTGGGGATGCGGATAATGACTCGGTAAAGTATCAGCAGCGAGACAATTATTCAGGGATCTTTCCTTGTGTCCATGTTTTCAGACATGGGCAATTCTTGAAAAAATTTGTGTAGTCTCAATCCCTACGGCGTTAGTGTATCCACCTCCTAGGGCCAGTTATACATATTGTAGACCTACCAATGACATGTTCAACTCGTTTTTTTGTCAGTTATTTCCCCACCTACGTGGCAACAGATAAATAATTTTTCAGAAGTCATAAACWGCTCTGCCCACTCTCCACTTGCCCATTCGTTGTCCAGGTGTGCCTTTCTAGTCCCTGTACTGTAAATAGCAACTCCGCCTTTCTAGTCCCTGTACTGTAAATAGCAACTCCGCCTTTCTAGTCCCTGTACTGTAAATAGCAACTCCTGCTTTAGAGGGTCTCTGACTCATTCCCTCCAGTCACGATAAGAGGGTCAAGAGTGAAATAGTAGATGCCATAACAGTACTCCTATCACGTTCCTTGACCTTCCAACATATTTATGACAACATGTCTTATATCTATGGAAACAAAATGTCCTGGCTGTGACTGTACCCAGGGCCTTGACCCCAGAACTTTGACATGAACTGTTATTCTTTTTTAACAGCTGAATGAACTTATTGTGGGTGACACCAGTGGAAAGCTGCATGTGTACAAGAAGGATGACTCCAAGCCTTGGATCACTAGAACATGTGTGGGCATGGTAAGCGGCTGCTTAGAGGGCATTTGATCACTTCTCTGAGTTCAAATGTCAGCACATTTAAGTACAACTGTAGTGGCATAAAAGAGGAAATTTGAACACCGTTGTCTGTACATCTGATTTATATTGTTATTTTAGCAGTTTTAGACAAATATTTAATGAGTTATCTTTTTGGTTTATTTTTTAGCTCACCTGTGTTGGTGTTGGAGACATATGCAACAAAGGAAGGGTGGGTGTGCAGAAACTGTGCATAGTCCTCCAGTCAGATGAGGAATATTTGTGTGTCATTTTCCCCTTGCATCCAGTGTGTGCTATCACCTAACTATTCACTGCCTTAATTTATCCATCAGAACTTTGTAGTTGCTGTGGGTGCAGAGGGATGGTTTCACCTGTTTGACCTGTCTGCAGTGGCAGGAGCCAAGTCAGATTTATCCAGCCAGCAAGAGGCGCTGTTCTCTGACGACCAGAAACCCTGCTTCTCTCAGCACATTCCTGCCAACACCAAAGTCATCCTTATTAGTGACATAGGTAACCTCTCTGTTCTGCACCCATTTCATCCTAGACGTAGGCACCCTCAATGCAATTGACCGCTTCTGTTTTTCGACTGCTTTATTCTCAACTGTGTATGTGTGTGTACACGCTTTGCAGATGGGGATGGGCGCAGTGAGCTTGTAGTGGGATACACAGACCGTGTGGTGAGAGCGTTCCGCGGGAGGAGCCCACCGATTCTTCAGACCTGAGCTCTGGACAGCTGGTCCTGCTGAAGAAGTGGCTTCTGGTAGGTCTATACACAAACATGGATTATGTCAATCAAAGGCTGAAAAACTCCTGAGGGGTATCCTACGGAGCAATCTACTCAGGGTTTTCTTACCAGCTTCAGCAAGTTTTACATTCCAGCTCAGGCTTGGTCCGTTCTACGACGGTGGATATTGCTCGTCCGCCTGCCGCTATCTCTAACAGGTTAGTAACTGCGCATGTCGCACATGGCTAGTCGAACTCTTCATTGAGACAATGCTGAAACCTTAATCTATGGATTAATCAGTGCCACATTTTTATTTGTTCTGAGAGAAAAATTATCTCGCAAGTTCAGCAGGCTATGGTGTGAAATAGGCTATTAAAAGTGCCGTCTTTATTTTCAAACTTATCGTTAAGGTCTTTGGTGTGCTTATCAATGCACAAGCACCTTCCCACTCCTATTGATATTTGTTATTTATTAAGTCATACAAAAGTGTTACATTGCGTGAAGTTTAAAATGCATTCTATCATTACTAAATGTGTAATGTGATAAATCTTAACATTAGTAATTTAACACACAAAAAACATTTGATTAATAAAATATTGAATCAGTCGTCTTCCTCAAATGGAGGGGATGATGGAAGTCTTTGCAAGAGGGAGTGAATCTGAGTTAATTGATCCTCAACTCGCGGCTCAGTCATTTCATTCAGGGTAAGTAGAGTTAGCCTGCCCAGGAGCTGGTTCGTTCTGAAGGATTCGTTGCCATAGAAATTAACCTGGCTAAAAGCTGAGCTACTTTTGTATGACCGGTTATCCCGAGTTGAACTCTGGCCCGACATATAAACCCCACATAACACTGGATGACTTCACATCCTGTAAAGTGTACACTCTACTTTTTCTAATCCATTATTTCCTCCTGTGACAGGTGGACAGCCTGTCAGTAAACCCAGACCTAGAGGGTCTTCCTGAACTGATGGTGTCCCAGCCTGGTTGTGGCTTTGCCATCCTGCTGTGCACATGGACACAACAGGGCTCCTCTGAGGTGGGGCCTGGGGAGGAGGCCCCACCCACTCCTGGCAGGTACATACCACTGGACATGCAGAGCACCTAATACATATGCAGTATTGATACATACAGTACACAGTAGTAGACAAGTGCTTTGGCTGTCTAATTATAGATAAGCTGTGCCAGTTCATGTTGGTATCGTCCTGTGTTTGTAATGTGTCTGTCACAGCGAGGGTCCCTCCAGAGACGTCTTTCTGCATCTGACCACTGGTCGGATCCACAACAAGAACGTCTCCACTCATCTCATCGGGAGCATAAGCAGAGGCTCCAAAGGCGACTCCTCTAAATGCGGCCTGTTTGCCCTCTGTACTCTAGAAAGTGTCTGAAGTAAGTTGTTCAGAAGAGCAACGCTGCGCAATTCACTAATCGCACCACTGACCACTCTGAACTTTATTTTACTCAGTCCGTCTCATAATGGAATCCTAATGAGGATGTGTTCAGATAGGACGTTTAAAAAAAATATATATATTTAAATACATTTTACCCCCTTTTCTCCCCAATTGTCGTGGTATCCAATCGCTAGTAATTACTATCTTGTCTCATCGCTACAACTCCCGTACGGGCTCGGGAGAGACGAAGGTCGAAAGCCATGCGTCCTCCGAAGCACAACCCAAACAAGCCGCACTGCTTCTTAACACAGCGCGCCTCCAACCCTGAAGCCAGCCGCACCAATGTGTCGGAGGAAACACCATGCACCTGGCCCCCTTGGTTAGCGCGCACTGCGCCCGGCCCGCCACAGGAGTCGCTGGAGCGCGATGAGACAAGGATATCCCTACCGGCCAAACCCTCCCTAACCCGGACGACGCTAGGCCAATTGTGCGTCGCCCCACGGACCTCCCGGTCGCGGCCGGCTGCGACAGAGCCTGGGCGCGAACCCAGAGACTCTGGTGGCACAGCTAGCGCTGCGATGCAGTGCCCTAGACCACTGCGCCACCCGGGAGGCCCCCAGATAGGAAGTTTTAACATCACTGCAGTCAATTATCTTCTAAAATAATGAGCTAAATCATAACTGTAGCGGGCTCAGCAACAACAAAAAAKAAGTACTTCCACTCTGCTGTTAGGTGAGTTTTTCAGTGTAAATACGAGCAGATCCAAGGTTTATATGACTTGTGGTTGTGAAGATACCTGACTGACCTGTTTATCTCAACAGCAATAACCCTGTATATTAATCCTCCTTATAGAAATCTGCTGAACATCTCTGACAGGCAGTATATCTGCCAGCTCACAGAGCTGCCTAGCCTGCTCCCCAGCTCTCTTAATGTGAAAAGGAAGACCTTTCTTACTCTCTCACCAATTACAGTTTCTAACAAGGTCACTCAGAACTAGGAAAGGCATGTAGAAGGGAGGGAGGTGTTGTGGGTGAATGTTACCAGAGGAGACTGGTTGTGGTTGTTGCAGGCTGAGGGCTCTGTGAGCTCCTGGAGAGACTATCAATATTTAAAGAAAAGGGGAACCAATAGGATTATCTTACTAGAGAGTCTGGGCCAGTCACAGATAGGCTAATAATGATGCACCAAGAGAGGGCTTGACATGCCTGTGTACCCTAATTAGGATCAATGTTTGAGGAATTCTGCTGAGGGAATAGTGAAATGTAGCCAGATCATATTACAGCCATTTTATTTTATATTTTTTCCCAAGTATTTGGATTTCGAATTCAAAGCTTGTTGGTGTTTTCAGGGGAGATTGAGGGACAGAAATTGTGTTGAATAAAGGTTACCTTAAATGATGTGCTATTTTCTTGCTTTTAGCTCAGGGATGGAGATCTTTAGATGACTATGTTGGTGTCCAGCACTCAGAGTGCTGCTGTAACCGTATGAATAATTCATTCCATTTCTATGGCTTTAATGTCTTAGTTAACCCCGTGAGAACCAGTGATCTGCAGGTCTTGAGCTGTTTTAGTTCTTTCAAAAAAAATCTCAGACTGTCGTATTATTATTATTATTATATGCAGTTTAAACAATACTCTTGATAGCATTAACAATATTAAGCATAAAATGTTGGTAATTTTAGTATGTGAACAATGTGATCGTGTGTTTTTGTGTTCCAGGCACACTGAAACTGATGGACAGTTCAGAGCAGTTGAAGTGGTCAGTTTCTTTAGTGACTGCCTGTGACCGTGCGGTTTTTGACATTGTGACTGCGCCTCTGTCTCCAGGGCGACGGCAGAGAGGAGGTGGTGGCGTGTGCCTGGGATGGTCAGACCTACATCATCGACCACAACCGCATGGTGGTGCGGTTCCAGTTTGACTAGAACGTCAATGCTTTCTGTGCAGGTGAAACTCTAGTCATATCCCTCACCTATGTATACCTGATTTACGTGATGACTAAGCAAATGATATTGACAGTATTAATACAGTAAATGTTTCCAGCTCATGTCACCATTAGATGGCAGTGTTGGACTTCACGCTCACATAAACAAGCTACATCCTCTCTATCTCCCACTCTCTATCTCCCACTCTCTATCTCCCACTCTCTATCTCCCACTCTCTATCTCCCACTCTCTATCTCCCACTCTCTNCTCTCTATCTCCCACTCTCTATCTCCCACTCTCTATCTCCCACTCTCTATCTCCCACTCTCTATCTCCCACTCTCTATCTCCCACTCTCTCGCTCGATGTCAAACGCTGTCTCTCCAATTTCTGCACGAGCCCCAGTGCCTCTGAGAGCAGAGAGAGATCATATTGTTATCTAATAAGAGGATTAAAGAAATGGGCAAGAGAGAATCAAATTCAATTATTTTTGTCACATGCTTCTTAAACAACAGGTGTGGAGTAACTGTGAAATGCGTACTTACGGGCGCTTTCCAACAGCGCAGAGAATAATACAAATAATAATAATACCACAAGGAATAAATGCAGAATGCGTAACGATGAACGCATGTTGAAGCTACAGACAGGACAATCAGAGTCAGTGTGTGAACAACACACACTCAGGGGTCATCCATGCTTTGTCTCTGTGGTTATTGGAGTGAATTAGCTCAGCCTCACCACTGTTGGCATTGCTTGCGAAAAACACATTATTATAGGCCAGTGTTCACAGGGCCACAGTGATGAGCAAATATTTTCTTACTTAAAAAAAAAAATGCATTGTTGGTTAAGGGCTTGTCATTTCGCCGCATGTAACAAATAACATCTGATTATATTTATTTGATTTGAACAATCCTATTTCTAAGCCTCTCCTATTGTCACTGAATGTATTTTTACTGTAATGACTAGGCCTGGAGTTTTTCCCGATTAAGACATGTGATTAGGGAAAACTCGGGCCCCTAGTCATGGAATATTGTAAGTCGCTCTGGATAAGAGCGTCTGCTAAATGACTTAAATGTAAATGTAAATGAATATGTGGAATATGTTCTTCCCTGTGGTTGTCTAACCGGCCTTACATATTGGTGTTTAACAGGTCAGTACACCTGTACGGATGGCAAGAACAGCCCCTGTCTGGTGTACGTCAGCTTCAACCACAAGATCTATGTGTACTGGAGGGTGGAGCTGGAGCGCATGGAGCCCACCCATCTCCTTAGGGTCCTGGAGGAGAGGCCATAGTTCAAGGCCCGGCTGGAGCAACTGGGAGTGGGTGAGTTGGAGTTAAACAACAATGTAAACCTAAAAGCTACTCTCACTCAAACCATGTCAAGAAAAAAAATGAGTTAGTTCTAACCTCCTCCCCAGGCTCATTACTAGAGAGAGCCGACAGGTGGACTAAGTAGGTCGAAATACAAAAATAATCTTACATGTAATTTAATTAGACCACAGCACCAGGTAGAAAGCTCCTGGGTTTCCCTGTCCACCATTTTGTTTAGTTCCCCATTAACTCAGCTAATGCTACCTGACACACAAACAGTGCATCTACTGTTCTGTATTCATGTCCTCTAACTGAGAGTAAGGGAAACAGATTAAATGTGTGTCCTCTACTCGTCTAAATGTATGTAAAACCTGTCCCCGCCAGCAGACTGTTGTTCTGATGCGTGACTGGAGTATTTATAGAGGCAGAGGCTGGAATCCACGCATTCACTCCTATGGAGCAGAGGGGACCACTCTCTCTTCATCTCTCTCTCTGCCTCTCTCATTTTCGCTCTCTCTATCCCAGGGGAATTCTCTCTCAGCAGGCTAGCAACACTGTCAAAGGGCTGCCCAGATTCACACACACACACACACACACACACACAAACGCAACCATGCACACGCACACACACACACTGAGGGACACATCTAGAGACGTACAGAAAATCCATCACACAGCTGTTCATTGTAGGGTGTGGGTGGACATGCACAGGACAGACTGTGGATTATACAGTTGAAGTCGGAAGTTTACATACACCTTAGCCAAATACATTTAAACTCAGTTTTTCACAATTCCTGACATTTAATCCGAGTAAAAATTCTCTGTCTTAGGTCAGTTAGAATCACCACCTTATTTTAAGAATGTGAAATGTCAGAATAATAGTAGAGTCATTTATTTCAGCTTTTATTTCTTTCATCACATTCCCAGAGGGTCAGAAGTTTACATGCACTCAATTAGTATTTGGTAGCATTGCCTTTAAATTGTTTAACTTGGGTCAAACGTTTCGGGTAGCCTTCCACAAGCTTCCCACAATAAGTTGGGTGAATTTTGGCACATCATTTTCCATCCACATAGTTTTCCTGCCTCATGATGCCATCTATTTTGTGAAGTGCACCAGCCCCTCCTGCAGCAAAGCACCCCCACAACTGATCTCCACCCCCGCTGGCTTCACGTTTGGGATGGTGTTTCTTCGGCTTGCAAGCCCCCTCTTTTCCTCCAAACATAACGATGGTCATTATGGCCAAACAGTTCTATTTTTGTTTTATCAGACAGAGGACATTTCTCCAAAAAGTACTATCTTTGTCCCCATGTGCAGTTGCAAACCGTAGTCTGGCTTTTTTATGGTGGTTTTGGAGCAGTGGCTTCTTCCTTGCTGAGCGGACCTTTTCAGGTTATGTCGATATAGGACTGGCTTTATGTGGATATAGGTACTTTGTACCCTTGTGCCATGGTTCGTTGGGCAAGGCCTATGGGTAAATGAATCAAGTTTTTGGATATACGTGATGAAATAAGGTTGGTGGTAAACACAGGATTAGGAGATTTCTGTTCATTTTAGGACGACAAGCTGCCAAGCTCTATTCAGCATTGGCTTGATCTTCTGCTACAATGAGCACATTCTCATTCTGTCCTGGCTGTCTCCCCCACTAATGAATGACATAGACTGACACTACATAATATCAGTAGCTAGCTGTTCCTGGTCTGTTTATGTTTGGTGTTGCATTTGCACGTACTGTGTGACTGGTTATTTTACATATTTCCGCTGCTCTGCATGGCCCTCTCTGTCGGAGCCAGTAGCTGCTGCTGCTCACAGAGTGACAGATGGTCCAGCTACCTGACCCATTGAGGCTCTGATGGAGAACAGCTCATAAAATGGCCGGAACGCGCAAATGGAATGGCATCCTACACCTGGAAACCATGGTGTTTGCTGTATTTGATACCATTCCACTGATTCTGCTCCAGTCATTACAACGAGGCCCGTCCTCCCAAATTAAGGTACCACCAACCACCTGTGCATGACACTTGACAGATTCTATAATAAAACTCCATCCTGGCTTACAGGGCAGACACGCTGTTGAACGGTCTCCTGTTCGCATTTCGACAACACAATTGATGCACTAGCAGGGAAATCAATTTGGCCCAAAGAAATGATCATTAATCCCTTAATTAGCCTCTTGATTAAATCAAAGTCTGGTGAGCTGACTGCTCGCCCTAAATGATTATATAGTCTGCAGATAAGCCATTCAGGTAGGCCTATCATAAAAAAAACAAAAAGATTTCCTAACAGCAGCTAAGCCTAGTAGTCTTCCTGTTCCTGCAGTATTGTGTTAATAATTGAACCCCTGGGCATGTTGGTGCCCCTTCCTGCGAATTTCAGAGAACTGTTACCTAAACAAATCATGAGACACATAGTGGTCATGAGACAGGGCTGAGGGGGGTAGGGACGAGAGCAAGGGTAGGGGAGAGACAGGGTAGGGACAGAGAGACAGAGGGGGTAGGGGGAGAGAAGGGGTAGGGAGAGTAAGGGAGAAGTAGGGAGAGGGGGTTGGGGGAGAGAAGGGAGTGGAAGAGAGAGAGGCTCAAAGAGAGGGAGATGTTAGAGAGAAAAGGAGCGACAGACTGTAGCTAGAGAGAGAGAGAGAGGTCCTCATGGCTAAACCCAGTTTGCAGTGCGACATCAGCTTATTGCTGATAGATAGCGCTGCCTGTGTGTGTGTAGCTGTCGCCTGTCACCAAGTCTGAGTTCCACACACAATGGTAGACATCTTCACTCACCCATCACAAATAACAACCAAACGCATCCCCCTTCTCTGACTGTCGACAGACCTGCGATATTATATATGAGTCATTGCTTAATAACAAGGAAGGGAGTAAAGTAAATGTATCTACAGTGTGTTTTATGTTTATCAGGAAGCTTATTTTCTCTGGCTTCACAATGTGACAATGCAGGATAATTATGGCTGTTGCTGTACAAGGCGTCGTGAGGAGAGATGCATATTTGTTATACCTATGGGGACTTTTATCTCTCTCTGCTTGTGCTTATTTCAGCAGTAAATGAATAATCTGAGTGTCTTCTCAGCGGCGTTGCCATGCAGATGGTACAGTTTACTTTGTACCACCACTCTCAGGTGTTTTACTGTGGCAAACTAAAACATTTATGTTCAGTGAACTTGTGTACCTGTCTGCAGTATGTCATTACTATGTAAATATGCATTTGAACAACACTTAAAAAGTTGGACCCTCAACAAGAAAGCTCAGACATGCAGCTACTACATACTGCCTGTGTGCATCTCTTGATTTAACATCCTGCCCTAATGCATTTTCTGTTAGGGACCAGCTAAATGAATGGCCCATCCGTAATGCATGCCATCCTGCTTCTGCATGATGATGTCACACTTTTTCTGGATTACCTTGCCTAAGCAACCATTGTCATGTATTCTAAACTCCCCAGTTTAAGTGAATGCCGGTAGAATAGCTCCTCAGAGCAGCAGGGAGCTCCTCCACTGGCTCAGCCGTGCTTTATTATTCATCTAAAGCAGTGCTCTCATCTGCATTTCAAAACCCACTCTGACTCAACCCCACTAAAGACAGAGTTTAATACAGAGCAGTCCCAGCTCCTTCAGAGGGACTCGAACCTGTAACCTTTCGATCAGAAAGCTCCCATGCCACCAGAGGACAGACAGGTCATATGATCTGTGTCTGGTCAAGGGTCATGGCCACCATTTGTGTCTGTGACAGACGCCGAGGACAGGGAGGCCGTGAGAGAGCTGGTGGGAGACACACTCTACGGACACACGCTGAAGAAGCAGGCCGGATGACCTTAACACGACCCTCACCTCTCCACTCCTCCAACCCCCCACCTTTCTCTTTCTCCTAATTTATGTAAATACTCTGAATAAAGGCTGAAGCACACACTGACTGTTAGTTGTCTCATGTTTTTGGTAGAATCCTATTATGAAACGTGTCTGGTTTGCCTAGCTCAGCTTGTATCTAGTTCATGTTGTCTCACTGTCTCAGATCTCCCCTCTGGCATAATATTCCATTTATTCAATGCACCAGACTGGTTTAGAAGACACATTAAAGTGATATATGCTCGCAAAGGAGATTGTAGGAAAGGAAAATGCTAATATACTATATTCACACTGGTATGTCTCCACTGATGTATCAAACGGGATAGTTCTATGCAGCGCCTCTGTTTTCAATACCCTAAGGCAAGGTATTTTGTGGGGGGGGGGGGGACTCAGTCGAGCCACTGCGGTCCTTCATGAGGAGTTCAGGTTTTTTTGTGGCCCTTCCCTGCCCTAAGGCAATGTGCCGGTTTGACAGAGTTAATGTAGCGATAGGTTCAACTACCAATATTTATTCCCGTCTTTTTATCTTGTAAGTTATACCAAATGTCAGCCATTTTAGTCCCATTCTTTTTGTTCTGTGATCGTTGACCCTCAAGGATCTGGAGTGGTACTGCTGTTACATAATTACCAACAGCGTTATGTAACTTGACCATTATCGTAGCAGCAAGACTGTACTCTTGTTTGTCAGCTTTGTATTGCAGAGGACTTCTAAGTCGAGGCAACAAGCATAAACACTGGCTGACTGCTGGATGGGTCTATAGGGGAATCCTACTTTATCCCAAAGGGAAGATCCGATATCAGCCTCTAGTCTGTCTACTCTGGTTCTCATGTATTATAAATGAGGAGGGACGAGTGGAGGACTCAGTAGCTGCCTCAAGTGTGTACTGTATGTGTGTGTCTAGACTCTGGGCTCAGGTGTCTCTTGTGTATCCTACTCTGGAGCTCCCCTCCCCTTTTATGGGCCAAGGCCCTGCAGTGTAGTATGTACCAAAGCATGGACACTTTGTTTTTCATCTGTTTAGTTTCACTTCTCAAGGTTAGAAGTTGCATACAGGTAGCTGCCAAAATAATGGAAACAAAGAGAAATTGAAAGCAGGTGCTTCCACACAGATGTGGTTCCTGAGTTAGTTAAGTGTTTAACATCCCATCATGCTTAGGGTCATGTAAAAAAAAATCTGKGCAGGCCATTATTTCGCCTACCATGGCTATGCCCCCATCACAGCGTTTTCCATCAACAAAACACCAAAGGATGGAATTTCTTGTGGAGGAGAGGTGTCGTATCCCTCCAATAGAGTTCCACGCCCTATTAAGACACTTTTATGTTGGTGTTTCCTTTATTTTGGCAGTTACCTGTACGTTCATTAAGGTATTTAATGAACCGGTGATGGGAACTGTAGAATGATGTGTGTGTTCTATGTCCTCCTTCCTCTCTGTTAATCATTATATTCATGGGTCTCCCAGGCTGTTCAACAAGTTATGTGATCATGTTTTTAGGTTGATCGTTGCGCCCATTACTGTGGCATGAGAAAAACAACGCTAATATATGCCCTTATATGTAGCCGGCACATTGGTCAGCAGCATTCCTATCAGCTTTGTCGAGACTTGTTCCTGTTTTGCCCGTTAATGGTCAAACGGTTGGCACGTCAGTGTGTCACGCTGCTTCCCAGGACCTGTGTCTCTGTGCGTCAAGACTGAAGGGACAGAAAAACACTGCATTCTATAACTGGGTTCCACTTTGGTCTCGACTTTTGACTCCGTCTGCCGACTAAGGCCTCTGACTGCAGTCCCGGTACTTGCTACCTCGTGGTTATTCAGTAAATCAAATCTTCTAATGTTATGTTCTTAAGTGTTTGTCTACTTTATGTAGACGTGTGTCAAGCCCCAGCAAATAGAGTAATGTCAAGACCAGCGATTGGTTCCATATTTATTGAATTATTTCCCACATAGGACACCCCTGGCCTGGTATAATAAATGCAACATGGAGGAGTGGAATGGTTCCTGTGTGAATTTGACCTTTGCCCTGATATTTCCCCAATGCCGTCAGGCTGGATGTTACACTATCTAATACAGAAGCAGCAGACGGATGACCCTGGGAACTGACCACCCAGGGGTAATGTCCCCACCAGCTGTGTGTGTGTGTGTATATTTAAGCAATGGGAGCTATTCTTGTCTCCACTCTCCTGTAGTTTTTACAATTATATTGATAGTTAGCGTTGACATCTGTTTAGTTTCACTTGTCCAGGTTAGAAGTTAGAACTCGTAACAGAAGTTCATTAGGGAATAGAATAAACCGGCGATGGGGACTGTAGAATGATGTGTGTTCTATGTCCTCCTTCCTCTCTGTTAATCATTATATTAATGGGTCTTGCCAGGCTGTTCAACAAGTTTTGTGATTATGTTTTTAAGTTGATTGTTGCTCCCATTACTGTGGCATGAGAAACTATTTTTTTTGACTGTGTGTAATGGACGGAGGACTTTTTTTCTCAGAGATGGAGAAGGTTATCATTTAATGTGCTTCCACAGAGCATGGCTACCGGGTTAGTGTAATCATAGGAAGGTTGAACAACTGTTCTGATGAAGCAGAATGGTGAGGCTATGATCAGGGCCCGGGGTCTATGACAACTGACAGCATGACGTGTCTAAACACACTCTATAATGGATGCATTTGTATAATTGTAAATGAAGGATCATTTTTTTTGTCTGCTGTTATTGAAGTTGATTTGCAACATGTCATTTGATTTACACGACATAATATCATTTTGGGTAAAGTATCAACAGCTATAATTACCTTAGAAGAAAGGGGTACATTTTAATGTCATTACAAATTATAATAATCAAGTWATAATTGAAGTTAAAGCTGGAGAGGAAAGAAATCTGATATGGTGTTGAAGGCATTAGGCTGTAAGAGCTTTAGCCAACATAAAAGGGTTTGGAAAATGTTCCCCTTTGAGTCCATCTAAGCTCAAAGACATGGCTAATAATAAGTACTGTAGGAAATAGTATTTTCTCTATGCGGGAAAAGAAAATGGTCCTACTCTGAAAACTGACAGCCGCCTCTCGTACAAACAGCCTTTACGGAAAAACCACATGAACTTCACGTGATCTTAAAACAACATATGATAACATCAACCTACACGTGAAAACGTGATCACGTGAAGTGTTCCAAAAACATGATTTCACGTGAAATTTCATGTCAAATCATGTGTTTTTTGTGTAAGGGAGTATCCCCCTCAAATCCTTCACCTTCACTCGGTTGTCATGGCAGTGACACTAAAGAAGCCCCCTGATCACTAGGACTGAGACTGATTCATATTCCAGTTCAGCCATCATTGTCCCTTCAAGGTCTCCTCTCTATCAAACACTGTATATCAATTCAATTCAATTCAAGGCGCTTTATTGGCATGGGAAACATACAGTTGAAGTCGGAAGTTTCTCACAATTCCTGACATTTTAATCCTAGTAAAAATTCCCTGTCTTAGGTCAGTTAGGATCACCACTTTATTTTAAGAATGTGAAATGTCAGAATAATAGTAAAGAGAATGATTTACTTCAGCTTTTATTTCTTTCATCACATTCCCAGTGGGTCATAAGTTTACATACACTCAATTAGTATTTGGTAGCATTGCCTTTAAATTGTCTAACTTGAGTCAAACGTTTCGGGTAGCCTTCCACAAGCTTCCCACAATAAGTTGGGTGAATTATGGCCCAATGCTCCTGACAGAGCTGGTGTAACTGAGTCAGGTTTGTAGACCTCCTTGCTTGCACACACTTCTTCAGTTCTGCCCACACATTTTCTAGAGGATTGAGGTCAGGGCTTTGTGATGGCCACTCCAATACCATGACTTTGTTTTCCTTAAGCCATTTTGCCACAACGTTGGAAGCATGCTTGGGGTCATTGTTCATTTGGAAGACCCATTTTGCAACCAAGCTTTAACTTCCTGACTGATGTCTTGAGATGTTGCTTCAATATATCCACATAATTTTCTTCCTCATGATGCCATCTATTTTGTGAGGTGCACCAGTCCCTCCTGCAGAAAGCACCCCCACAACATGATGCTGCCACCCCCGTACTTCACGTTTGGGATGGTGTTCTTTGGCTTGCAAGCATCCCCCTTTTTCCTCCAAACATAACGATGGTCATTATGGCCAAACAGTTCTATTTTTGTTTTATCAGACCAGAGGACATTTCTCCAAAAGTACGATCTTTGTCCCCATGTGCAGTTGCAAACCGTAGTCTGGCTTTTTTATAGCGGTTTTGGAGCAGTGGCTTCTTCCTTGCTGAGCGGCCTTTCAGGTTATGTTGATATAGGACTCGTTTTACTGTGGATATAGATACTTTTGTACTTGTTTCCTCCAGCATCTTCACAAGGTCCTTTGCTGTTGTTCTGGGATTGATTTGCACTTTCGCACCATAGTATGTTCATCTCTAGGAGACAGAACGCGTCTCCTTCCTGAGCGGTATGACGGCTGCGTGATCCCATAGTGTTTATACTTGCGTACTATTGTTTGTACAGATGAACGTGGTACCTTCAGGCGTTTGGAAATTGCTCCCAAGGATGAACCAGAATTGTGGAGGTCTTGGCTGATTTCTTTTGATTTTCCCATGATGTCAAGCAAAGAGGCACTGAGTTTGAAGGTAGGCCTTGAAATACATCCACAGGTACCCCTCCAATTGACTCAAATGATGTCAATTTGCCTATCAGAAGCTTCTAAAGCCATGACTTCCTTTTCTGGAATTTTCCAAGCTGTTTAAAGGCACAGTCAACTTAGTGTATGTAAACTTCTGACTCATTAGAATTGTGATACAGTGAATTATAAGTGAAATAATCTGTAAACAATTGTTGGAAATATTACTTGTGTCATGCACAAAGTAGATGTCCTAACCGGCTTGCCAAAACTATAGTTTGTTAACAAGAAATTTGTGGAGTGGTTGAAAAACGAGTTTTAATGACTCCAACCTAAGTGTTCGTAAACTTCCGACGTCAACTCTAGTAAACATTACACTCACAGAAGTTCCAAAAGAATAAAGACATTTCAAATGTCATTATGTACAGTATATATACAGTGTTGTAACGATGTGCAAATGGTTGAAGTACAAAAGGGCAACAGGTCACAAATCTTGCTGCTGTGATGGCACACTGTGGTATTTCACCCAGTAGATATGGGAGTTTATCAAAATCGGGTTTGTTTTCGAATTCTTTGGATCTGTGTAATCTGAGGGAAATATGTGTCTCTATTATGGTCATACTTTTGGTAGGTGGTTAGGAAGTGCAGCTCAGTTTCCACCTCATTTTGTGGGCAGTGTGCACATAGCCTATCTTCTCTTGAGAGTCAGGTCTGCCTACGGCGGCTTTTCTCAATAACAAGGCTATGCTCACTGAGTCTGTACATAGTCAAAGCGTTCCTTAAGTTTGGGTCAGTCACAGTGGTCAGGTATTCTGCCACTTGTACTCTCTATTTAGGGCCAAATAGCGTTCTAGTTTGCTCTGGGGTTTTTTGTTAATTACTTGACACATTGGAAAGAATTATCTTTTTGTTTTCTCATTCTCATTTGGTTGGGTCTAATTTTGTTGCTGTCCTGGAGCTCTGTGGGGTCTGTTTGTGTTTGTGAACAGAGCCCCAGGATCAGCTTGCTTAGGGGTCTTTTCTCCAGGTTCATCTCTCTGTAGGTGATGGCTTTGTTATGGAAGGTTTAGGAATCGCTTCCTTTTAGGTGGTCGTATAATTTAGCGGTTATTTTCTGGATTTTGATAATTAGTAGGTATCATCCTAACTCTGCTCTGCATGCATTATTTGGTGTTTAACGTTGTACACTGAGGATATTTTTGCAGAATTCTGCATGCAGAGTCTCAATTTTGTCTCTATAGGCCTACCTCCCCCATTTCCATTCTATATCACAGTGTTTATGTGCCATTCTGTGTGTTACTAGCCCACATGTTCCCCTGATCTCTGTAGCACAGAATGAAATAGAACAGTAAAGTATGCATGTATCTATGCTCAGTAGCCCCTCTGTGAGAGCCTCCATGCATAATCTGGGTCTGTTGTACTATAAAGCCTTGTTGATTTTCACATAATACCGCTGCAATGTTGCAGTCATTCAGGCTGAATAGCATTCATACAGGCTTAATAGCATTCATACAGGCTGAATAGCATTCATACAGGCTGAATAGCATTCATACAGGCTGAATATTGAAGTAGTGTTGGTAGTTGTTTATATACGCTTCATGCATTGTCTCAACCTGAATAGACATGGTAGTGTACTGTAATCAGTCCTGGTCCTTGTGAGTACATGAGAGCTGTTAGAAAGATAAGCCATAACAAAGTCCCTAGCCCATGAGACAACACTCATCTTGATGGAGATGTGCTTTTGCTGAGTCTCTGTGGTGGCTACAGTCTGTTCCAAACTGTCATGGTACCCCTGTGCGTGCTTAGGCTTGATGTGTGTGTGTGTGTGTGTGTGTGTGTGTGTGTGTGTGTGTGTGTGTGTGTGCGCTCTCACTCACTCAGGCTTGATCCCAGTGTCACCGTGACGGGTTCTGATCCTGACTGACAGCCCACCGGCCGCTATCTACCTCACAAGGGTCCTTGATGTGAGGGCTGAGTCTCTGTTTCCCCCGCGGCCCCCATCACATGGAGAGAGAGGAGGAATCGAAACCCAGAGAGTAATTTCTCTTTGACAGGCAAGACAAATTATCACATTGTGAGTTGACGTACAGAATACAGACAGACAGCGTGCAGAATACAGACAGACAGACAGGTTGCTCCTCCACCCCACCAACCCTGTCTGTTTATTCTCAGGTCTATTACAATAGGAACAGGTAACATGTCAATTATAATACTGTGTGTCAACACTGGCCCGCAATTTTGACTGCAAAAGTGCTGTCTTGTCCGATATTTATTTTCATGTCATGATCTAGTACATGATTTGAAACAACACTTTTCTTTCAATTGCCATAGTTACACCATTTAGCCTGCGATGCTTAAAAGCAATGAAGGCTCTTCCATTCGTGACCGGTTGGACACGGTCACACATTGACCATCTTTCATCAGTGGAACGCCTATGTAACCTGAGATAGATCCCATGTGTAGTGATGACGACTCAGAGAGAGATTCAGTGTGTGATGGTTCTGTGAGTGGGAGTGTTGTATCAGCCTTTCATCCACTGGGTCTGACTATGTCTCCTGCTAGGCTCTGCAGAGCTCCTCTCCTTCCAGTAAGTGAGAACTGTCTCCGCTACGGTGTCTATTTGTTTAGGTGTGAGGGTGTCATAAAATGGACACCATACTCAAGGTCTGCGGGGAGGTGCTCTGTTACCCTGCAACACTCTTCCAAAGATGGCGAGAGACTTCAGACGGGGCTAGACTTTAGTGTGGGAGGCAAAAGAGGGTTAGATGCCTCACTGATRCCTCTAGTTTAATGTATTTTTAACCATATGACTAACAGAATCACAAGTGAGCAATAATATACTGTTTTCTGTTTTATTCACAGCCGTTTTCAAGTAATCAAGCAAGAAAATAGCTTGGCGGAGGTCCAGAGGTGTCAAAAGCCCCAAAGTACCAACAGCGGAGACTACCATTACTGTTTCCTGTGTTCAACGTTTACACCTTTGAATTATGCCGTTGGTCTCTGCAGAGGAACAAATKATGTGGCGAGTTAGAGCTGTGGCAGGATGTGGCCTGTGCACTGACTCCAAAGGAAAGTTGCTACTGGCCTCCCAAAGCATGCTGCCACGGCAAACTACAGTTTTGCACAGATGACTATGCTTTGGGTTATCTGTAGGGTGCTCGGGGGACGTTCTGTACCTGGCTTTGATATAATGTAGCTCCGCAGAGTGCCTTCTCTCTGTGTGCCTACACTTTTGAGCCCACGCGTTGTGTTTAAACCTAGGATAAGCCAGGGACGTCCCATGGCTCAGATGAAACCGTTACTGAGAGACAGTCCAGATGAGATGAATGGGCTGTTTTTGTGACACATCTGTAAAACAGACAGCAGCAGCAGCACAGGACAATAGCTTTTTAAATTGACACTGATCTCTTTAGACGTTTCCTTAACTGAGGTCCGTTTCTCTTCCAAATTTGACATTAGCAATGTTATTCTGAATCCTGTGTACTGCAGTACCTGTTCTTATTCCATCAGCACTGTGGACATGGAGAACAGTTAGAAAATAGTCTCTTGTGACAGCCTTAACATCGAAGCTGATTTGGTTATGGGTGCCAMGGTATAACTTGGTCATAGAGACCTCTGCTAGTAGCATTGTTTTGAGCTTGTAGTCCTTCGCAGTCAGAGATAAATCGGTGTAATATGTGTGGCTCTAGTCCTAAGGCTGTTTGTTGGTAGCAGTGATTCAGCAGAGCATCTGAGGGCTGGGCTGGTATGGGGAATTAACAAACAGAGGCAGCCTGCCTCCCTGGATCCTCTCTGATTTGGGGGGGTGGGAGGATGCGTAACAGGGTTGGTTATGTTTCCACTTGCCACTGAAGAAATATGTATTCAGTGTTTATGTATTCCTATTGGTTGGTTGAATTTACACATCAATAAGGTGTTATGCCATTGGTCATGCTTGCAGATAGGGGGAGATCGTGAAACGTAAATTCTTCGCAGTCTGAGGGTGAATGGGCAAGACAAAAGATTTAAGAACCTTTGAACGGGGTATGGTAGTAGGTACCAGGCACACCGGTTTGAGTGTGTCAAGAACTGCAACGCTGCTGGGTTTTTCAAGCTCAACTGTTTCCTGTGTGTATCAAGAATGGTGCACCACCCAAAGGACATCAAGCCAACTTGACACAACTGTGGGAAGCATTGGAATCAACATTGGTCAGCATCCCTGTGGAACGCTTTCGACGCCTTGAMGAGTCCATGCCCCGACGAATTGAAGGTGTTCTGAGTGCAAAAGGGGGTGCATTCAATATTTTGGAAGGTGTTCCTAGGTTTTTGTACTCAGTGTGTGCGCGTGCGCGCGTACCTGTTAGATATTGCGGGCTTCCTGGGATTTGCTTTTGTATGTTAGCGCTGTAAGAGCGAGTTAGCTAGCATTCTCTAATTGTAGTGGACACATTAGCTCCCTGCTTATTCAGTTATTTTCATGCTAACAGACGAATCACAAATCTACAGCCATCAACATACTGTTGGTCCTGCACTTCTAATGTGCTTCCTTGTGGCTATTGTCAGGTACTTACATTTATTGTATTTTGTACTAATTTTGTCATTATGACGTTTGATTACAAAATACCCAGTCTGATATTGGCATGCAAATGATTAATAATGAATTTACACCCGTCAACCTACTGTCCGTCATATCTAATGTGCTTCCTTGTGTCTATCATCAGAATAAACACCAATAAATGGGGATCTCTGGCTGAACAGTCCTTTAAGAACACAACGCAAGAGTTCCGTAGTACGATCACATCTGTTACACATGTTAGCATTAGCACAGGGACGCAGCCAGCCAGGGACCTGCTCCCTAGTCAGAGGAGTCATCCTTCCAGGTCTCCAGCCCCCCAGTCCCTCGCTGTGGGAACATCTGCTTTCTCTGCTGCACCAACTTGAAAAGGGGATTTTTATAATGACGTCACAGCAACACAACCATGAGAATATCAGAGCTATTAAAAAAGAAAATGGCAGCACAGTGACTCATGTTTTAGTTAGCGCTGAATATCCTCCTTTCTTCCCTCCAGTTGATCAGGTGGTGGATATTAGTGATACTGGCACATCTTAGTCTTGGCATAGTAAATTTGTGCAAATTAGACCTATAAMAAAACTGCAAGCATAGCTAGCCAGAATACATCTTTTAATAGGCAGAGAAAATACTGTTCAGAAAAAACACAAAAGATAAATGTATTTCATACATCGATTACCATCGCACAGCATATTAGGAAGTACACTAGTACGAAACATTAGCAATTATTCGTGGGTGACCTCCATAGAAAGAGCTAGAGGTCAGATGGATATTGTTACACAGTTGAGAGCATGGCACTGTCCAGGACCCATCTTCACAAAAAGTCTGAGTTGGAGTGCTGATCTAGGATCAGGTCCATGTAATCTTATCCACTATGCTCTGAAAGGCATAACTGATCCGATATCAGCACCTACTCAGGGTAGTCACTAGTTACCACAGCCACAAAGTCATAAACCCAGCCTATTTCTACATCTCTTCCTAAAATCTGATTTTTAAACCTAACCGTAACCACACTGCAAGACTTATGTCTAACCTTGAATTAAGACCAAAAAGCAAATTTTTGTTTTCATGTATTTTTTCCCTATATAGAYCATTTTGACTTTGTGGCTTAGATATCTAGTGGAAACCCGTACTCAGACTCTTTGAATACAGGTCCAGATGGTTAAAGCAGAGTATGAAGACCTTTCTGAGGGCGTCTGAAGCGCTTCTCGATTGTCCAAACAATGTGAATGGATCAAGGCAGAGTGTAATGCATGTTAGTGGGAAGATTATAGCGTGGCCTTTTGGCTTTCTCACATGCCTGATTCACACCATAGGGTCAAACTGAACCAAGCCGAGCTGTACTGGATTGGACTCGTTACGTATCCACAATAATAGCTGGAACTGTGCTGTAAAGGATAATGAGAAAATACGATATTCAAGCAAGCACAGTACGTTTCGGCCCTGTAGTCGACCCTGTAGTGTGAAACTGTCAGTCAGGCAACAAGCCTGATGATGATTCTGTGCCGCTGCGCCGGTCCTAGTAAAATACCAAATCAGCAAGCAAGGCTTGTCAAAGTGAATAACGTACGTCAGCAAAAGTGGAACGAATGAGAAGGGGAAAAATGTATCCTCCTGATTCCTGCTTACAGGCAAAAATTAAAGCAGGAAGCACCAGTGACTAGATCGATAAAAAAGTGGTCAGATGAAGCAGATGCTAAGCTACAGGACTGTTTTGCTAGCACAGATTGGAATATGTTCCGGGATTCCTCCAATGGCATTGAGGAGTACACCACATCTGTCATTGGCTTCATCAATAAGTGCATCGATGACGTCGTCCCCACAGTGACCGTACGTACATACCCCAATCAGAAACCATGGATTACGGGCAGCTGCCGCTTTCAAGGAGCGGGACTCTAACCCGGAAGTTTATAAGAAATCCCGCTATGCTCTCCGACGAACCATCAAACAGGCAAAGCTTCAATACAGGACTAAGATAGAGTCGTACTACGCCAGCTCTGACGCTCGTTCGATGTGGCAGGGCCTGCAAACCATTACAGACTACAAAGGGAAGCACAGCCGAGAGCTTCCCAGTGACACGAGCCTACCAGACGAGCTAAACTACTTCTCTGCTCACTTCGAGGCAAATAACAGGGCCAGACGGATTACCAGGATGTGTACTCCGAGCATGCGCTGACCAACTAGCAAGTGTCTTCACTGACATTTTCAACCTCCCTGTCCAAGTCTGTAGTACCAACATGTTTTAAGCAGACCACCATAGTGCCTGTGCCCAAGAACACTAAGGTAACCTGCCTAAATATCTACCGACTCGTAGCACTCACGTCTGTAGCCATGAAGTGCTTTGAAAGGCTGTTCATGGCTCACATCAACACCATCATCCCAGAAACCCTAGACCCACTCCAATTTGCATACCGCCCCAACAGATCCACAGATGATGCAGTCTCTATTGCACTCCACACTGCCCTTTCCCACCTGGACAAAAGGAATGTGAGAATGTGAGAATGCTATTCATTGACTACAGCTCAGCGTTCAACACCATAGTGCCCTCAAAGCTCATCAATAAGCTAAGGACCCTGGGACTAAACACCTCCCTCTGCATCTGGATCCTGGACTTCCTGACAGGCCGCCCCCAGGTGATAAGGGTAGGTAACAACACATCCGCCACACTGATCCTCCCCTCAGGTGCCCCTCCTGTACTCCCTGTTCACTCATGACTGCACGGCCAGGCACGACTCCAACACCATCATTAAATTTGACGATGACACAACAGTGGTAGGCCTGATCACCGACAACAACGAGACAGCCTATAGGGAGGAGGTCAGAGACCTGGCCGTGTGGTGCCAGGACAACAACCTCTCCCTCAACGTGATCAAGACAAAGGAGATGATTGTGGACTACAGGAAAATGAGGACTGAGCACGCCCCCATTCTCATCGACGGGGCTGCAATGGAGCAGGTTGAGAGCTTCAAGTTCCTTGGCGTCCACATCACCAACAAACTAACGTGGTCCAAGCACACCATAACAGTCGTGAAGCAGGCACGAAAAAAACTATTCCCCCTCAGGAGACTGAAAAGATTTGGCATTGGTCCTCAGATCCTCAAAAGGTTCTACAGCTGCACCATCGAGAGCATCCTGACTGGTTGCATCACTGCCTGGTATGGCAACTGCTCGGCCTCCGACCGCAAGGCACTACAGAGGGTAGTGCGAACGGCCCAGTACATCACTGGGGCCAAGCTCCTGCCATCTAGGACCTCTATACCAGGCGGTGTCATAGACTGTTCTCTCTGCTACCACACAGCAAGCGTTACCGTAGCGCCAAGTCTAGGTCCAAGAGGCTTCTAAACAGCATCTACCCCCAAGCCATAAGACTCCTGAACATCTAGTCAAATGGCTAGCCAGACTATTCACATTGCCCCCCCCCCCCCCCCCCCACCACTGCCACTCTCTGTTGTCATCTATGCATAGTCACTTTAATTAACTCTACCTACATGTACAAACTTCCTCAACTAACCGGTGCCCCTGCACATTGACTCTGTACCGGCACCCCCCTGAATATATTGTTATTTTTTACTGCTCGTCTTTAATTACTTGTTACTTTTGTCTCTTATTCTTATACGTATTTTTTTAAACTGCACTGTCGGTTAGGGGCTCGTAAGTAAGCATTTCACTGTTGTTGTATTCGGCGCATGTAACTAAGAAAATTTGACTTGATTTGAAACTGTCAGTCAGGCAACAAGCGGGCCTGATGATGATTCTGTGCCGCTGCGCCGGTCCAAGTAAAATACCAAATCAGCAAACAAGGCTTGTCAAAGTGAATAACGTACCGAATGAGAAAAGGTAAAATGTACCAAGCAGATTTGTTTCCCGAACATAAAAAATGAAGGGAGAGAGAGAGAATATGCTTAAACAAACATCTATGAGGGCCTTGGCCCAGAGAGCAGCCTCAGAGCAGAGTGATTAATGTCCCCTGAAGAAGACGAGGGAAGGAAGGCAGCTGGGGTCAGCTCTGTTTTGGCAGCTCCCTCTGACTGGAGCTGGGAGGAGTAGGAGCTGGGAGAAGTAAGAGGAGGAGAAGTAAATAGAACTCATCCCTTTTTCTTTCCCATGTGAAACACTAGCCACTAACCATATCAAAACAGAAAAGCCCCTCCTCGATTGACATGCATCCAACACACACACACACACACACACATCTACCAGTACGTACACACACTCACACATCTCCAAGTCACACACACTGACACACTCTCACAGGAACATTAACATCCAGACGAATACAAAAGCAGACGTATACAAAAAATCATGCGGAATTATGGAATGTTTGTATCTTTTTGCTGTGCTGTCCGTCTGACGCACACAACTAGCTCCAGGACTCTATTAAAATTTTAAGTGGAATTATTGAGAACTAGTTTTGATGTGGGTCATCGTGACATTCTTAGGAGCACTCTTCATTTGGGAAAATAGACGAGAGAGAGTCTTCACTTGGCTGAAGGCAGTTAGTTCAGGAATAGCAGTAGTCTCCTCACATCTCTTCCAGTATTCCCTGTCTGTCCTGACTCTCAATTAGATTTTTTTAACAGGCAGATTTAAAGGTTTCATAAGACCTGTTTTTTCACTGTTTCTCTTGAGCACGTGTGAGAGGACATCTAGAAGACTATCACTCTGTAAAGGGACATACAAGGGAGAAACATTTTTTTCCTCAAGGCTGAACTGATTTTGATTTTAAACAGTTTGGGCATTTAATTGATGATCAACGTAAATTATTTTATACCTCCAAATCACTATGTTAATTTCAAATGATAATCATCATCTGACTCCTCAGTATGTTTCAGTACACTCTTAGAAAATAAGTTACTATCTAGAACCTAAAAGGGTTCTTCGGCTGTCCCCATAGGATAACCTTTGGAAGAACCCTTTTTGGTTCCAGGTAGAACCCTTTTTGGTTCCAGGTAGAAACCTTTTGGTTCCAGGTAGAACCCTTTTGAGATCAATGTAGAACTCTTTACAAAGAGGATTCTACATGGAACCCAAAATAGTTCCACCTGGAACCAGAAAGAGTTCTCCAATGGGGACAGCCAAAGAACCCTTTTGGATTCCTTTTTTCTATGAGGGTATTGAACAATGATGCACTGTCTGGCAGATAAAAAACACTTTGATTAAGTACATAATTATGAAGATTGTTACATAGAATTGTCCCAATCCTTGAGCTCCATCCGCTCCATAAACTAGGCTAATTCAATACAGGAGTAACATCATGGTAATGTCTTAATTCCACAGAAACAAACACAATGGTGTAAACTGAAGAGAATTGGGGTGCTCAACCATGTTCCTGGCAGTGCGAGACACTGATTGGACAGTCCCGACCCGGACCGCATCATGTTTTTTCAGCGCCAGCCAATCAGAGGAGGGCGTGGGACGGCTGGGAGGTTGTGACACGCCAGCGTCACAGGTTCTCATTGCTGTCTTGGTGATGGCACTGGCTGACCATGAAAGGCAGCTCCTCCCCTGAGCCCTGGAGCTTTAGGACTCTACTGCTCAGGTCCACACAGCACTGGAGATAAAGGATGGATAAGGGAGACGTCAGATGGGTGACCGTGACTGACTATAGGGTCAAAACATGGTTTGACATCAACTCTACCACAGATGGAATGCAGTGCGTGCCATGGAAACTCCATTCGTTTGCAGAACTGCCATCATCCAACAAAGTGCCATTTTAGACAACAGAAGGTTAATAATGTTATGTAAACCAATATCCTCGGAAAGGTCGCCTCGTCTGCTCCAAATAGCAGTTCAATCGGTCTGCACATGGTGACATTAAAGGGAGACACTGTACTTTTTTCAGTTATGTACTTTTCCATCCAAATGGTTCTCTTGAGGGACTCATTAAATATGCCCCACTGTGCATGCATATGTGATCACAATTCACACAATGGCTGTGAGATGCACCTGAGTCTAGCTCTCTGCTTTCTATTGGGCCTATCAGACTCCACTGAGCTCTGTGTTTTACTTCCAGGTCACCAGAACGGCCCAGGGACTAAACTCAACATTTTGTCTCTGTTCTAACAGTCGTCTTTAACTTTAACTCCAGGCTTCCTCCATCTCCATATATGGGTATCTTTCCTTGCAGGCATATGTGATAATTAAATTAGGATTCACCCTTTTTTCCAAGCCACCGGTCTATTTAAGGAGTATTTTGAAAACTTTTCAGCTATGATTAAATTGAGTTAAAGTTCCCATCTTGAGTTTTGCCGAGGGAGCAGAATACTGAGACTGGGTGCACTTGGAAGGAAAATTGTCTCCGGTATCGCAGATCCTCCGGGGGTGCTTTTGCGTAATCGTAGATCTGGTTTGCAGTGTACCCTTAAAGTCGAATTAATTAGATTCTCTGTGAGAAATGGTCGCAATTAGTCTCGTGCCTAATTCTACTTTCCCTCTCTAAGACAATTCTGTTCATGTATTTTCCCCTTCTGTTCTGTTTGTTGACTGTCACATTGTGTTGCCATTTCCTGGGATATCCTGGTGAAATGGCAGCATTTTAAACCTCCTCAGTGAGATGTGCTGATCTGAATTCTGTCTTATCTGTCTGTTTTCACCTGCAGCCCTGTCCTCACCAGGACGCGCCAGCAGACAGCCGTAACCCTCAGATAACATAATACAAACCTGTCTGTTTCCATCTCTGTCTTAACCTGGTATTACTTGATGTGTTCTGATAGGAACCGGCATCTTCAATGTGTTACTAAGGTCTCTGCTTAATCTAATTGCTACAGCTCAATGTCTGCCTCCTTTTTCCCTATGATTATTTTTAGCAGCAATTTTCATTAGCTGTAAAGTTAACTTTGGGGGAGATTTAGGGAGGACGGCAGATTCAAAATACAAAAGGCACTCGCACATCTGAGCAAATGTTTTGCAGGTGCATGGCAACAGTTGAACAAGATGAAGGAAAAAGGAAACCGCACACTGCTCTCGATAGTATCACTGATCTTTAATAAGCTTACGTATCGGCCTCACGGCCTTCGTCAGAGCTTTTGTGAATTTTTTTAAATTAGCACCCTTATGTAGACCTAGCCCCACCCACATCCGTTCCACGCATGGAAAGGGGTTGGAGGCGAAGGAAAAACAAATAAGTGCTATCAAATATAACAATTTGCATTTCATAAATATTCGAATGAAGTGTAAATAAGACGTAGGAGGCAGATCAAACACAGCATTTACATATTTGCGACACTAATGAGGACTTACTTTGAGTTCCTGCAGAGTCTGAAGACCCAGGCACAGCTCAAATACCTCATCCTCTGTGGGGAGATGGAGAGGAGAGAGAAGGAGAGACAAAGAGAGGAAGAGAGAGAGCAGAATAAGAAACAGTGATTTTCTAACCTGCCGTGTCTCTCGCTGACTGATTAATTAACACTGTATAAATGAGCTCAACTCTAACAGAAATCATCAGCACATCTCTATTCTCCCATCTGCATTGTGTGTGTGTGTGTGTTGTGTGGTGTGTGTGTGTGTGTGTGTGTGTGTGTGTGTGTGTGTGTGTGTGTGTGTGTGTGTGTGTGTGTGTGTGTGGTGTGGATTGCGTGTGTGAGATTGCGTGTGCACTCTGTGTGTGTGTGTGTGTGTTAAACCATTAAGGTAATAGTCTCTCCTGCTTGTCTTTGTGATTTGTCCCTGGCTGCTGAATAGGAAAGGTCAGGAGCACTGCTGCATACTGAGTACACACTCACACTCTCTCACACACACTCACACACTCTCTCTCTCTCACACACACACGCTGTCACACACACGTTGGCTGCCAAGCACATCTCCAACACCTTTTAAGACCGCTGCCTTTTTAGAGCAAGCATTCAGAATAACACAGCCAGTAAGCAAATCTATTACCGTCTGTTAATGTTACTGTCTGAAACCAGCTTTGTACCTAGGCACTGATTTGTTGGGGGGGTTTTACCAAGGGGTTTTGTATTGACATTGGTAAAGAGAAGTAATCTTGATGGTGTGGAAAATGGCTTGTGGTCATTGTGGAGAGGCACCCAGACGTTTTGTATTGATCACTGACAGGAACATTACAGTTTAACCCAGCGATTCATATAATCAAGTTTACTTATCCAATCCATAGCATTATTCGATTCAATGTTGTTTGTCACGCCTACAGTCCAGATAATGCTGAACAGAATGTATGTTTACAGAGAAAGAAAAACGAAAGTGTTTCATTGACACTGTCATAACACCTGTATTCCTACCCTGTATGAGTGGACTCTCTCTTGCTTAATTGACAGTCATTACAACTGGCTGCAATGCTGCTTTAAATGTTTATGTGACGTAATATGTGATCTCCCCTTCCTTACCGGTGACGTGGGCAGAGCACTGGACACTCTGTCTGCCCAGCTGCAGCTGCAGGCCCCTCACAGAGCCCTGGCCCTCTGTCTGCTCACAGGGTGGACCTTCCTGGGTAGGAAGCAATCTGGCAACACACAACACGGCCATGGTAGAGGTTATTAAGATGCTACTTTGTTCTGTCTCTCACAGGCCAGTTTGTTGATGCTGATGCAGTCTGATGTTGGTTGTGGTTGTGTGAGTGCCTGAGGAACTCAAATGTGTTTGTTGGCGCTCTGTATTTTGGTGCTGGTTGGCAAACCTGGACCCAGGAGTGTTATGTGATGGCTGGGTATTCGTGGGTGTGGTAGAGGTCGACAGAGAAAGAGAGATAGCGAGGGAGAATAAGGCCTCTCACCCAAGCCTCCTGCAGCAGGAGCTGGAGATGCGGTTGTGTTGACTCCCGGTGTTGATGGAMGCCTTCACCTCAGTGTCACAGCACTGTGGAAACACAGCAGAACAACTACTGTGTTAACTGACAGTGTACGTGTATAGTCAACACACTTATACTCCCACAAAAGAGAGAACATCAGACAGGAACACGTATATTTGTTCTGCAGCTTTAGTGAAATAGATCTGTTTGATTACAAAAGGCTTTTCATCAAATAGGTCCCAACAGCTCTGCTACGCCTGCCAAGTGCCTGCCTGTAAAACTGCCAAACTACGATATAAAGGCTGAATTAAAGGCTTATCGACTCTAGAGTTTTGGTCAAATTTGTGCTAGTAGGCCATTATTAAGCCACATTTCCCAACCAATTACAAGTAGTGTTTAAGACTAGGTGTTTTCTAGGTTTGGCATAGTTGTTTATATGCAATCACATTTGTATTGATCCTCTGAGTCAGAGACTATTAGACCATGAAGCCTGTGCTGATGATGCAGGACTATTCTGCCTCATGGTTAGAGATAATACCAAACCAACTGTGACTGTTTTAGAAAAAAACACCTATGAAATCATTGGTCTCACTCCAGTGGATGTGTTGACTATTAGTTCAACCATTAGAGCAAGTGACTGTGCTTGTTTTCTGAAAAAGATGATGATCCCATGTTATCTGAGGCCTCTCCATGCTTTTATAATCCTGAATGCATTACTAAACAGTGAAATATTAGCCCAATCAGCAGAGCCTGYGGAATATTCTTCAACTAATCAGCGAACCGGTCAGTTCTTGATTTGTAAATAGTGTTCGTCCAAAACCATTATGCTCAAGGGCAACATCTTCTGTACAAGAGCAACATGATGTTGTCTAATGAGCCAGAACCATAGAACAGTAAACAACACAACAATACTTCTGAAGTGAGGATCCTGTGTTTCAGCAGGGCTGTTTTCTCCTGGGTGCCTAAAGCATCCTATCTGTCTCACTCCCTGTCATCCAGTGTGTGTGTGTGTGTGTGTGTGTGTGTGTGTGTGTGTGTGTGTGTGTTTACACACCCAGCAGAGCTGCTAACAGCCAGGGTGGTGGTCCTTTATCCTCCTCCACATCTCCCAGTTGTTCTGTCGTAGGGCACTTCATGTCACAATGCAGTGATTCACGGTAAAGGGGAAGCAGACATTGCGGCAGATTCTAATGACTGCAGAGGCCTGGTGGCAGGTAGACTAGTGGTAAGAGCAATGGGCCAGTAACCGAAAGAGCGCCGGTTTGATTCCCCCTGAGCCGACTAGGTGACAAATCTGCCGATGTGTCCTTGAGCAAGGCACTTAAACCTATAAATGTAAAATGTTCTATAATGAAGTTTCTGTTGTAAATCCCAAGGCTCTTATTAGAATATTGCATATTTTCTTAAATGTAGCCTTTATTTAACTATGCAAGTCAGTTAGCATATCACACTTCTGCGAGTGGAAGGCAGAACAGGCAATGTTGCTGAAAACACGCAACTCTGGAGGGAGGATTTAAAACATGTTCACACTTCACAGCATATGGTGGATCCGCGTGAGTGAGAACGGAACAAGATGTCACACCCGCCCCCTCTCGATGGAGAGGGAAAGACACTGAGTGGACACATAATGATATGCTTCCCTGAACACGAGTTAACACAACCCAGTGACATAACCTCTGTGTCCTCGCTGGGTCAGCAGTACTACCTTGTGGTTTCTGAGACATTGTACCTAATCTCAAGCCTTCTCTAACATCCACCATGTTTTGAATGAATGGTTCGATTGGTGGATGGATGGAAGGATGAATAAGGGTTGGATGGGTGGATGGGTGGATAAATGGATCATAGATGTACAGATGGATAAAACATCCTGAGAAAAGCACGTTTTCACTTGTCTTTTTCCTGCCATATTATCACTGTGTATCACAGTACATACATCGACTTGGCTCTAGGGTGTTTTTTACCCCCTAGATTAAAGCCCACTAGGACATCAAATCCCATTGCTGTGGCTGGGTGTAAAAATGTAGTCCCCGACACACAATATGGTGATAGTTGAGCTTCCCCCCTTAATCCCTGCAGGCTTCTCACGGCCAGGCTTCTCAGCAGGCCTGCGAACGTGTGCTTTTGTCTCTGCCTGAGTGATGAAAAATTCCTCCCCTTCTGTGAAGTTTAAAAATGGCTCTGGAATTAATGGGTAACTATGGGGTGTGTAGCCGCTTTTAAAACAGAATTAAACAAACGAGATCAAAGAYAAGCTCAGCCCCATGGAATGTTCCCTGGCGAACCACTTACTTCAAACACATACACAGTAGCTGTGTTCGAATACTCATACTAACTGCACTAACTATACTATTTGTGACGTAAATTGAGTATATAAACTCAGCAAAAAAAGAAACCTTTTTCAGGACCCTGTCTTTCAAAGATCATTCGTAAAAATCCAAATAACTTCACAGATCTTCATTGTAAATGTTTTAAACACTGTTTCCCATGCTTGTTCAATGAACCATAAACAATTAATGAACCCTCTGGGGTTTGTGATATATGGCCAATATACCACGGCTAAGGGCTTTGTCCAGGCACTCCGCGTTGCGTCGTGCTTAAGAAAAGCCCTTAGCCGTGTTATA
>NC_036864.1:10138344-10170028 GCF_002910315.2 Salvelinus sp. IW2-2015
GTAAACAACACAACAATACTTCTGAAGTGAGGATCCTGTGTTTCAGCAGGGCTGTTTTCTCCTGGGTGCCTAAAGCATCCTATCTGTCTCACTCCCTGTCATCCAGTGTGTGTGTGTGTGTGTGTGTGTGTGTGTGTGTGTGTGTGTGTGTGTTTACACACCCAGCAGAGCTGCTAACAGCCAGGGTGGTGGTCCTTTATCCTCCTCCACATCTCCCAGTGGTTCCCCGTAGGGCACTTCATGTCACAATGCAGTGATTCACGGTAAAGGGGAAGCAGACATTGCGGCAGATTCTAATGACTGCAGAGGCCTGGCGGCAGGTAGCCTAGTGGTTAAGAACAATGGGCCAGTAACCGAAAGAGAGCTGGTTCGAATCCCCGAGCCGACTAGGTGACAAATCTGTCGATGTGTCCTTGAGCAAGGTACTTAAACCTAATTTCTCCTGTAAATTGCTCTGGATAAGAGTGTCTGCTAAATGACTAAAATATAAATGTAAAATGTTCTATAATGAAGTTTCTGTTGTAAATCTCAAGGCTCTTATTAGAATATGACATATCACACTTCTTCGAGTGGAAGGGAGAACAATGTTGGAGAAAACACGCAACTCTGGAGGGAGGATTTAAAACATGTTCACACTTCACAGCATATGTTGGATCCGCATGAGTGAGAACGGAACAAGATGTCACACCCGCCCCCTCTCGATGGAGAGGGAAAGACTCTCAATGGAGAGTGGACACATAATGATATGCTTCCCTGAACACGAGTTAACACAACCCAGTGACATAACCTCTGTGTCCTCGCTGTGTCAGCAGTACTACCTTGTGGTTTCTGAGCCAGTGTAGCTCATCACAAGCCTTCTCTAACATCCACCATGTTTTGAATGAATGGTTCGATAGGGGGATGGATGGAAGGATGAATAAAGGTTGGATGGGTGGATAAATGAATCATAGATGTAAGGATTACCCCCTAGATTAAAGCCCACTAGGACATCAAATCCCGTTGCTGTGGCTGGGTGTAAAAATGTAGTCCCCGAAACACAATATGGTTTTAGTTGAGCTTCCCCCCTTAATCTCTGCAGGCTTCTCACGGCCAGGCTTCTCAGAAGGCCTACAAACATGTGCTTTTGTCTCTGTCTGAGTGGTGAAAAATTCCTCCCTTTCTGTGAAGTTTAAAAATGGCTCCGGAATTAATGGGTAACTATGGAGCTTTTAGCCGCTTAAAAAAACAGAACTAAACAAACGAGATCAAAGATAAGCTGATCCCCATGGAATGTTCCCTGGCGAACCACTCACTTCAAACACACACACAGTAGCTGTGTTTCAATACTCATACTAACCGCACAAACCGTACTATTTGGGACGTAAATTGAGTATATAGTATGCTTACTGGTCATAGTATGGATATAGTTAGTATGCCAAAAGTTCCCGGATGTCATACTACATTCGCCAAAATACGAATTATAAACTGGGTGGTTTGAGCCCTGAATTCTGATTGGCTGAAAGCTATGGTACATCAGACCATATACCACAGGTATGACAAAACATTTAATTACATTGGTAACCAGTTTATAATAACAATAAGGCCCCTCTGGGGTTTGTGATATATGGCCAATATACCACGGCTAAGTGCTGTGTCCAGGCACTCCGCATTGTGTCATGCAAAGAACAGCCCTAAGCAGTGGCATATTGGCCATATACACCCACTCGGGCCTTATTGCTTAAGTATTCACCTTATTTATGAACCCGGAAAGAAAACAATGTCCAAACGTTCTGTTTTGTGGAGGACTTCCGTTGTGTCGTTCATGCTTTTTTGCGAACGTTAGCTAGCTAGCTCAAAATGTCGTGGGATCATACCAAAAAACAAACTTTCAAAGTCAAATGGAAAGTCTGTGTCACATCCGCTGATTATTCAAGAGTGGGAGGACGATATGAAAAAATGGCCGAATATCACCTCCGAAGACATCTTCAATTATTTTGTCTCGTCTCTCAGTGTGGATGGGTCAGAGGTGAGGAGCTACAAAAGCACAGAGGCATATCAATACCTCCACAGCGGCAGAGTTGGGCGGGTGCTTATTCACTGTCTTGAGGATGACAACCTGGTGTTCCTCGAAGCAGATGTCCAGCCCAGTCAGAGCAAAACACACCATCATTCTGCCTGGATTCTTATATCATCTGTCGGCACGGTGGAGAGTGCAGGGTGTTGTTGTGTTGCAGGTCAGGGGAAGTCTTGCAGTCATGCAGATGTACTACTATGGAAGGTAGTTAGCTCGCTGGCTTTTTTTGTTTGTTATTTAGCTAGCTAACTAATTGTGATGATACCATATCACTGACCAGAACGTTAACTAGTACAACATGCATACACGTTTTTGGTTTCAATGGCTCATTGTGTAAGTATATCAGTTTAATCTCGAATGGCAATGAGGTAGGTACCGAATCAAGGCGAGTTTTACAATCGAATAGGAAATTACCGGCATAACCTAAACCTACTAGTTAAAAGGAGACTGTGTAAACTAGTCAGCTGTGAACACCATGTAAACTTGTGTTCTGTGCTGTAATTTACTATTCTATCAGTAGTGTTTTGTTGAAGGGGCAGAATGCTGTGTATGGAGGATTGACAGGAGTGTCCTGTACAGATGAGCAATGCCAGTGGCACTCTGGGATGCAGCGGAATTTAGCTCCAAAAAGGTTGAGCGAGATCTGTTTCAAACGTCACCAAACCAAGTGACGAGTTCTCTGACAGCGCCCCAGCCGCTTCTCCATCTCTACCTCCAACTCCTGCGTACCATTCCAAAACTTTTATTAAGTGCGTTGTGGAAGGGGTCAATGTTCCAGTGAGGTGCCTTCTGCACAAGTGCATCAAAGCTAAACTAAACAGTCATCAGGTTCCAGCAGCAGCCACACAGCTACAGCAGCCTTATGGTGAACACGGTATTAACATGCAGTTTCAGAAATGCTTGTCATTTTATGACGTTTATGTTAAACTGGAGGAGTGTCAATGTGCCAGCTTGGAGGAGGTCACTAAAGCACAGAGTGTCTCCCATGCGTGGTATGACGCGCGTAAACTTCGGATCACTGCTAGCTCAGAAAATAAGGTTTGTGAACACATCACGACAACTTTGTGCGGGAGCATCTCTTCCCCCAGGTTCCGCAACCACAGATGGCACGGAGAGCGAGCAGGTGGCCTACACATAGATGGAGAGCTGCGGGTTTAGTCTGGAGAGTAGAGGCACAGTAGTGAGTGTCAAGGAGCCATGTCTTTCTGTAAGCCCAGATGGAGCGTTAAATTCTCAAGAGCTATTCGAAATCAAATGTCCTCTTCTGATTAAAAAGTGTGAGTCTCTGACTGAACTGTTCTCTGGCAAACTCACCGATGTGAAGCTGGTGCATGGGGTTCCTCAGCTGCAACCTAATGCAGCCCGTGGGTACTACATGCAGGTGCAAATGGTGATGTTCTGCACAGGACTGGAGAGATGGGTTAGCAGTTGATGTTATTCTTCAATAACACAGACCCCAAAGCAAATCAGGGGGAGAAAAATATATTTATTCAAAGAGAACAAATCCTTGTTGTTATGCTTGAAAGTAGATGGCAGATGTTTATTCTTCCCTGTCCTCAATGTTTCTCCTCTGAACAAAGAGACATGATGTAGTTTATAACCCAACCCTAGCCTGTGGTTGACCAATTAGATTTCCTTGCAATAAAACTGGGCCAATGGCCAAATAACAAATATCCTGTTTCAGGCTCAATGTATAGACAATTCGGACCAATGAGAACTTGCCACATGGAGCTATGAGACACGGACTGAAATTCCTCCCGTGTCCCTGACCCATTAATCTTCAGTTCCCCATTACAGAAAAACAACTATTTCCATTGATAATGAATTCCCTCTTGACCTTTAGTCCTCTGCGTTGTGTATTTATCTTTGAATATTCATACAGATGCAAAGTGCTTGTCTGGGCTCCATCCGAGCAGGTTGTTATTGATGTGCCTTTTGATGTTAAGTTCTGTGCTGATGTTCCTAAACTGAAGGCATTCTATTTCACACATATGCTGCCAAGGATAGTAGATGAGTTCCAGTCAGGCAGACTAACTCTGTGCTCCAAGTATGTTCATCTATGTGTTATCTAGGGGCCTTATACCTTTTTTTAAATAGTTCATATATTTTGTGTCTTGTAAAGCTCTGTCAGCTCTACCTTATTATCGAAGCATAACTCTTGATTGGTGTTTTTTTTGTCTGTCACAGTTCCCCTTCATATGCACATTTACCTGATTATATTTGCATAATTCTTGTTTTTTTATATCTTGTCTTGTACAGCTCTCTTCATACATGTTTATCTAATGCCTACGGATAATGATTTATTAATGTTTTTATTGTACCTTGTTATAGCTCTCTTTTCATATGGCACTTCATGAACTTATCTAAGCATACCATAATTCATCTTTCACTTGGCAAATGATGGTGTTAATAAATACCACTATGAAATTCAACTTCGTTGACATTTTCTTTTGATACTTAACATTTTGAAATGAAGGACGAGGAGGCATGTCTAAAGGTTTCAAATGTGTTTTCAGTTTGATTCTGGGTTTGGTTTTCAAAGGCACAAATTAAGAATACTGTGCAAAGCTATCATCAAGGCAAAGGGTGGCTGCTTTGAAGAATCTAAAATACAAAATATATTTTGAATTGTTTAATAGTTTTTTGTTTACTACATGATTCCATATGTGTTATTTCATAGTTTTGATGTCTTCACTATTATTCTAAAATGTAGAAAAAAGTAAAAATAAAGAAAAACCCTTGAATGAGTAGGTGTGTCCAAACTTTTGACTGGTACTGTATTTACACCCCTTTGCTATGACACTCAAAATTGAGCTCAGGTGTATCCAATTTCCTTGTATCATCCTTGAGATGTCACTACAACTTGATTGGAGTCCACCTGTGGCCAATTCAATTGTTTGGACAGGATATAGAAAGAAACACACCTGTCTATATACTGTACAGTAAGGTCCCACAGTTGACAGTGCATGTTAGAGCATAAACTATAACATGAAGTCCAAGGAAATGTCTGTAGATCTCTGTGATATAAATGTGATGAGGCATATATCTGGGGAAAGGTATAAAGTGTTGAAAGTTTCCAAGAGCACAGTGGTCTCCAGCATTGGGAAACTGAAAAAATATGCAAGTACCCAGACTCTGCCTAGAACTGGTTGTCCGACCAACCTGAGCAACCGGGCAAGAAGGACCTTGGTCAGGGAGGTGACCAAGAACCACTCTGACAGAATTACAGAGTTCCTTGGCTGAGAAGGGATAACCTGCCAGAAGGACAACCGTCTCTACAGAACTTCACCAATCTAGTCTTTATGGGAGAGTGGCTAAATGGAAGCCACTCCTAAGAAAAAAGCACATGACAGCAGGCAAATCCTTGATGAGAACTTTGTTCAGAGTGCAAATGACCTTAGACTAGGGCTAAGATTTACGTTCCAACAGGACAATGACCCCAAGCATACATCCAAAGCAACGCTGGATTGGCTTCAGAACAAGAATGTGAAAGTCCTTGAGTGGCCCAGCCAAAGCCCAGACTTGAATCCCATTGAAAATATGTGAAAAGACTTGAAGATTGCTGTTCACCGCCGCTCCCCATCTAACTTAACAGACCTTGTGAAAATCTGCAAGGAAGAATGGAGACAATCCCCAAATCCAGATGTGTAAAGCTGATACAGATATACCCAAGACGACTCAAAGCTGTAATCGCCGCCAAAGGTAACTCGGGTGTGAATACTTATGAAAATGAGATATTTCTGTATTTGATTTTAAATACATTTGAAAACATAATTATTTTCTTTTTACTTTGTCATTATGGGGTATTGTGTGTAGATGGGTGAGATTTTTTATTGTCAATCAATCAATCAATTGTATTTATAAATTACTTCTTACATCAGCAGATCTCACAAAGTGCTATACAGAAACCCAGCCTAAAACCCCAAACAGCAAGCAATGCAGGTGTAGAAGCACAGTGGCTAGGAAAAACTCCCTAGAAAGGCCAGAACCTAGGAAGAAACCTAGAGAGGAACCAGGCTATGAGTGGTGGCCAGTCCTCTTCTGGCTGTGCCGGGTTGTAGTTAAAGTTATTGTAGTTAATCCATTTTGAATTCAGGTTGTAACAACAAAATGTGGAATAGGTCAAGGTGTATGATACCTTCTGAAGGCGCTGTACGTGTATGAGTTCATCAACAAAGATCTATCTATTCCAAACCACATTGATTTGTTGGAACCTCGAATGCTCTCACAGGTATGCTTCAGGCAGGTGTGATTCAGAAAGCCAGTCAGTTAAATGCTGCTAGGTAACACTGGGGACATTGGAAATACACTGGGGACATTGGAAATACACTGGGGACATTGGAAATACGCACCACACTACCTTGCGATGACATGACATCAGTCAGAAATGATGCAACTGAGTGGGTGGTTTTTGTGTGGCAGTCATCCTTGGTCTATAGAGTGACTCAGGTGAGGTGATCTGGAGGAGGGAAGGTACACAGTAGTCTCTGCCGCCAAGGTCAAACTCCTTTAATTGGGGGTATATTTTTGTACCTCTCAGTGGAGTTGATGCTTGGTTAGTCTCGTGTATGTAGGTGTTGTTTCATAAGTCTGTGCCTGTATTCCATACAATCAATACTTGTGGGTGGGTGCAGTATGGTGTTTTAAAGTTAGTCCAATTATTACGTTGCAGTATGTGGGTTGTCAGTGGGTTGTGTGCAGAAATAATATAGCCTGAACATACGGAGTCAGAATTTAATTGAATGCTATTCATTCACTGAAATGAATGATGTTGCCAGTGAACTCAATGCATTTGCATTACTGTTTTGTCTTCCCATCTTGCATATAGATTGATTCTACCGATGTTGTTCGTATGATTATCTTATGATGGGGTCTTCAGCTGTGTGTTGACTTCATTATGAGTCTGTTGTTGATCCTGTAGGTGGAGGAGTCACTGTTACAGTGTGTTACGTTAGCTCTTCCTTTAGCCACAGACACAGTGTGACGAGAGTGTCTGAGGGGTGCAGAGGGCCGATATGGGGACTCTACAAACCATAGAATCAAAGCCATTAAGAATTGATGAAAGCGGGCTCAGTAGAATACAATGAGGGAACGCATCATCTGGATAAATGATGAGTCACTGTCGTCTCTCTGAGTGCTTCTCTCTCCTCCTATCCCTTTATCTCTCCCTTTCACTCCTCTTTTATTGTCATATGGAATGGAACTGAATAGTATCTGAGATTTAATTTAGGCTAATAAAAAACCCATGAGGCCAAAATGAAGGAAGGATGGGTGTTCAAGCGTACCTTGCACTGGACCAGCAGGGCAGTGAGAGGACTCTCCTTCCTCCCCTCCTCTGTTTTAAGGTTCCCAGCCGTGCTGCTTGTCTTCCCCCCGGCCTCGCTGCTGTCCTCCTCCTCATCCGACCTTGTCTCTAGGCTCCTCTCGCTCTCCTCCGGCGAATCCCTCTCCTCCGTGGAGTCGTCAGCCGTGCTCTCGCTCTTCTCCTCTGCGTCGCCGGCGCCCCCCTCCTTGCTGTCGACCAGGGGCGAGGGTCTCCCCACGTGGGCCTCGCCACGCAGTTGTGGGATGTTTCCCGCCATGAGGCGGCGCTGCACGATGCTGTGGGGCTGCTGTAACCAGGAGACAGGGCAGGTAGAGGGATGTCAGACACCATTTTCAATGGGTTAATCCTAGTCCTGGACTAGATTAGATTGATTTGATTTGGATCACTTTTAGTCCCCATTTGGACTAATCTTCCAAGAGTCCTTAAACATTAAAATACAATTTATAATACAAACACATTTTCACATATAACACACTATTACAAACATACAAAATATACTAACACAATGACCCAACAAATACTCAATCTAAAAAATATAGATTCTTCATCTACTATAGTCCCACAACATTTCTATGTATTATATTTAAATCGTTTTAAAAGAATATTTAAATGTATATATTGAAAGGTTTCTAGTTTGCTCAGTTAATTTATTCCATTTCTTTATTGCTCTAAATCGAAATGTTCTTTTGCCTATTTCTCTTTTCTGTCTGGATAACGGATAGATGGTGGACAATCTATTCCTAGTATTTACGGAATGTCTGTCTCTTACCAACTGAATACCGTTGTGAATAGAACTTGGCCGTTTTAAATGATGTATATTATGAAATAAAATAAGCATGTTTTTTTCAATTATCTTGTCGATTGATGACCAACCAAGAACACTGCGCATGACTGCAACAGAAGAGCCATATCTCCACCTTAAAACAATCCTTGCTGCTTTGTTCTGTGCATTCTGCAGCCTCCTAACTTCACTTGATGATGCATTTCCCCAGACYACAGAACAGTAGTTCACCTGACTCTCAATTAATGCTTGTGTTATTTGCTGAATAATTTTCCTGGTAAATATTTAGCTATCCTTCTGATTATGCATGCTGTTTTAATATTTTTTTTTACATAGATTAGTTATTTGAGACGACCATGATAAGCAGTTGTCTAGCTGCACTCCCAATAGTTTGGTTTCTGCCACTTCTTCAATTTGTACTCCTCCCATACTTAATTGTATCCCAGGCTGTTTTGGCCTTTTCCTAGTTGAACAGACCAACATAACTTTGGTTTTCTTGGTGTTTAAAACAAGTTTGTTCCGGCAAACCCACTCCCTGATATTCTCCAAATCTCCTTGTAAAGCTTGCTGTACCTGTTGAACCGATTGTCTTGCTGCAGAAATTGTAGTATCATCTGCAAATATAGTAGCTTGAGTTTCAGCTAAGGCATAGGGAAGGTCGTTGGTATATATTAAATAAAGAAGTGGCCCAAGGCAGCTGCCCTGCGGTATTCCACAGTTTAACACATGAGGGGAAGAAAATGAACCATTGATATAGGTGGACTGTTTCCTGTCAGTTAGATATGACTGTACCCAATTCAATGCTACCTCCTTAAAACCATAATGCATTAATTTTGTCAAAATTATTTCATGATCCACTAAATCAAATGCTGCACTGAACTTTAAAAATAGTACACCCACAAACTTGCCATTATCCATAGCATTGAGCCACTGGTCTGTCATGTCAACCAATGCAGTGGTAGTGGAATGGTTTTTGCAATAAGCATGCTGATTGGCTGTAATCAGATCATTCTTTTCCATGTACTCCCACATTTGTCTACTCACAATACCCTCCAATATCTTACTGAGTGTAGGGAGTAGACTAATTGGTCGACTATTGGCAGAAGTAATGGGTTCTTTGCAGTCTTTCGGAATAGGACACAGTTTCGCATGCTTCCATACATTTGCAAACATCCCCTTTTCCAGTGACCAATTAAATATGTATCTCAGTGGAACTGCAATCTGGGGAGCAGCACAGCGAAGCAAAAAATTGTCCATAAGACCATAACCTGTAGATTTCCCATCAGGTAATGACTTCAATAGGTTTAACACCTCCTCCACTGACACCGTTTGCAGACTAAAAGAGCAGGTCTTGTTGCTCATATTATGATCATCAATCCATTGGACAATAGCTTGTTTGGAAGAATGTATGTTTACATTTTTGCTCAGTAATTTAATTTTCTTTGTAAAAAAATCTGTAAAATGATTGGCAATATCAACTGGTTTTCTTATTATTTTCCCGTCAACCTCCACACTAGATGGGCATGATGAGATAGATGTACCAAGTAAGCCCTTAACTGTGTTCCATACCTTTTTASAATCATTTTTACAATCAATAAAAGCATTGTTGTAAAATAACTTTTTTTTCTTTCGATTCAATTTAACTGCATAATTACGTAATGTTCTATAATTCTGTTCATCAATTTCTAATTTTGACTTGGCTGCTAAGACTTTTGCCATATTTCTTTGAGAAAAAGCCTCACCCAGTTCATCATCGATCCATGGAGATGGACGGGCACCAACTGTACTCTTTCTTATAGGGGCATGATGATTACCTCAGTGAGCAAATCAATAAAAATTCTGTAGTGTGATTTAAATCATCCTCTAGATAAATCAGCTCCCAGGGTACACCAGCCAAATCATTTAGAAATAGCTCATGATTAAAGGTTTTAAAATGTCTTTTGACCACAATCCTAGGGGGTTTCTTTGGAACCTTGGTGTTCATGGTTATGGTCACAATATTATGGTCTGTCCAGCCCACTGGCATTGATCTGGCTTTTAAGCATTGCAATGGTATATTACAGAAAATAAGATTAATGCATGTGTCTGAACGATGACCCAACTTAATTGATGATCTAGTAGTATCATTAGAAGACAAAGAAACGCACACCTATTTAGGCGAGGTGCTGGCTAGCGGAGTAGAAAACTTAAAAATAAAGGAGAGCCGCACACTCTAGGAGCTCAGATGCAAAAATTGAATTACCAACGTTTCGACAGCCAAGCTGTCTTCATCAGGGTATAATCCAATTATACCCTGATGACTGTCCTTTATTTTCTAGTAGTATCATTAACCATTTGTTTCAAATCACAGTTCTTGGCATATCTCATCAATTTTGTTCTATTCGAATTATTGTGATCCTTCCAATTTATATTAAAATCACCCAAGATAAGTACATCTCTGTTGCTATCTGTGGCCTGGTCAAACTCAGTATATAAGTCATCCAGATAGGACACCTTAGAGCTAGGAGGTCTATACACACATCCTACCAATATGGGTGCCTGGTGAGGCAGATGTACCTGAGTCCATAGTGCCTCTACTTGACATACATTAAGGTCATCCCTCCTCTTAAAAGGTATAGGATTCTGAATGTACAGTGCTCCACCCCCACCATTACTATTCCTATCTCTTCTCAGTAGACTATATCCATGAATGTTAATTTGCCCATCATTTACAGATGCATCCAAATGCGTTTCGGTCAAAGCCAAAATATGAATATTATTTATGTTGACCAAGTTAAAAACCTCATGTATTTYGTTAGGAAGRCTACATACATTAACCTGAGCCATATGCAACCCTTTCCTTATCAAGTGGAGATCAACAGAGCATGTATTCGTTATCGTTGAAGTTGTCATGATACACTACAACACACAAACTCAGATTTGAACATTAAATTAAAATAGCCAGGGAGTTACTCTAGAGTCCCGATACAATTGCCCGTTGATATAAAGTTTATCCATCACCATGGAGACCCGTTGATTCAGGCAACAAGATTAGAGAGTTTAATAGTCACATGTACAGGGTTGCAGATGTAATTACAGGGTACAGTGAAATTATTGAGCTCCAGGATCCAACAATGCAGGACAAAGTGAAAAAACTATAAAAATGTAATAGAAAATAATAAAATAATAATATATACATACAGTCGTATGAAAAAGTTCGGGCACCCCTCTGAGGTTGCATAATAATTTACTCTGTCGTCACAGAAAATGATCACAGTGGCATGCCATTCATTTTCTAATAAAAGCTGAGTACTGGGGTATTGTCCAGACAAAGATTTTTAGTGTAGCAATATTAAGTTGTATGAAATTAAATCAGATGTGAAAAATAGGCTATGCAAAAATGTGGGCACCCTTGTCATTCTGTTGATTTGAATACCTGTAACTACTTAGCACTGATTAATTGGAACACACAATTGGTTWGGTGAGMTCATTAAGCCTTGAACTTCATAGACAAGTGCATCCAATAATGAGAAAAGGTATTTAAGGTGGCCAAATGCAAGTTGTTGTTCTCTTTGACTCTCCTCTGAAGAGTGGCAACATGGGTGGCCTCAAAACAACTCTCAAATGACCTGAAAACAAAGATTGTTCAACATTATGGTTTAGAGGAAGACTACAAAAAGCTATCGCAGAGATTTAAGCTGTCAGTGTCCACTGTGAGGAAATGGAAGACCACAGGCACAGTTCTTGTTAAGGCCAGAAGTGGCAGGCCAAGTAAAATATCGGAGAGGCAAAGGCGAAGGATGGTGAGAACGGTCAAAAACAGCCCACAGACCACCTCCAAAGACCTACAACATAATCTTGCTGCAGATGGTGTCACTGTGCATCGTTCAACAATTCAGCGCACTTTGCACAAGGAGAAGCTGTATGGGAGAGTGATGCGGAAGAAGCCTTTTCTGCACACACGCCACAAACAGAGTCGCTTGAGGTATGCAAACGCACATTTGGACAAGCCAGCTTCATTTTGGAATAAGGTGCTGTGGACTGATRAAACAAAGATTGAGTTAWTTGGTCATAACAAGGGACATTATGCATGGGGGCAAAAGAACACAGCGTTCCAAGAAAAACACTTGCTCCCCACAGTAAAATTTGGTGGGGGTTCCATCATGCTGTGGGGCTGTGTGGCCAGTGCCGGTACTGGGAATCTTGTTAAAGTTGAGGGTCGCATGGATTCCACTCAATATCAGCAGATTCTTGGGAATAATGTTGAAGAATCAGTCACAAAGTTGAAGTTAYGCCSGYGCTGGATATTTCAACAAGACAAYGACCCAAAACACTGCTCAAAATCTACCCGGGCATTTATGCAGAGGAACAAGTACAATGTTCTGGAATGGCCATCCCAGTCCCCAGACCTGAATATCATTGAGAATCTGTGGGATGATTTGAAGYGGGCTGTCCATGCTCGGCAACCATCAAACCTAACTGAACTGGAGATGTTTTGTAAGGAGGAATGRTCCRAAATACCTTCATCCAGAATCCAGACACTCATTAGAGGCTATGGGAAGCATCTAGAGGCTGTTATTTTAGCAAAAGGAGGCTCTACTAAATATTGATGTGATGTTTCTATTGGGGTGCCCAAATGTATGCNAGGCTATGGGAAGCATCTAGAGGCTGTTATTTTAGCAAAAGGAGGCTCTACTAAATATTGATGTGATGTTTCTATTGGGGTGCCCAAATGTATGCACCTGTCTAATTTAGTTTTGATGCATATTGCACATTTTTTGTTAATCCAATAAACCTCATTTCACTACTGAAATATTACTGTGTCCATCAGTTATGTGATAGATCAAAATTAAATTGCTGATCCAAACACCCAATTATTTATGGGGTGCCCAAACTTTTTCATACGACTGTATTACAACTGTGGCAATGTTCATTTGGGTGGGGGCAGGGTGACTCAAAATGACGTCACTAGAGAATCTCCAATGAAAGTGCTTTTTAGTCTTGGACTAGGCTTAATCTGTGTCTGAGATCCCGCCCCTTAGTTTAATAGGTAGTGCACAGTAGACCTGGAATGGTAAATAAATAGAAAAGAGAACCAGCTAGGGGCAGCAGGTAGCCTATTGGTTAGAGCGTTGGGCCAGTAACCGAAAGGTTGCTGGATCGAATCCCTGAGCTGACAAGGTAAAAATCTGTCGTTCTGCCCTTGAACAAGGCAGTTAACCCACTGTTCCCCGGTAGGCTGTCATTGTAAATAAGAATTTGTTTTTAACTGACTTGCCTAGTTTAAATAAGGTTAAATAAAAAAATGTTGTTCAATGTTAGAATGTTATGATGATTCCATATTCTTCAGGACAGAGAGTTCTTTAAATATGATACATTTCTATCTTAGTGTTCTGTACAGCTTTCATGTTCATTTACTCAGACCAACCCCATTCCATAGAGATATTAAGGCAACTGTTGTTTTATGATTTGATACTTGCCTGGATGACGAACAAGAAATTCGATTTTAAACCATTTCAAAACAACTGGTGGGCAATGGCTGAGTTGAACAATTGTTTTCATGTGATAAATCTAAAATTAATAGAATTTTGAGCTCCAGAGCCTCATGGTAATCTAATTGTTTTCCAGTAGGGAGTCACTCTAGAGAAAGATGGAAATAGTTTTTCTAAAAGGCCATGTGGTCTGAAGTGAACAGAAGGTCAGCTAACACCAGCAAAACCAACAGCATCAATTCACCAGAAGGAGGATGTCAGTCATTTCAGATATCATAACTGCTGCTGAAAAACGATGCTGCTACTGACGTGATGGAAACATCCATTGTCTCTATGCCAGAGGCACATCGTTAGCTGTAAATAGCGTGTGCACGCTTATGTGTGTGTAGGCGCGCCTCCAATTTGATGTGTTTTTATCTGCACTGTGCATGTCTGTACAGTATGTAGCCTACAAAATAGTTGTTCTGCTTGTATCACACAGTTGCTGGTCTCAAATCTCACCTTTGCGGCCTCATTGTCAGTTCAGTTGAGGTGTTGAAGGTTTCAGGTAATGACCACAACATCAGAACATATCAGAGCCAAGCCGAGCTGTCTGTCAGTCTCCTCCTGGGCTCATTTCACCCTGTGCTCCAGCTCTCCCTGTCAGCCCGTCAAAGTGATTACTGGTCAGTGCTCTCATACTGGCTCACACAATAGATCGCATCAGGCCTCTGTATACCTCTGTGGGTAGGYGTTCTATTGATCAGGGGAGGAAGTGCTCTCTGGAGACCGCAAGTTTTACTTAGAGCTTCTCTGTTATAGGGCTTATTGACACTGTATTCAGGCATATATGCACTCTCTCTCCCTCATATATACTGTAGCTCTCTCCACACACACACACACAACACCCACACACACCACACACACACACACACACACCACACACACACACACACACACACACACACCCACACACACCACACACACACACACACAAACACACACACACACACACCCACACACACACACACCACACACCACACACACACACTCCTCTCTCTCTCACACGCACCCAGAAGCAGGTCTACGTATGTGTGATAACCACATGATCAAGTCAAATGAATAGGTACGCAAAAACAGGAATCTTGTTTGCTCCGACTTTTCTAGACTTCAGTGGGTATACTGTATATAATGACTCCAAAGTATTGGGATTATGGCTTTTTTATTGTTTTGGCTCTGTACTCCAGATTTGAAATGAGACAATGACTATGAGGTTAATACAGACTGTCAGCTTTAGTTTGAGGGTATTTTCATCATCATATCAGGTGAATCGTTTTGGAAATGACAGCCTTTTTGTGCATAGTCCCCCATTTTAGGGGACCTAAAGTATTGGATAATTCACTCATGTGTATTAAAGTCGTCAAAAGGTTCGTATTTTGTCCCATATTCCCAGCACGCAATGATTACATCAAGCGTGTGACTCTACAAACTTGTTGGATGCATTTACTGGTTGCTTTGGTTGCGTTTCAGATTATTGTGCTGCCAATAGAATGAATGGTAAATAATCTATTGTGTCATTTTGGAGTCACTTTTATTGTAAATAAGAATAGAATATGCTTCTAAACACTTCTACATGAACGTGGATGATACCATGATTACGGATAGTCCTGAATATCATGAAAAATTATGAGTGAGAAAGTTGCAGACTCACAAATTTCATACCCCAAGACATGCTAGCAATTACAATAAAGCATTTGGGGGGGGGGGGGGTATGATATTTGTGCATCTGTAACTTTCTCACTCAGCATTATTCACAATTCATTTCAAAATCTCTGAGCGATGGCTACTGTAAAGTCAGCAAGATTGCATTAGGAGAGTAGGCTCAAATGAAGATCCTACATCTGTAGGTGGGTTCTGCTGCTGGTATCGTGGGAGACTGCAGTTTCTCTAAAGGCTCTGTGTCACACCGGAAGTGTCTGGTGAGAGTTTACACAGATGTGACCTTTGACCTCCTCAACACCTTCAGGAGATGAGCAGGTGTCCGTTCTGTATGAAGCCTTGAGTCTGTAGTCTAGTGCCTCCTCTAAAAGATAACATTACAGAGAGAAGCTGCAGGACACCACAGCGCAAATAGCCTCATTACTATGTTGTGTTACAATGCCACCTCTGATAGAGTTATTTTATAGTTCTATAATAAATCATGTTATTTGACATTTTCTCTGTATGTCAGTGTTATTAGAAAACCTCATAGCCTTGGTACCTTGTATCCTGCTATCTCTGCATATAAATGAAGTATTACATGGCCCACTCCTGTAATCACAGTATTGTATTGTATTGCACCCAGATACGAAGAGCACAAATCCCCAGAGGGTTGACTGTCCAAAATACTGCGATTGCGCAATCATACCCAATAGCCTGAGGAACAGATGGAGCAAGACGGAGAGGAAGAAGGAGGATAAATGCCACTCTGGTATTTGGTCCAGTTCTTTTCTCAGTTGATTGTATTGTTCATCATTGTTTTGTATTGTGCAGGGCTCATTTACCATTCTCTACACAGGGCTGGAAGCTGCAGATTGTTCTGCCTGTTTACAATATGAATGATGATGAGGGGAGAGTTTAGAGACAGGGAGATAATGAATGATAGAGAGATCCCAGCTATAATACTGTCCTCTTATTTATTTGACCTTTATTTAACTAGGCAAGTCAGTTAAGAACTAATTCTTATTTTCAATGATGGCCTAGGAACAGTGGGTTAACTGCCTTGTTCAGGGACAGAACAACAGATTCGTTTACCTTGTCAGCTCGGGGATTTGAACTTGCAACCTTTCGGTTACTAGCCCAATGCTCTAACCACTAGGCTACCCTGCCGCACTGCTCTGTGTGTGCGTTGTGCGCGTGCGCGTGTGCGTGTGCGTGCGCAGTGTTTATAATGCCTTTCCTCCTGCTCCACAACACTGATTGACATCTGTCTCTCGGTAACACACCCTGTCAACCTAGAGGATGTGGATACTGGAACCGATACGGGAACCGACTGGATATGATGTGAGAGGTATTCAATCACTCCCAGAGGACATGGAACTTAGATAGAAAAATCCTTCTGTATTGTTCCAAAGCAACTAGTTTGGGAATTACACCATTCATCTGGGTACTTTAGAAGCTACCAGTCTGTATGTTACTGTCCTCCTAACCCAGCCTCAGTTCTAGCTGATCATGTAGTTGCTAGGCTGAGCTGTGTTAGTCAGCTCTGACACAAGCTGTGAAGAAGGCCTCTCCACAGGAGCCCTCCCCAGAATAGGCTTTTCACAATGAGCAGCTCGACGTCTGCTCCACAACGCTCTCCATCAATCAACAGGACCACTTGGACCGGGCCTGAATCATAGTGATCTATTATTATAATCTTCACCTCCTTCTGGTCCTGGAGCAAAGTGGACAGTGTTTTCTGACTGTGTCATATCTGACAACCGTTCAAATCAAGCCCCTGTGGTTCCTTTGACCTCACACTCACCTTTCCCCAGCAATTATCACCCATAGAGACTGGTTTTATCTCGATGTCCACAACCCTTTATCAAAGATGTCATTGGAAAACCAGCAGTGTGTCGTTCTCGTTTGACCCCCACCATTCAGTCTTCTATCTTCCATCAGCACTAGCCTTACAGAAGGCAACACAGAAAATACATAATTCAGCAGTTTTCTCATTTACATTTCTCAAAGCTTGCAGCATCAGATAATTTATCTAAATCTGACACTGATTAAGGGTACTTCAACACATATTCCCCTGATCCTTCCTGCTGTAATGAACAGTATGTGTATGGAAACACACACAGGGAGATAGATATTGAACCCAGGTAAATGTGTGGCTGGCTGATGGATGGGCTTCCCTGGGTGAACTACTAAAGGTTTATCTGGAGGGAGGAGTCACAGTCTGCGTCCACAAATGGCTCCCTGTTCCCTATTTTGACAAGAGCCCCATAGTATCCCAATAGGGTGTCATTTCAGACACAGTCTGTGGTCCTGCTGATTTATCTGACTGCGTCCCAGTGTGTTGCTTTTTACATGATTTTTTTTTAAATAGAGAGAGAGAGAGAGAGAGAGAGAGAGAGAGAGAGAAAACCCTCCTTTAAATCCTATTATTATAAATCAGTTAAAGTACAACTCCATTACCCATACTTCCCCTCCTCATTGCTCCTCTCTGACTGGCAAAGAGCAGAGCAGATTGACGCTGACAGAAGTGTACGCAATGTAATTCCCCCTGCTCCATGTGAGTGAGGAGGCAGCTGGCTGTTGTAGGTTCCGATTGCCCTGCAGCTACAGCGAGGTCAGACTGTTTGGATGCAGATCCTCTGTCCACAACAAGCGGCCTGTGTGCAGGGGTCGTGAACTGCCATACAGTATGTGCCCTGGCCTTTTTTATCAAGTTCAAATGCAATTCACTGTTCTAGCGCTGCACTTTGGCGGAAGTGCTTCGTCTTTTGTCTGGTTTCAGGGACAGGGATGAAAGCGGCTGTAAAATAAGCCATTTGGAGACAAAGATTATAATAATGTGTGATGTTGCGTCTGGCCTCTAGCCATGACATCCTCAGAGGCACGGTGGAGTGCTAAAGCAAACAGTAGGATTTCAGGGCTTCTGCAACAACAACAAAAGAATATATCGACCAAATACCGCAAATAAACGTTGATTATTTATTCAGTTTCAGCTGTCACAGTGGACACGTCCCTTTTGTGCCAACCGTCAAATGGCAAAAGCATGAGTACATGTAAAATTGTCTCGTTTTGCCAAATAGCTCATACAAGGCATTTATTTGATTTGTCACACTAAATATGGAGTTACCCCTATTGAATCCCCCCTGGGAGAAGGTAGCAGTCATACATCAGACATTATGCTATGCAACACCGTTATGGTTGTAAATGCATGCTGATAGGTGGTAGTCTTTATTGGCTAAGTGGTTAACTTGGAATTGGCATCCCTGCTATGAATTAGGCTAATCTTTGTCTGCATCCATCAGCGTTCATGCAGATTAGATTATATTGGCTGATATCATGGTTAGCCGTCATTCATTTCAGCCAGCAGAGATGATGACTGGATGAGTCTTAAATAGTGATTTGTGATGGTTGGTTAAACATGTACAAAGGATGTGAAGGTTCCTGTCCCTTCCTGTCCCTCCCCTAGTTGGTCTCTAGAAATAAATTAGCTGTAATTAAAGAGTATAACTTCCCATAGCCTTTCTGGTACTGAAAGTATGGAGTAGAGATTGAAATACATTTTTTATTGGCATGACATATAATATTTCAATGAGTGTTGTTAACACTGTATAACACTATTGATGAATACCAACTGTTGTTCCCCATAGGCTAGATGGCCATTGTTTCGTTTTTTTGAAATATTCAAATTGACTAGATACAGAAGCAAACTGACCCAGTTAGACAACCAGTCCAGTCAAACCACTAGACATGGCACAAAAGGTTAAGAGGAAAAACAACTTGGACGTTTATAGAATATCAATCATCAATGACCTCGTCCTTCTCTGTCTGTATCCTGTCTGTCATATTCTAGCATTCCATCTTGCATAATTTCAAGCCCTCCTCAAATACACATACATATACACACACACACACACACACACACACACATATACACACACACACTGTTTCTCTGTGTTCTTCATACATATTGCAGACTGCTGATTCGGCTGATGAGTGTCTTGCTGTGACCTCCCTCGGAACACGTCCACAGTGTTCCAGTTCAAACCGGTCACTATGATGCTCACTCTCTCTCTCTTTCTCTCTCCCTCCCTCCCTTTTGTCATGGCATGTCCTCTTTTCTCTCTCTCTCTCTCTCTCTCTCACTCGCTCTGAGAGATTAGAGCCTAATTGCCGTGTGGGCTAATTATCTGACTGCAACAGGCTCCTTTCTCTGTCATGGCTGAAGTCACATGACTCTGCTAATGCCTGCTTTTCCATTTGGATCAAGGTCCCCAGCCCCTGGCTTCCTGTCATACAAACCATCAGGGTGTAGCCAGCGACACATCTGCTCTCTCTCTCCTCTCTTCTCTCTCTCTCCCTCCCCTCCATGTCTCTCTCTCTTTCTACTCTCGATCTCTCCCCTGCCATCCCCTCAGTCTCTGTGCCTGTCTGTTTCACCCAGGTATTTTTAGGCGGCTGTCTGTCTGCTGCCGCCCATCAAAGCTTTTGACAACTGAGAGAGGGAGAGAGTGGATGAGAGAGAGCGGGGAGGGTGAGAGAGTGCAGAGAAGAGAGAAACAGGTAGGAAGAGAGTGTGGAGAGAGTGCGGGGAGGGTGAGAGAGTGCAGAGAAAGAGAGAAACAGGTAGGAAGAGAGTGTGGAGAGAGCGGGGAGGGTGAGAGAGTGCAGAGAAGAAGAGAAACAGGTAGGAAGAGAGTGTGGAGAGAGGGTGGAGGGTGAGAGAGTGCAGAGAAGAGAGAGAGAAACAGTAGGAAGAGAGTGTGGAGAGAGGTGGAGGGTTGGAGAGGTGCGAGAGAAGAGAGAAACAGGTAGGAAGGAGTGTGGAACGAGAGGGTAGGAGGGTGTAGAGAGTGCAGAGAGAGAGAACAGGTAGGCAAGAGAGCTGTGGGAGAGAGCAGGGAGGGTGAGAGAGTGCAGAGGAGATAGAGAGAAACAGGTAGGAAGAGTGTGGAGAGAGGGTGGAGGGATAGAGAGAAGGGTCCTCGCCTGGCTGAAGTCAGAGGGGGGCTCACCTCCGCTCTCGTCAGCCAGGCTAATTGGCTCAGTGCTGGGTTCTAATGGTAATCACTAGAACCTTCCTGAGATGTCTCCTGAATCAATTCACCATGGCCCTCCACAGTCAGAGTTAGGGCACTTTTATCAAACTTCTTAGTGAAATGTCAAGGGATCCCATCGAGTGAGTGAAGGTGCTATGTCGCCGTCTGGGAGAGAACTCGGTCTAATGTTGTCGTTCTTGGATGTTATAAACAATTTAATGAGATAATTACCACCAATTAAAACCAAGCCCAGACACTTCCACTTGATGTGGAGATGGAAGTGCCCTGCTGGGTTTGTTTGCCTGGTGGTGTAATGCACTCCTCTGAGCTTCATACTGCAGTGTGGTGCTGAGAAGGGAAGGTGCTCTACATTCTGCTCCACACTGGAGCATGCGGACGCTGCAGCCCGGCTCTGACCTGACAGAGACACCTGGAGCCTCCCAATTAGACAGGCCTCACTGCGTCTGTCAGGAGAGAGGATACACAGATACACTCACACACATTTATTCACACAAAGTTAAAAAGAGTGGGAGGCAGAGCAGATGGAGGGATATAACTGAGAAGTGGCGAGAGGGATTCTGCTTCCTCTCTTCCTCACTGTTTTTCTAGTACTCATGGCTTTCTGATATAAATAACACTCGTGCTAAAAGGGGCCACAGTCTAYCACTTCCTCTCTTGTCCCCACCCTCCTCCACTCTGCTTTTCCCTTCCCTCGCTCTTGCGATTGAATGGTGGGTTGTCTTTGCCCTTTTCATGCTCACTGCTCCCTGGCTCTGGTCTAGGATGATTACCAGTGCCAGAGAGGGAGAGAGGGAGGTAGAGAGAGAGAGAGAGAGAGAAAGAGAGAGAAGCCAAAACACATTCACTCATATAACTGGCTCTTTACTGTTAAATGATGTACTGGCTCAGTTGAAGTAGAGTGGCAAACCAGGCTACATCTAAAGAAGCCCTGTGCGGTTCAATGTGTGTTTTTACACCAGGAATAGTTCTATTTTAATGACTTGAGAATGATAATGAGGACAAATGGCTTCATCATTCCTTAATAGGGGAAGGAACCCATGAGACTGATAATAAAGCATTCTTGAAATATGAACACTATTTCAGAATGACAGACAGACAAACACACATCTACACACATACTGTCTGTCTATTCAGCTGTGAGGTGACATCACTACTCTGTTGGTGCCTATCAGCTGGCTTCTGTTTGGTCTCAGAGTAGCCCCACGCACCTTAGGGACACTCCTGCTGCTTTTCTACAATTCACTTTAGCCATGTCTCCACCCGGAGCGTGATTGCTTTTGACAGTCAGTACGGAGAGCGAGGCACGGCTGGGGAGCTGTAACAATGGCTGCCTCTCTGGCGTTCTGCCGTTCAGGCTCCAAGGCCATTACAATGTGATGCAGGGCTGTGAGATTACATGCAAATCATTCTGTAACCCCTGTGGCCTGTTTCCTCCATCAAATGGGGTTTCTAGCAAATGAGGTATGAATCAGAGTSAGTTCTTTTCTCTTTCCGATGAGCAGATAATTGGTTTTAGCATAAGAGGGATTTATCCCAGTAAGGTCGTAGAATTAAATGTTGCCATTCAGCAGATSTGGTCTGCATTTTGAAGGTGATGCAGAAAGGATTAGATTCAGCTCTGACTGCATTATATCTTGACAAAGTGGCATAAAGTTATACATGTGAYTGTAAATACACTTAAGAGCCTGAGTGTGTCAGTGGCATCATCCTCTCTTGTTGTCGCCATTGTAATAAAATATTCTCCTGAATATTGCTTGTTTGTATTCAGAAGAATGGAGACACTCGTTTACAAGTCAGACACCATGGGTGAATCCCAAATGGCACCTGATTTCCTACTGTATATAGTGCACTACYTTTGACAAGAGCATTATGTGTATAGGGCATAGAGGACCATTTAGGACGCAGGAGATGGTTACCTCCAGGTTCTCTCACTGCATAGGGATTTCATATTTTCTCAGAGTGTGAATAGAATCCAGAGCACCAGACAGGCTCCAACAAATATTTAATTTCGCTCTAAATAACAGCTTGTTATCCTCCCACAATGCTCTTGTGAGAGAATTCAACTCTGAGAGGAAAGGGAAATAGATTTAGATATGAGATTTAGATATAATGTGAGAGGGTTGAGACAGATGGAAGTTAGTGATGGAGATGCTGCTGCCTTCTGTGAAAGCTGGCTTTAAATACACAGTGTAWTCACACACTGACACACACACACAGACAGTGTAAACACACGCACTTCTGATGCTCTCCGCTCCAGTCATTCTGGAGATTCTTGGAGTGCGTTCTGGGAATTTGGGAGGCAGCCATCTAATCAAGACTGTGTCAGTTGTTGACAGTGGGGCAATGAAGCCATTATCACAGGAAGCCTTTGTGTCCATAGAGGAGGACTGGGAGAGAGAGGACTGATTGAGCAGGAAGTGGGAGGATGGTGGGGGACGGACAGACACTTCATAACAGGGACTGTCGGTCTGTCTCACAGTGTGTTCTGTCAGTGTGTTGATTAGAAGAATGTGGGTGGCTGCGTGGGTGGCTGCGTGGGTGGCTGCGTGGGTGTACGCCTGCATCTTAATCTAACTTGCCTCGCTCTGTTTGTTCTGTCCCTCTGACCTCATAGCTAGTGTACTGATGGAAGGAGACGTGTGAGGGCCACACTGTGTCTCTGAGGCTCCATGTTCTCTGACAGGGTTTGACAGGCAATCCTCTCATCTACTGTACTGGGTCTTTCATCTTCTATGCAGTTACATGGCCTACCATCTTTTCTAGACATCTCGTCAGATAATGGAAATTGCAGTTGATGTTTCAGCGACAACAGTGAACGGTAGATCCATGATAAGAAACACACCGGCGTGATAGAAAAGCAGTATAGTGTTGATATTCAACTCTTTTTGATGACGACATCAAGAGAACAGAGCAATATCATAGTCAATCAAAGGTCCACCTCATTAGTCATAGACTTAGTACATTTACTTTACACCGCATTTTAAACCTAGTAAATCATTCAGTTAGATWCAGCCAACCGTTTACCYCAGTGTTGTCAAAATACTGTGACAATATTCATGTCTTTCAACTTGTCTCCCAACGGTCCCCAAAGCACCAACAATGCCAAGCAGCTGGTGGCAAACAGAGTACAGCCTCTTCAACTAACTATCCAAATAAGCTCATTTCAACATCTTCTATCTGCCAAGTCTCATCCAAAATGCATTTAGCCACCTTTTAGCCACCATTAGCCACCACCACTAAGAGTCAAAGTGACACAATACAAGCAATAGAGTGTGATCTAATGGGACTTTCAGACAGCCACTGACCAGGGTCGTATTCATAAGGCAGCAAACAGAAGAAAAAAGACTGTAAGAGGGAGGGACTATCGGAACTTGTTCAATAAGAGCAGGGCACACTGTAGTAAAACATTCTACAACAGAAAACAAACATTTTCCCTTGCAAAACATTTTGCTACGGTGACTTAATGAATACAACTCATTTAAGTGACAGTACCACCAATAACAGAATAAGAATAGTCCAATGGGACATTGACAGTCACTCACCAGATCTTTGGAGGTGCCCAGTCTCTTGAGCCCATCCAGGGGCAGCAGGTCGGCTGAGTCTTTGTGTGTGAACTGGGTGGCCTGCTTCAGACGCCTCTGCTGGCCTAGGATGGCTTTATCCCGGATAGCCAGATCACCCTTCTTCGACTCACTCATGGTCAGTCAGTCCAACCAGTCAGTCAACCAGTCAGTCAGTGCAGTACAGCTAGCTAGAGTGTAGAGCAGAGCTGCTACGTTCAGCGTACCTCTGTCTGATGTAGCCTGGTTTGGAACAGCAGTAGCAGCAGAAGCAGCACAGAAGGGTATGAGTGTTTAAGGCAGAGCAGCACAGCCCAGTGCCCTGTACTGCAAAGTCTCTCCTTTTCACTTCCAAGAGCTATATCGCAGAGAGGAGATGATACTGTTGATTACTCCTGTTTTTAGTTGGTCTCTTCCAGAACAAATGTCTTCCCTCACCTTTACTGTGTCCGTCTTCTAACTGTTCCACCTTCAAACTGTGACCTCCCTCTCTGTGAGGGTGAGGTTGTTTTGAGGGGCTAGTCCTTGGCATCTATTTGTGTTCTGTGTTGCTGTCAGTGTCCAGAAATGGTTAGTGTGCTGATGGTTCTGTTATGTAGACATGTCTCTCTTCAGGCTGGGCTGTGTGTGTGTGTCCTCCTCTGTCAGTGCAGTCTGTCCTTGCAGCGCTGCAGGAGCAAACTGTGCCCCTCTCTTTCTCTCTGTCTCTCGTCCCTTTTTTCTGCTCTCGCTCTCTCTCTGCTCTCTCTCTTCTCTCTCTCTCTACTCTCTCTCACAACTCTCTCTGCTTTCTTCTCTACTCTCTCTCTGCTGTCTCTCCTCTATCTCTCTCTGCTCTCTCCTTCTCTCTCTCCTCTCTCTCTCTCTCTTCTGTTTCTCTCTCTCTGCTCTCTCTCTCTCTCTCTCCGCTCTCTCTCTTCTCTCTCTCTCCTCTCTCTCTCCCCTTCTCTCTGCTCCTCTGATCTCTCTGGACTCGCTTGTTCTCTCGCTTTCTTTCTGTCTCCTCTCTCTCTCCTCTCTCTCTCTCTCTGTGTGTGATTCTGTCTCTTCCTCTCATTGCTGCTCTCTGGAGGAGTATATACCCACCCCCTGTCCCTCCCCTCAAGCCCTCTTTCCATCACACACTCTGAGACACACACACACACACACATAAATATATATACACACACACACACACACATCTCGCCTAGTTTCAAAACACGACACCCACATGTTCTCGGTTAATGCCCCGTAGTGGGGGGAAACACTTTGAAGTAGAAAAGCAACTAGCTACCTYCTTATTAYCTCCCTACCCTCCACACACACTTTCTGTCCTGGCTGACATACTGAACATGCTGATTCATGCTGCTATAGAACATCAGAGATGATCACATCAGACGCTTACTACCTGAATAAATACATAAAGATCAGATTCTCTCCCCTTGGATTTATTTGAGCCTTTCCCCTGAATGTCCTTCAGCCGTGCACCGAGCCACATCTAAAGCACATCAGAGATGTAACATGTTATAATGCAGTCAACCAATAGAGATTCTAACTCCTGTACAGTAGTAGTTCTATGTTATGGATAACACATTGAGGGATCCACGCTGTCAGCTATATGTGTATTTAGCTGAGTTCTAACCAGTTGTCATTTAGTTCCCCTGGGTTTTCAGTGGTTCCGGCACCTATGCTACGGTTGTGTCTGTGATTGGTGTCTGTGATTAGTGTGATTGGTGTGTGTGATTGGTGTGGTTGCTCCAGCATTGATCTCCACTCAATCAAGCCCCATGAATAAATGAACAGGCTTCAGCATGAGATTCACAAACCCCTTCAGTTCAGACCCCCCTCATTTATATACATAACCTCATGTATATATAATTATCAAAAGGGGAAAAATCAATCCCTCAATGAGCATCGGTGTAATAGAACCTATTAAAATGGTAATATATATTTTGCAAGGCTTTTGACCTTGGGCTAAGCAGGTTAAGTCATAAACAACATTTCTCTGGTGCTGCAAGAATGCATGTAGCCTAACGCAATACATGTACATTTCCTCATGCCTCATACATGTTTCATGTACTCAACATTTACATGTCAAACACAGTATAATGTCCTTAAAATGTCCCCCTGCACAGAATATTGTTTTCACACGTGTAATTAACCTGTTTACCGGTGTTTATTTATGAGACTGTTGGACTTCCCAAGATGATTGATTGGAAATGGACTGTATTGAAAATCTAAATACTCAGACAGGGATATACTGCCACCTTCTGGTGATATATTTCTTTAACCCTGGTGGATTGTTACATGGGGTTTTTGTCGAAGATGTGCACTCTCACACACCACAACTTGCATAGCTGACATAAAAAAGGTTGTATTTTAGCCTTGGCGCCAGTCTGTTCTTGCTCTCTTGCCAACTCCTTATGGAATTGTCTACAATGCCAAAAAGCATAAACAAATCTGAGACCAGGCTAGTTTTGTTTATGTAGTTTAAGAGAAATGTAATCTAAATGGATGTGTTTGGTGGGGGTTGCAAAGTGCGTTTAGCATTGATTTGCAGCTGTGTAAAATAGTAAACATTGTTGCACAAATGTTGTAGATTAAAATCTCAAAGGAAGCAGACAAATTCCAGATGTTTTAATGGCCACTATTTTAGAATTCTACTAATGTGCAGGGCCATTCCAWTAGAATTCAGAATGATTTCCAAATTATTGTTTCCATAGAGACATTACAAACCAAGAGTGTATAAAAAATATTGTTTTAATTCAAATAAGCAAAGTGTTGATTCACTGCAAGACATGGAGGTGGTTCAGCCCTATGCAGAGAAATATCTTATGAAGCTGACATTCTATGCAGAAGACGATCCTGCCTTCAATTTAGGTAAATATTGTTTTTTTATGTAAATTGTGAAATAGCCACCAATTTATTATTTTTTGTCAGAGTTATTTCAAACTATTTCATAGTTCCATTCTTTGTTTCATGATTGGGCAGATTTCATGAAGGAAACATACTCCTACTCAACATACACAGTGACAGTGCGACTGACCAATACAGCGGAGAAGCCTCTGACACAGCAGAACCTGCAGTGTGTGGCCCTCAGCATCCCAGACCTCCACTACCGTCTCACAGGCCATCCTTATGCCCCGGGTCTCCTCCACCTTGCCCACCTCCAGACAGACCCTCTACCCCTGGACTATAGCCCTCCAGCTAGACCAACCCTGGATCCCAGAAAGCAGACATGGGACAGTCTCTCTCTGGAACATTCCACTATTCCCCTGACCAATATGTCTCTTCCTGAGGGCCAGTTCCATGGCTCTCAAGGGGATAGCGAGAGCAGCAGTATCACTGACTGGTTCCTCTGTGACGGGTCCTTTGTGCCAGACTTCCCAGGGAAGGAGTGGACCTCTGTGAACTACGGAGGCCTAGAGTTTATAAGGGCTTTCTCCCCAATCAGACAGACTGACGATGCAGCTGATATACTGGGAAGGTGTAATATCACCGATTACACTGCTTACGAGCAGTTTGTCTTCTCTGTCGATGTGGACATCCTCAAGGCAAAAGATCCTTCAGGAACAGAGGAATCTAGTCCTGCCTCCAAAATGTTAGAAGAGAATATATTACAAAGAGAGAAAGCTAGTCCCGCCTCCAAAAGGGAAGAGGGGAATAGTTTTGTAAAAGAGGTCACTCGTTTTGACGACAAATGTGAAGAGAGGAATAATTTAGGAATAGAGGACGCTAGTTCCGCCTACAAAGGGAAAGAGGGGAATCGTTTCAGGAGAAAGGCTGTTGGTTCCCCCTACATAAAAAAAAGAGAGGACAAAGTACCTGGATGTACAGAAGCGAGGACCAAACCGAAGACAGGGAAGAAAGATAACTAAATGATCCTTAAGGCCTTAATATGGCCAGACTATGAAAGTTTAGATGTGATTCAAAGTATTTTATGTAGCTTCACTTGCAGAGATGAAAAGGCAAAGCCTCCTACTTCCAAAAAGGCACAGTCACTGAATGCATGGTTTCAATGTTTTTACAATAAAACAGAACGACACCTACTCCCTGAATATTTTCTTTATTCTTTTAAGTCAAAGTCCAAGGCATCTGTCAGAACAAAACCAGAGGAGACAAAACAATATACAGTACATTCATCAAACTCCAACACATCTTTAGAAGCCAAACAACGTAGTTGTATTATCAGCAGAAAGACTGCGTTCATAYAAACCATCTCCACAGACAAGGTTTGTAATCCACTTTAATTAAAGGTAGACTCAGCAAAGTTACTTTGCCACAAACAGCACCGGAGATATTGAGATGAGCGACAGTCACACACAGTATCTGTGCACGGGTTCGCGTCACGCTGTTCACAGCGTGGTAGCCAGGGCACCAAAATAGCTGAGAAGTTGAGCCTCACGCTTCTACGCTTCTTAGTTGTGGAAATTGAACCACTATGTTGTTTACTTTTCTGCTTCATATCGCTGAGTCTACCTTTAAACCAAAACTACATTCTCATTGTCTTTCATCAATTTGTTCTTATCGTACCCTAATGAAAGCTCTTTCCTGATAATTCAAYGGGGAAATGGGGGAAAAAATACAGTTTTGGTTGGTCACTTACAATTCAACTCTTGTTCATCTGTACAAAATCCCCCCAGGTGAGGGAGAAGGCACGTTCCTTATCCATTTCATTGAACTGTACTGCTGCTGAGCTTAGTATTTGTTTTCTAAACAATGTTCATAAGTTAAATCAGTCAATGAATTACTCAATTTCATCCATTCATGATTCTACCACTTTTCTTCTCACACAAGAGTTTAAACATTTGTTTAGTTATTAATTGTGGTCCGGCATCAGCTTAGCATTTTATTTCAGTTCTTCAATCGCCCATTGCGAAACCGGCAGTGTAAAACCAAAGCCACTTCTTGGCTACAAACTTTCTTCAATATCCAATATGACATGTATTAAATCTATTAGTAATTTGCATTAGCGTTTAAGGTTTGTAGTGAACAATAAGATGAAGATTTTTGCAAATCAATATATTTTTTATGTGCAGTGTAAACAATAGGGAATGTTCTATATGATTCAAGTCTACTTCTAATCAAAGAATCCAAAAATGGATCTCAATAATAGCCCAATGCTGCTATGCAAACTTAGACATTGACCTGCAACGCATGACTGTTGCTTTGCCTGTGCTTGTAGCTACTTTAAGGTTTAAATAATGTAACAAGCGGTGTCTTTCTATATTTTGCCCCACCAACAGGGATGTGGCCACACTTTGTCCTACTGCAGCCATCTACAGCTCTACCGTTACCACTTCTCTTCATGGGAGCTATGTAGCCGCAGCACGCACAAACAAGCCTCTTGTGGCATATGATGTAGTCTCTGGACTGTACGACCACTGGCATCAACTAAACATCCTTACATTCCATCCGCAACTCTCATAGAACGTTGGGCAGATAGAGGGAGCAGAGTAGCATATTCTGGCCCAGCGCGGGGAAGCGTCTGAAGGCCTCCCAGGCGTCTGAAAAGATGTTGTACTTGAGGAATACGCGGTGCTCCAGGCTGGTGGGCAGGCTGACGTCGCGTGACATAATATAGACGCCGTCGTTGTGCAGCGTGCACGTGAGGTTCAGGCCCGACTTGGAGGTGTTGTCCTTCAGGTGGAGCCACTCCCCGGTGGTCACGTTGTAAGACTGTACCGTCAGCATGTCCTCCGTCTGGCTGGCCCGTCGCCCCGGACCCGGCTCCAGCTCGTGGGTGTACCCCCCCACCAGGTAGATGGTATCTTCCACCGAGAGCATCTGCTGCTTACGCACGTGGGCCGAGCAGGAGCGGAACACTGTCCAACTGTCAGAGGTGGGGCAGTAGCGGAGTACGCTGGTATTCCTGTCTAGTAGATACAGAGAGARAAAAAAACAGCATTTGTTAAAATAATTTAAGAACCAGTTGATATTTTGTCAAATGAACAAGCACTATTTGTGTAGCCTACAGTTCTTTATGTCTACTGTGTGTATACATTGGGCATTTTAGAAAATGTTCTCACTTCTGCTGGGAATGAAAATCACCCCCACTAACCTCTGGCAGTATATCCTCCCATGACGTAGATCATGCCCTGGCACTCGCAGGCAGAGAACTCTGCCAGGGGGTCGGGTAGTGACGACACACAGGTCCACCAGTCCTGCTCAGGGCTGTAGCACTCCACAGTGCCCTGACACTGGCCTCCCACTGCATACAGCTTCCCTCGTACCGCCAGCAGCTTGAAGTTGGACCTTACCGGAGGAGAGACGGATATACAACAACATTACAGGATGGAGACATACTGTAGCCTATGTAGTTTGCTGGCTCAGCATCAAAACATATTGAAGATCAAGACTGGGACAGACTGCATAGAGATCTATTCACATAGCTGACCTGTACTGACCTCTTCTGGTTCAGGGGGGCTACCTGGTTCCATTCATTTCTACAGGGGTTGTAGCAGTGTGCCGCTGAGATCTCCTGGCTGGTCATTCTGTACCCACCGACAATGAACAGGTAGTTGTCCAACATGGCTGAGCCGTAGCCTCTCACATTGACCATGTCAGRGGGCAGGTTGTTAGCGAGCGGCTTCCARCGCTGCTCYACTTCCCCATAYCTCAGCATKGACCAGGGCTCRTCCTGGTCTGGTAGGTCCAGAGCCAGACAGGTGAARAGTCCGATWGCCACCAGAGTGGCYGTGCCTTTCATACGCATCTCTCTAACCTGGTTGCGCAGGGCAGCRGGTAAGTCGYTGAACTCTGGTCTCCGCAGCATCGGGTGGTAGTGACAGCTCATATATCTGAGACAAGCGTTGCGTAGATCATGAGTTCCATATACCTCAGATAGGCTGTAKAGTTCCACACAATTCTCTTGTCGAATTTCAGACGAAAGGAGTTTTAGGATAGAGGTGACTTGCAAAAAAGATGCAGTCTCAATCAGGTCTTCCAGGGTCTCGTTGACTACTTTCACTTTGGAGGTGTTGATAAACTCCAGGACCAGCTCGAGCCCTGGCACACTCAGCCCCTGCAGTTGCACTGAATCCTCTCTGGACTCGCGCATCCCAGAGCTGTACAGTGCACGGAAGTAGTCGCTTTTTTCTATCAACTTGCCTTTGTTGACGTTGTACGTTTTGTCATCCATGACAATTACGATTATTTGTTCGGATGACATGTTTAGTGGTTGGGTTAGCTTGATAATGTTGTCAAGTGATCTGTTTTGTTGACTGTCCTCTTCCGGCCTCGATCTGTTAATGACTGCCTGTCAGTTTACATTTCTCAGGCGCAGGGGTGGTCTGCAACTCTATTCGCACCGCAGTCACCAGGCCTATATATGGTCATGTTCAGCCCATACGTCTGGATGATGCCTGGATCATTTCAACTCAGTTATGATTGTGCTAGCTAGCTAGCAAGAGGCTAAGAGTGACTTGGAAATCTAGCTAGCCTCTTTATCTTTCAAAAACAGCGGGTATTATCTCGACGTACATCCAAAGAAGATGTTTTGCTGGACCATGTGGTCATTTTTAAGATTTATATACTGGATAACACACTTTCTTTGCATTGTCGAGATAATCTGCAGAAAGCTGCAGTTGGTTTTTGAGGAGAAATTGGCCAGCATATTTCCTGTTTTGATCCTGTGGGTTGCGTCACTTGCTTGCTCAACCGGAAACCACCGCTTTCTTCTTCGTGTAAAGACAATGCCATGCAGATTGGTACAAGATGTGTTGCTGCCACCAGCTGGCTTGGGGTATACTCTACCTGCACTCGACAGGTGCAAGCC
>NC_036864.1:10171089-10174413 GCF_002910315.2 Salvelinus sp. IW2-2015
GCCTCCGTAGTGTATGTTTCCTTATAGGTTTTGCTTCACCAAACTTTGCAGGGAACCAGGTACATAAAATACACCACAGTTTCCGAGCTATCAACAACATAAACTTGCAATGAAGTAAGCACAGTGTATTAGGTGCGGGCGTAGCTAGATGGTTAGAAGCGTTGGAAACTAGTAACCGGAAGGTTGCAAAGAATCGACATCCAATACCGAGCTGACAAGTTAAAAATTTTTCTGTTGTTCTGCCCCCTGGAACAGGCAGTTAAGCCCCACTGTTCTTTAAGCCGTCATTGTAAACTTCGAATCTTGTTTTCTTAAATGACTTGCCTAGTTAAATAAGTTAAAATATTATCTCTGTGGACCCCTGTGTGTGTGTGTGTGTGTGTGTGTGTGTGTGTGTGGTAGGAGGGGGGATGGGTGATGACACGACACTATGGCAGACCCAACTACTTCAGACTGGGACTAACAACAGATATTCACACCTGCAACGGGTCTACCCTATATGGGACCTATGAGCTGGACTGTCAGGTGTCCATACGTTGTAGACACTGCCCCAGAACTGTGGTTTGCTGCACCTCTACAGACAACCATCTGGCACCTCCTTCTCATGTACCAAAGCATAGAAATTGTATTCCTATGGCATACATGTTTCCAGGGCGAAACTGCCTAAATAGGTTCTGGTTAAGGTTGCAAAGAGAGGGTATATTAGTGGTAACTTTCGAAGTTTACCAGTAAACTACCAGAATTTTGGTAAATTTCAAGGATTTTATGTCATTTATCAAAAGACATCTCGTGGCCCTTGGGTACTTCAGATTATCACAGGCGTCTAATTATATCAAGACCTCTGTGTGGCCTTATCACATGTAAAATATATAAAATAATTGTAACGGTAGTCGTCATATTCCTCCTCCTCGGACGAGGAGAGGCGAGAAGGATCGGACCAATACGCGGAGTGGTTAGTGTTCATGATGAATGATTTATTATAACGGAAAAACTGAACACTGAAAATACAAAACAAATAAACGAAGTGCAGAAAACAGATACAGTACCGTGTGGTGAAAAACACAAACACGGAAACAAACACCCACAAAACACACGTGAAACCCAGGCTGCCTAAGTATGATTCTCAATCAGGGACAACGATTGACAGCTGCCTCTGATTGAGAATCATACAAGGCCGAACACAAAAATCCCAACATAGAAAATCAACCATAGACAAACCCACCCAACTCACGCCCTGACCAACTAAAATAAATACAAGACAAAGGAAAACAGGTCAGGAACATGACAATAATAAAATAAGAGGATTTTTACCATAAACGTAGTCAATACCATTGGTCTTTATATAAGTGTTTCAGCACAAAATATGCTTTATATATATTTTTTACACACTTTCATTTATTTTACTATGTCAATATATCTGTGTTGTTAATGTTTTGCCGCCAAACTGGTGGCAGTTGTGAAAAAAGTCAATAGTTGAAAGAGTTGCAGAGTTTAAAAAAATGATGCCTAGTATTTCCCTAGTCATTTTGTATTCTACTTCATTGATGTCTCATCTTGCATCTGGCACAACTTCTCTTGAGAATCAGGATAGGCCTATAACTGGTTTAGTGTGGTTGTTAGCTGACAAGTCAGCAGCTCAGTATCTTCCTGGTGCTTCATTTAAAGTGGTGCGCGGTGCCAGGGTCTGCTGCTTGACCCAATGCTTAACTCATCTGTCTGCCTATTTAGCCTCCCCATTTTAACCAACATTCACCCCATTCCATGTTATTGGACTGCTGTAAGATTTTTTAATGTTCGCCTAATCATTTATGGAAATAAACGGTAATATATTTTAACAGTGACCACTATTGGTAATAAGTCTATACACAGATGGTGGACCTAATATCAAAACAAATTGTTCTTGCTGTCAATTAGACCGAGGGAAAGTTGGTTTTATATTCACATATTCAGACTTTATTCAGACATTCAACAGACAATCAACAGACATTAGTCAAAATCCATTTAAAATTGTAAAAATCAATAACTAATTCATTGATTGTCACAGAAACATAAAAATATATATGGTTTATTCTATAAATGTCTAGCATACTTTTACAATATTTGTTTTGAATAAAAATTCCAGTTTTGATTTGATGGAAATACATAAAATCTTTCAAATGCAATTTAAAGCGGTATAAATCAATAACTAATTCACCGTTTGTCACAGACACATCAAACTTGATATGATTAATTCTATAAATGTCTAGCATACTTTTACAACCTTTGTTTTGAGTAAAAATTCCAGTTTTGACTTGTTAGAAATACATAACATCTATCAAATGCCATTTAAAACTGTATTAATCAATAACTAATTCACTGTTTGTCACAGAAACATCAAACTAGATATGATTTATTCTATAAATATCTAGCATACTTTTACAACTTTTGTTTTGAGTAAAAATTCCAGTTTTGATTTTATAGAGGGCATGTAGTCTAGAGGGTGTGTGTGTCACGCCCTGACCATAGAGAGCCATTGTTTCTCTATGGTGAAGTGGGTCAGGGCATGACTGGGGGTGATCTAGTTTATTTATTTCTATGTGGTGTTCTAGTTTATTTTCTATGTTGGTGATTTGTATGATTCCCAATTAGAGGCGGCTGGTAATCGTTGTCTCTAATTGGGGATCATATTTAAGTAGCTGTTTTTCCCACCTGTGTTTGTGGGATATTATTTTGTGTTTTGTGTTGGTGCTTGTGCACCACTTAGTCACGTTTCGTTGTTTCTTTATTTGTTTTGTTCTAAGTTTTCACTTTAATAAATAATGTGGAACTCAACATCCGCTGAGCCTTGGTCCGTTGCTATACACGACTGTGACAGTGTGGTAAAAGTTCTAACGAGTCTGTTATACCCTATTAGAAGGTGCCTCGCATAAAATTCTGCATCTTCAGTCATATTAAATTAGCATCCTTCACTCATGCTGCCAAACATACCCTCGTAAAACTGATTATCCTACCGATCCTTGACTTCGGCAATGTCATTTAAAAAATAGCCTCCAACACTCTACTAAACAAATTGGATGCAGTCTATCACAGTGCCATCCGTTTTGTCACCAAAGCCCCATATACTACCCACCACTGGTTGGCTGGCCCTCGCTTCATATTCGTCGCCAAACCCACTGGCTCCAGGTCATCTATAAGTCTTTGCTAGGTAAAGCCCCGCCTTATCTCAGCTCACTGGTCACCATAGCAGCACCCACCCATAGCATGCGCTCCAGCAAGTGTATCTCACTGGTCACCCCCAAAGCCAATTCCTCTTTTGGCCGCCTTTCCTTCCAGTTCTCTGCTGCC
>NC_036864.1:10175256-10212340 GCF_002910315.2 Salvelinus sp. IW2-2015
AATCAGTGAAAACGTTATTGATTTGTTCCGCATTAAATGGCATTTTAGAGATGTTATGTATTTCTATCAAATCAGAACTGGAATGTTTACTCAAAATAAAAGGTTGTAAAATTATACTAGACATTTATAGAATAAATCATACCTAGCTTGATGATTCTGTGACAAACGTGATTTAGTTAATGATTTATACAGCTTTCAATTACATTTTATAGATGTTATGTATCTATCAAATCAGAACTGGAAATGTTTACTCAAAATAAAAGGTTGTAAAAGTATGCTAGACATTTATAGAATAAATCATACCTAGCTTGATGATTCTGTGACAAACGTGAATTAGTTATTGATTTACACCACTTTAAATGGCATTTTATTGATGTTATGTATTTATATCAAATCAGAACTGGAATGTTTACTCAAAGCAAAGGTTGTAAAAATATACTAGACATTTATAGAATAAATCATACCTAGTTTGATGATTTTGTGGCAAACGGTGAATTAGTTATTGATTTATACCGCTTTAAATTGCATGTTGTAGATTTGATGTATTTCTATAAAATCAAAACTGAAATATGTATTCAAAACAAAGATTGTAAAGGCATGCTGGACATTTATAGAATAAATCACATCTAGTTTGATGATTATTTGACAAACGGTTAATTAGTTATTGATTTTTAAATTTGTAAATGGATTTTGGTGAATGTCTGTTGATTGTCTGATGAATGGCTGTTGAATGTCCGAATGTGTGAATATAAAACCAACTTTACCTCGGTATCAATTAGCTGTCTTAAGATAACGCAAAGCCCGTGCTTTAGCAGAGTGACGTCGGCCGCGTGCCTCTGACAGGRTGGATCTTGAGCGCAGCGTAGCGGAGTGGGTGGAGAGAACCGTGCGCATGCATAACGACGGGGCACCATAACCAAAATCACGCACTGTCATTCATGCGTTTGGTCTTCAACCGAAGCCTTTGACGGACTGTCTTAAAACAAAACGAGGATGAGGGAAGAGTCACGCGGGTTCTGTTTTCTTAATTGTTTTTTATTCATCATCAGTGCCCGGCAATGGGTGTCCGCGAGCAGAAACCTGCGCCCGTGCAATGAGGTAAGAGCGCGCAGCTCGACACGAGCGGCAGTGGCTGTCACACTGTTATTTATAACGCTGTTTTAAACTACATTAAATAAGCAAGCCATGACATTGTCACCAAGTGCGCTGAACGCATAATGTGTAATCATCTTGTACTAGGCTATGTCCCAACCATATTTATCATGTTTATGTTCCGAACGTTATCAAATGGGTCAAGTATTAACATTAACCAGAGGATTATAGGCTACAACCTTCTGCCAATCATTGTTATAAAATACCTATTGGCGTGGAATGGAGTTGAGATATACGATGTTATGGAGGCCTTCTTTGTTTGTGGTGGGATTTAAAATGTGTTGGTCGCCTATTCTTCTTATCGGCTTAAATCCTAAGCATGTTGACAAAATATAAGGCTCCATAATATGATGACGCGGCTCGCTGAGCCGATCACTTGGCATCCATCCTCGTCCGTGCTGCCTTCCGTCGATGTGCGGGAGTAATATTAACGCTGAGTAAGAGGAAAACAGAGGAGGGAAGGACAGCTGAACAGCAAGGGCCCTGGCACTGCATTATCCGATTCGATTGATCTGTTATGGCAATGATATCAACTCTCTAAGGAAAATAGCTGCCTGGAAGCCATCTATGTCCCAGCCTTCTCCAAATGATTTGATCTGAAAATGATTGAGTGCTGTCAGATTTGTGTCCCAGAGTGTGTGCCATTACACTGCCAGCTCTACACACACACACACACACACACACACACAACACACACACAACCACAGCACACACACACAAAGCACAACAACACACACACAACACACACACACACACACACACACACACCACACAAGACACACACACATCACACACACACACACAACACACACAACACGCCGCGCGCGCGCACACACCACCACACTCGTCTGATGGATTCATGGATGATGGATAGGTCACACTGGCACTAATATCTCCTCTTGTGGCACATGGTCTCCTCTGTATCCATTGGTGACCATGATGTGACACAAGGAGACAAATTATGCACATTAACTCATAACCTCTTTTATCTAGCTCCAATCCACTGCACAAGCCCCATATCCACTACAGTACACAATATTTACCCACCAGCCCCTCCCCAGACTCCATTTGCCTCAGGAGAAAGCAGGTGGCATTCCTCTTGAAAGGGGTTGCATGGGGCATGGTACTAAGGGTGTTATTTAGCTACTCTCATCTAGCTGATATATGGCCTCAACCTATTGAGAGTTTGTTGATGCGTGTGTGTGTGCCCATGTCCCAATATTTGTGTGGAAATGGCAGGAACATATACTTATTAAGAGCTAAAGAGAGATGTGATCTATACAAAAGAGCTCAGGCTTATCTATAAACTCCACGCACAGCCGTAAACTGTCTCTCGCTCTCATCATCTCTCATCTCTCTCTCTCCTCTCTCTCTCTCTCTCTCTCTCTCTCTCTCTCTCTCTCTGTCTCTCTCTCCTGCTTCTCTCTCTCTCACATCTCTCCTCTCTCTCTCTCTCTCTCTCCAAGTCCTCGATTCCTCACCATCACTCTCTCTGACTCTTGTCTCTCTGTCTCTCTCACACTCACGTCACGTCACTGCAACTCACCTCACTCACTCACTCACTCGGTCTCTCTTGCTCTCTCACACACAAACCACAACACACATTTAGGCATTAACAGAACGACATACAGTCAGTATATACACACACACTCACCACACTTTGAAATGCAAAAATGATTTGGGTGGCAGTGAGCTGTTTGTCGGTGGTCCTGATTGATTGCCAATGGCGAATGCTCGGGTGAACAGAGGTTTGGGAGGATGGGGGATGGGGAATGGAGAGGCAACATGATGGTGGAAGTGAAGTGTTGCACTGACTGGCTGCAGATAAGAATGCTTTAGAGACCAAACCACCATGGCCTCCAAAACAAGATGGCCATCCAGTCTCTTTAATGCCTTTTCTCTGTGGGGATCCCTCCCTCTCTCCTCTCTTTCTCTCTCCCTCTCTCTTTCTCTCTACTTTCTCTCGTCTCTCTCACACAGCACACATGCTTGGTTGTGTGGATTAATGTTTTTTTCCCGGTAGAAGTTATAGTCTTGGACCTGAAGTGACCTGTTCATAACTGGCTTACTACTTAGTAGGAAACAAACAGTAAGAACAAATGCACATGGCTGAGACAAAGATGAAGCGGTAATAACCCAGAATATAGAACTTAACATACAGCAGAGCGACAAGTCCTCTGACTCTGTCATCAGACTGTCAGGAGACATGATGGTGACTCCTAGTTAAATACTAATGGGAGCTTTCTTTTCTTCCCATCTGGTTTTCCTTATCTGCCCAGCCTCACTGATGACAACCTGCTCTACCACTGGCTTTCCATCAATACTTGATGTTGGCTGTTTAGTACGCCTATGGCAGCTTATTAGATTCATTTGGTGGCATGCTGTCTTGAAAAACAACTGCATATGACGAGTAAATGGGTGTTCTGGCACATTGACAAAGAAGTGACAAGGAGGTGTGACTAAAATGAAAATCCTTGCAACCTGTTCTGTCACTGCAGATTTAAGTGTGTCTTAGATTTGTTTTATCTACTGGGTCATGTGTGACGTGTTTTAGGTGAGTGTGTGTAATCATGCTCTAAATATGACACTATGTGTGATTGTGTATCTTCCAGACAGATACTCTATGAGTATACAGAGTGTGACAGTGTAAGGGTCTCGATGGAGGTGGCCATCCCCCACAATCTGGGCAACCTGCTCAGCCCTGCCTATCCCCACCGAGGAACAGACTGTGTGATACTTGCGTGTGTGTGTGTGGTGTGTGTGTGGTGTGTGTGTGGTGTGTTGTGTGTGTGTGTGTGTGTGTGTGTGTGTGTGTGGTGTGTGTGTGGTGTGTGTGTGTGTGTGTGTGTGTGTGTGTGTGTGTGGTGTGTGTGTAATTCACATTTAATTTCACCTTTATTTTATTCAGGTTTGCCTCATTTAGATAAAAATCTATTTTCCAGAGAGACTGGTTCAAGAAGCAGTGTACGTTCATGAGAGAGAGAGAGAGAGCAAGAGTACAGTTTGAAGTCGGAAATTTACATACACTTAGGTTGGAGTCATATAAAACTAGTTTTTCAACCACTCTACAAATTCTTGTTAATAAACTATCTGTTTGGCAATCGGTAGAACATCTACTTTGTGCATGACAAAGTAATTTTCCAACAATTTTTACAGACAGATTATTTCACTTATAATCACTGTATCACAATTCCAGTGGGTCAGAAGTCTTTACAATGCACTAGTTGACAGTGCCTTGAAACAGCTTGGAAAAATTCCAGAAAATGAGTTCATGGCTTTAGAAGCTTCTGATAGGCTAATTGACTTCATTTGAGTCAATTGGAGGTGTACCTGTGGATGTATTTCAAGGCCTACCTTCAAACAGTGCCTCTTTGCTAGACATCATGGGAAAATAAAAAGAAATCAGCCAAGACCTCAGAAAAAATTTGGGACCTCCACAAGTCTGGTTCATCCTGGGAGCAATTTCCAAAACACCTGAAGGTACCACGTTCATCTGTAACAAACAATAGTACGCAAGTATAAACACCATGTTTACACCATTAATGACAACCCATTAATGACCACGCACGCAATCATACAGCTCAGGAAGAGACGCTTCTGTTCTCCAAAGAGATGAACGTAGTTTGGTGCGAAAAGTGCAAATCAATCCAAAAACAACAGCAAAGGACCTTGTGAAGATGCTGGAGGAAACAGGTACAAAAGTTACTATATCCACAGTTAAAACAACGAGTCTAATATCGACATAACCTGAAAGGCTGCTCAGCAAGGAAGAAGCCACTGCCTCCAAATCGCCATAAAAAAGCCAGACTAACGGTTTGCAACCGCACATGGGGCAAAGATGTACTTTTGGAGAAATGTCCTCTGTCTGGATGAACAAAAATAAACTGTTGGCATAATGACCATTGTTTAGTTTGGAAGGAAAAAGGGGGAAGACTTGCAAGCCGAAGACACCATCCAACCGTTGAAGACGGGGGTGGCAGCATCATGTTGTGGGGGTGCTTTGCTGCAGGAGGACTAGTGCACTTCACAAAATAAATGCATCTGAGGTAGGAAAAATTATGTGGATATATTGAAGCAACATCTCAAAATTCACCCAACTTATTGTGGGAAGCTTGTGGAAGGCTACCCGAAACGTTTGACAAGTTAAACAATTTTAAAGTTAATGCTACCAATACTAATTGAGTGTAAGTAAACTTCTGGCCCACTGGGAATGTGATGAAAGAAATAACAGCTGAAATAAATCATTCTCTTAACTATTATTCTGAACATTTCACATTCTTAAATAAAGTGGTGATCCTAATTGAATTTTACTTGGATTAAATGTCAGGAATTGTAAAATGAAAGTTTAAATGTATTTGGCTAAGGTGTATGTAAACTTACGACTTCAACTGTATGTATACTGTCTAGGTGTGAATGTGTCTGTCACATTGTGTGTGTGTGACCTCCTCTCTCCCTATCTGTCTGTCTGTCAGCTTCTCGTGTGCGGCGGGAAAGTTCCTAGAGATGTCTGTCAGCAATGTACGCCGTGTGCGGCGGCTCTATTCGCTGGCAGTGGGGTGCGTTTCGACCAATGGGACACTATCCCTGCCGCTTCACCAGCCTGGCCACCTACATGACCCAGGACCAGTGGAAGAGGAGAGTCAGGCCTGTAACAGGTAACACATGTCTGTTTTTCCTGTCCTTGTGGGATCAAAAAAGTTGATTCACATTCAAAACCCTAACTCATAGCCCTAACTTAACACCTAACTCCTAACTCCTAACACCTAACCCTAACCCTAACCCTAACCCTGAACCCTTAACACACTAACTCCTAACCCTAACACCTAACCCTAACCCTACCCTTAACTCCTAACTCCTAAACTCCTAACTCCTAACTCCTAACTCTATCCCTAACACCTAAACACCTAACACCCAACTCAACCCTAACCTTAACACCTAAACCTAAACCCTAACCCTAAACACCTAAACCTGAATTCTAACCTTAGCCTCTACCCTAACCCAATGTAGGACCTAAACATAAAATAGCCTTTGTCCCTGTGGTGAAAATGTTCCTTGTTTTACTATCCTTGTGAGAACTTCTGGTCCCCACAAGAATAGTAAAACCCAAAACACAACACACACAACACACACACACACACCACACTAACTACACATTCAGTCACACACACACCTAACTACACATTCAGTCACACACAAACTCACAGTAGTCCTGTATTCTCTTCGCTCCGTGTTACTGTAGGCTCATCGTGGACGCCGCAGGGTGTGTATCTGGAGTCTAAGTCGTGATGAGTGCAACCGTGTCTCTGGTCTACGCTGTGCCATCTGGAGAAGCAGGGTCTGTCTCCTTCAGCTACCCAGTCCCCTGACAACAACTATATTTTTTGAGTCTATGTGAGTCTGACTCTCTCCTCCCTGCTGAAGTTTAATATCAGTTCATTTATTACCCTTTTTTTTAGCTGGTTGACGTACGTAGAGATGAAAAGTGGGTCTGTTTTGCGGTAGCAGAGGAAGACTTTAATTGTACATTAATATATTTTTGTGTACATCAATGGCTTTAACATCAATGGTGTTTTACATCAATGGCTTTACATCAAAAGATGTGGGCATTGAGTGCTTTTTGTGGTGAGGAGGAATCAGCTGCTGATTGAAAAGCGAGAGAATCATGTGATGCAATATTCGGAGTGGTTACCGTGGTGACGCGTGTTCAGGTCCAGAACGAGCAGTGTCAGGAGATGGCCCAGACAGACGATCAGAAGTGGGATCAACTCCACCACCAACGGAGAGTGGGACACACCACACAGGTGAGGAGGAAGGCAGTGCGTGTGATACGTGTGTGTTATATGATTGGTGTGTGTGATGTGTGTAACATAATCTGTGTGCAACATATTGTGTGACATGTGACTCAGTTGAATCTGAAGTCTGGCACTAAACATACTGTACTGGAGGAGCGACAGGGATCCTGGTCGGAGGGAAGATGGTTAAACCAGTGTTGCTCAGGAACATCCAGATTGAGGGTAAAGACCGCTCGTAACCCGTACTCCCTATCTTCACACTACACTATATTCTCTCTCCCATTCTGCATGCCTCTGTAATGTGGTTGGTCAAGGCAGTGTAGTATCAACAGGTTCTCACCCACTCCAGAACTCACCCTTCTTAGATCTAGGATATGAGACCACAGAGACGACAGCCGAATCTACATCTTAATGAATTAATGTGTCTCTTTCTAGGTGTTGCCTACACCTGGAGTGTTTCCCGTGCCGACCGGGCTGGTTTAGCTCCGCCCCTGGCTCCTCCTCCTGCCAGCCCTGCCCCAGGAACACATCGTCTAACAAGGGAGCCGCCTCCTGTACTCCCTGCCCCGACACACAGTACTCACGTATGTACTAGACACACACACACACACACACACACACACACACACACACACACACACACACACACACAACACACACAACACACACACACACACACACACACACACACACACACACACAGCACACACACTTGAAATATGTATCAGTAGATACCAGTTCAAATATCCACTGTCTCCCTCTCTCTCTTTCACTCTTTCCCTCAGATGAAGGATGGTCACAGTGTAAGGAGAGGCCTCCGTGTTCAGAGAAGGATTACTTTCAGATCCACACAGCCTGCGACAGCGAGGGAAAGGTAAGTCACACACACATATAGTGTGCATATAGAGAGAGAAGGCTGTGGTCACATACATTAGATTACAATACATAAGACATCCTGTGTATAGTATCTCTATGGTTGTGATGTAACTGCTGTGGTTGCCGTGGTGACAGACGCAGGTGATGTACCGGTGGGTGGAGCCGAGGATCTGTGAGGAGAATGTGACAGGCGCTGTGGCACTGCCCCCTACAGGGGAGAGAGAGGCCTGCCCTCCCTGTAACCCTGGTTACTACAACACCAACGACTCCACCTGCTTCCCCTGTCCTCCTGGAACACACTCTGACGGCACCTCAGGTACACGCACACACACACACACACACACACAGACACATACTATATATATATACATAAACAGTGCACATACACACACTTACAGTACACACACACACGCCACTCACATCTGTATTGCTGTATATTGAAATGTGTTGTTGACGGTTGTGTGTGTCTGTCCCAGTGTGTGAGGAGTGTCCTGCGGGGACAGAGCCAGTACTGGGGTATGAGTATAAATGGTGGAACGTCCTCCCTTCCAACATGAAGACTTCCTGCTTCAACGTGGGCAACTCCAAATGTGACGATATGAACGGTGAGAGAGAAACATGTCTCGGGTGGTTAGGGTCAAGAGATATGTGATATGTATGTAATAGTACACATGGGTGAATAGTAGATATGTCTAATATAGACATCCTGCTGGGTATGTAATAACTCTGTGTCTCTCTGACTAATGGGATCATAGATGTCTGTGTTACAGATATGTGGTGTCCCTCAGATTGTTATTATTTGTAATTTTTTTACCTTTATTTAACTAGGCAAGTCAGTTAAGAACAAAATCTTATTTACAATGACGGCCTCCCGGGGAACAGTGGGTTAACTGCGTAGTTTAGTGGCAGAACGACATATTTTTACCTTGTCAACTCGGGGATTCGATCCAGCAACCTTTTGGTAACTGGCCCAACGCTCTAACAACTAGGCTACCTGCCGCCCCTGTAAGGAATATAGATGTGTGTTTAATAGAATGTGTAATCACAGTAATATGTTGTTGTTCAGGCTGGGAGGTGGCAGGGGATCACATCCGCAGCGGTGCTGGAGGCTCGGATAACGATTACCTCATCCTGAACCTGCATGTTCCTGGCTTCAAGTTAGTCTTGGCTTGACTGTGTATTATTGTTAGAGCTCTCAGGTTTTTCCTGGTTAGGTCATGTGGTCAGAATGAACACATGGCTATGATTATTGTGAAATATCATTTTTTATTGGCCCTGTGTGTGGGTGTGTGTGTGTGTTCTGTCAGGTTACCCACATCACTTGCTGGGATGACCGGGACTGAGTTTGGCCGGATCACCTTCGTCTTCGAGACAATCTGCTCTGCCGACTGTGAGCTCTACTTCATGATGGTGTGTGTCGGACCACTCACATCTGCACGAGTGTGTGTCTAGGATCTCAGGGAAATGTTACTGGCAATATCAACAGTGTATTAGCCAGAAAATCAATATTACCCAACCCAACATAGCCAGTATGACATAGCCAATACATGAGTGACCTACTTTCATACTGCTAAATACATATCAATATCTATGTTTGCTAGTAAAGCCATATAAAGCAGAACAGGGTTACCCAACTGGCGGCCCCCCAAGTTTTCTGAGCCCAAAGAAATAATACAAAATGTAATTGTTGGACATAAAACACTGTAAAAACACCAGCAAATCAGCTACAAGTGATTTTAGTTTTGGAAATCGGTTCCCAAGTATTCCCACATATAATAGAGAGATATATGTGATCGTATACAAATGTAGGCAAGGTTTGAAGTTATTATGTTTTAGTCAAATATTATGTTTGGGCTTCTTGCTGTCAATCCGCTCAAGAGAACATCAGCCCGCGGCTGAATCTAGTTGGTAATCCCTGCAGTAGACTCAGTTAAAACAACCCATGTATCCAAATGAAACCAAAGTATATTTGAACAAACACAACCGATCACAGTACACAATTTACACAACTAAATCAGAGTAAAGCAGTGAGATTTCAGATAAACCAGTCACTGTGTAAATTGTAAACTAGAATGATCCGCTGCCGTATAAACCCTGTGTGTGTGTCGTCCCCTGCAGGATGTGAACAGGAAGAGCACCACGGTGGTGGAATCATGGGAGGGCAGTAAGGAGAGACAGAGTTACACACACATCATGAYCAGGAACGCATCCATATCATACACTTGGGCCTTCCAGAGGACCAATCAGGCTCAGGACGTGAGTACACACACACTTGCACAAAACACACACACATACACTCTCTCACACACACACACACACACACACAGTGACACTGCACGCACACACATACTACACAGACACACTTACATACTGCACTATAATATATTGACGTGGGTGTATCTAGGTGCGGCGGTACATCAGTGACGTGGTGATACTCTACTCGGTGAGCGTGACAAATGTCCAGGATGGCGTGGCATCTGCGTGCCGGGCCTGCGCCCTCCTATCCCAGAGTTCTCAGCGGTCTGGGTCGTGTATTCCATGCCCAGCTGGGTTCTACATTGACAGAGACACCAACCGGTGCCAGGAGTGCCCCCCCAACACATACCTGTCTGGTCACCACACATATGGAGAAGACGCGTGTTTGCCCTGTGGCCCCGGGAGTAAGAGCAACAAGGTATTATATTAAACACAAACACACAACTCATATCATCACACAACCATAAGTCACAACCTTACAAACTAACCTTTCGTAACCATTATAATCATTAGAACCACTTTATAACATTACATCCTCATAACCTAATCTAAAMTCTCAGGGCCATACTTATATGAGTTTTACTCTCATCCAGATCAACAGTTAACAGTCTCTCCTCTGGAGAATAATGTTTTTAGCATTGGTACTATCATGTGTGTATCATGTGAGCCGCTATTTGTGCGATGTGTGTTGACTTGATGCTATTGTGCCCCCTCCTAGGAGCACTCTCGTTGCTATAGCGACTGCTCCTTCAGTCATACGGAGAACAACCGCACCCTGACCTTTGACCTGAGCTCTCTGAGCACCGTGGCCTCGCTCACCATCGGCCCCAGCTTCACCTCTAAAGGCACAAAGTATCTCCACGTCTTCAATGTCAGCCTGTGTGGACACCAGGTAACACATGCACGCACGCACACACACACACACACACACATTCATGCACGCACACATCAGCTTGTATGGACATTAGATAACACACACATACCTCAGGGTTGTCTTTGTGTGTTCTGTTTCAGGGGAAGATGGCAGCTGTCTGCACAGATAATGTCACCGATCTCGCCAACAAGGACATGGGGAGTGATTCCACCCAGTTCGTCAACTCAGTGGACAGCTTCATCTGTCAATCAACCATCATTCCTGCGGATGGGCGGGGCTTCAGGATGGCTCTGGCATCCCAGTCTATCAGTCTGGCTGATACCTTCCTCGGTGAGATTGCAATAGAATAGTGCCTTCATAATGATTATAGTACAGTGCCACAACCACTAGTAGTAATATATCCAGAGCACAAAGTATACGCTTGATCTAAAAACAGATTTATTTTCAACCATTTCATTTGAAAGTTGTTTTCTCCATCTCTTTCCGTCTCTCTCTCAGGAGCGACAGTGGACAGTGATTTAGACGGAATAAACGCCAGACCAGAACTCTTCTCTGACAACTCAAAAGGCATTCCAGACATCAACTTCTTCTACAGGTAGGCCAGCGTAGAGCTAGACGCCATAGAACAGCATTCATAGTTTAATGGTTCCAGTGAAGATCAGTCATTGTGGTTGAAAGTGGGTTGAAAATGTGTTTTTTTGTACACTGCTGCTACGCACTGTCTATTATCTATGCATAGTCACTTTACCCACACCTACATGTACAAATTACCTCGACTAACCTGTACCCACGCACATTGACCCTGTATATAGTCTCATTATTTTATTGTTACTTTGTATGTTTTTTAACTTTAGTTTATTCAGTAAATATTTTCTTCACGCTTTCTTGAACTTCATTGGTGGTCAAGGGCTTGTAATAAGCGTTTCACATTAAGGTCTACACCTGTTGTATTCGGCGCATGTGACAAATATAATTTGATTTGTGTGTTTGTGTTTGACTCTCTCTATCTCAGGTCTACTCAGGCGACTGGATCCTGTGAGCGTGGTCGGAGTGCGGTCATGACAATACGTTGCAACCCAGAGAAGATGGACCGCGGGCAACTCACAGTGCCCAGGTACACACACCTGTCTGACTGTCTGCTCAACATCACCTGTCTGACTGTCTGCGCAACATCACCTGTCTGACTGTCTGCGCAACATCACCTGTCTGACTGTCTGCTCAACATCTGAGCTGAAAACATTTGGTGTATTATTTGTGTATGAATTTTCATTAGCTCCTTCTTCATTCTTCTACTGTGTGCATGTGTGTGTGCAGTGCGTGCCCTGCAGGTACGTGTGACGGCTGTACGTTTCACTTCCTGTGGGAGAGTGGGAGCGCCTGTCCGGCTGCACCAGGATGACTATCACCAGATAGAGGGAGCCTGCAAGGGAGGGGTCCAGGTAACCTACACTCCCTCTGTTCCCTTCTCTCTTCATCTCCTTTTACACACTCATGCTACTCTTACTTTCACCTCTTGGTATTTCAATTGAACCTACTTTCTCTCTTCTCTCCTTCTCTACTCTCTCTCCATCACTCCCCCCCTCTTCCCTCTCTCTCTCTCTCTTTCTCTCCTTCTCTACTCTCTCTCCATCACTTCCCCCTCTTCCCTCTCTCTCTCTCTCTTTCTCTCCTTCCTACTCTCTCTCCATCACTTCCCCCTCCTTCCCTCTCACCGTCTCTCTTTCTTCTCCTTCTCTACTCTCTCTCCATCACTTCCCCCCTCCCTTCCCTCTCACCTCTCTCTCTCTTTCTCTCTGTAGGTGACTCTGTCTGTGTGGAATGACCAAAGCTGTGCACCAAAGGCATGTCCCTGCCAGCTAAGAGCTCTGTCCCATGCGAGGCCATCGCTCTATGGCTAAAGGTTGGGGTAGGGGGTGGGGCCTTCTTAGCTGTGCTGCTCGTCTCTCTCACTTCTATTTCTGGAAGAAGAACAAGAGGTGATTGACTGACACCTGTTAATCAAATAACCATCCCAGCCATATTCCAGGGCGTCCAACCCTGTTCCTGGAGAGCTACCCTTCTGTAGGTTTTCACTCCAACCCCAGTTGTAACCAACCTGATTCAGCTTTTCAACCAGCTAATTATTTAGAATCAGGTGCGCTAGATGAGGGATGGAGTGAAAACCTACAGGACAGTAGCTCTCCAAGAACAGGGTTGAACAGCCCTGCCATAGGCTGTAGTACAACGCTCCTGACTCCTGCATCTCTGTGTCCTATGTGTTTCTGTGTCACTATGGCGGCCCCATGTCAGGCTGGAGTATAAGTATTCTCGGCTGTGATGTCAGCCAATAAAGGAGTGTGAGCTGCCGGTGGCGGATAGCTGTGCCCTGGCCGAGGGGGAGGAGCCTGAGGATGACGTGGTCTACTCCCACAAACCCTCACTGCTCGCAAGCTCAGGGCCATCGCCACAAGGTACCTTGGGTGTGTGTGGGTGTGTGTGTGTCGGATGGTATCGTGTGTTGTGTGTGTGTGTGTGTGTGTGTGTGTGTGTGTGTGTGTGTTGTGGGTGTGTGTGTGTGTGTGTGTGTGTGTGTGTGTGTGTGTGTGTGTGGTTAACCCTGTGTCTATAACCGTGTGTGTGTGTTAACCCTGTGTGTATCTCTATCCTTCAGCAGAGGGAGGAGACAGCAGTGTCGTACAGCTGAAGTCATCCCAGTCTGAGAGATGGGTCTGGGGGGTAACGATGAGCAAGAAAGAAGGAAGAGAGGAAAGAAGAGAGAAAGAAGAGGAAGAAGAGAGAAGGAAAAAGGGAGCGAGAGGAAAGGAAAGAAAAGAAGGAAGAAGAGAGAAGAAGAAAGAAGAGAGGAAGGAGAAGAAAGGGAGAAGGGAGAGAGAAAGAAGAGAGAATTGGTAGGGTTGGCACTGTTCCACTCCTCTTCATGTCTCCTGGGCTCTGCTTATTCCTGAGGACTCCATCGTGGCTCCAGTCACTCCATTTTCTCTGCAAGGTACTTACTTTACATTTAATCATTTAGCAGACGCTCTTATCCAGAGCGACTTACAAATTGGTGCATTCACCTTATGATATCCAGTGGAACAACCACTTTACAATAGTGCACTAACTCTTTTTAGGGGGCGGGGGGGGTTAGAAGGATTACTTTATCCTATCCTAGGTATTCCTTAAAGAGGTGGGTTTCAGGTGTCTCCGGAAGTGGTGATTGACTCCGCTGACCTGGCGTCGTGAGGGAGTTGTTCCACCATTGGGGTGCCAGAGCAGCGAACAGTTTGACCGGGCTGAGCGGGAACTGTACTTCCTCAGAGGTAGGGAGGCGAGCAGGCCAGAGGTGGATGAACGCAGTGCCCTTGTTTGGGTGTAGGGCCTGATCAGAGCCTGAAGGTACGGAGGTGCATACTTGTTCCCATGATTCTGACTGAAACTGGAAAGTCGTTTGGCTCCCCACCCTAGACCCCACCACACAGGGAAACACAACCCTGCTTATTGCTATGGATATTATAGGGCTGCAAATGAAAGGAACTGTCACTGTTTTTGTATATTTTGTATTGTCATTTGGAGTTTATCTGTACAGTCATGTCTAAAGTATTTATAATTATTAATGTTGGTATGATTCATCTTTATTAAATGCTCACTTGGCTTTGGGCCCGTGTTTGTATTTGTGTGCAGTTCTGTTAGGCTACACATTATTATTAGTTTATGTACCATGAAAGAAAAATGCCAACACACAGTCACACACACAAATAAACCCATTATCTCCCAGGACGTCCCATTCTCTCGTTGCAGTTTCATTCGGTAACATAATTCCTCCCCACCACAGTCACGCCTCCAGACCAGTTTCCGCCCTTCTGAGAGAAAATACTCCGCCTGCGATTCATCGACGACAGCAGGAAAGTTTAAATATAGCCTACAAAAATAATACAAAAGGATTTGTTAACTTCTGCATTATCGCGGATTCTACGCTGGAAACCCGGACAGAGTCAGTAGTCAGGAGATGGCTGAAATGAGGATGAGCTGAACTCGAGCTGGTACATTTACGGTACGGAATCATCGCTTTGGTCTGGATACTTCGGCCATGCTGTTTAGGACAAGTCTAAAATCATCCCAGCAGTCTGGGTATCAATCCAGTCTGTGTAATGTTCTAAAAACTTTGATGAGAATATATGCTTGTAAATTGTTAGATTTACGCACGACCAAAGTTATATGTTTACAACGTTAACGAATTAAATCAGAAGTGTGGCCAAAACCATTGGACCTGGCTGCTAAACAATGTTGACATTTTCTTTTAACAGAAGTTACATAACACTATCAGATTCAAACACTAACATAACACATTCTAGAGCGAGCAACAATGCTTCTTTCTCGATCCTCACCAAATGTCACTTCCTGTGGTGGCGATGTAGAAAAAAGATGAAAGGGGAGTGCAATCTGTGATGTATTATTCTGTATTTGGCCTAAAAGTGATGGTAGATTTCTGTGTGTGTGTGTGTGTGTGTCAGAGCCCACTACACTGCTATTGGCTCGGTAAATCATTTCCAGAAGAACATAACTAAGTTACTACTACATAGAACAACAGTAGGCCTACATGAAATAGTTGTGTGTGCTTTGTTTTACAGGTCCCTCCGCTGAAGGCTCGACGGCATCATCTAATTCCTTATCTAAGTGGTAAAAGTATTACGAGAACAGTTTACATGTTCAAATAGTATCAATTGTCATGACTCAACACAACCCCAAGAGGGCAGCCTTTCCCATGAAATAAGTGACCAAATCAAAACATTGTTCGGTATGTTCTTTCGTTTTTCAAATGCATTTTCTGTTATTTCTGCGGGGCTATCTGGAGGTTTTGGAATTGTGCTCGTATACACGACATTCCCAAATACTTCTATATCAGGAGTGAACTGGATAGCCTACATAATTATGAAAACGTTGCTTTAGTCCATAGGACTCCAGTCACGGTCATTCTTGAGCAAACTGCCTGCCCTCGTGTGGTTCCGTTGAGGAATATTTTCACAGGTACATGTCAAACAGGTGGATAGGAGCTAATCATCTTTGTTTCAAATGTATACTCACCTGGGAAAATGTAGGCCTTAGTCTGTTGTAATCCCACAAGAGATCAACTATTAAAAAAAAATTACAGGGACGAGAGAAAAAAAACGTATTTTTAATAGATGGGTTAGCTGGAAATGTCACGAGAACAATGTGCATGCTTCTATGGGGGCAGAAGTCAGCGTGTTGTGATTCTGGATGACCAGATTGCTAGCAAGAATGAGAAGCGTAATGTGGGGAATCGTAAGTGGCTCGTTTTCTTGATACCATGTCTTGTTTTGACAGATTTCATGTCAATGCTATGGCCCAAATTCGCAAGCTAACCAACAACTTTAACGATGTATTTGAGAGACAAGTACACATTTATTTCTGTTTTTAATAAACATCGAATTCGAAATACAGTTGACATGTCAGCAATTTAAAGCCAACCCCGTGTGTTTTGCCCTATAGTTGTGCAAGCGTTGATTTTGTTGCTGAACAACCAACCCTTCTATACCAGCGAGTTTTCATTAGTTTACTTTGCTAACGCTGCACTGGTGTTTTCTTGAGGAATTACAACAGTTTCGCAAGTGAGGTGAGTGCAGTATTACTATTTACTAGTGCCTATGGAAATACACTCCGTTGTAACGACTAAAAGGAAACAAGTTCGAGCAGTGTTTGAAGTAATCGAGATATTCAATCACATTTGAATTGTAGTCGATTGCTGATCATTTGCAAGGGAGAAACGTACAAATTCCTCACAAAAGTTTTACATAAACACTGCCGTTTTATTTGCAGATCGTCACAGCTTCACCATGGCTCGCGGCTGCCTCTGCTGTGTCAAATACATGCTGTTCCTCTTCAACCTGCTCTTCTGGGTGGGTGAACAAACTCACTATACACATCATGATTTTCAAACTAATTGATATTCTGATTCTGCATAATATTTTATTATTAAATCATAGTATACTAAAGGTATAATAATTATTAGAGTAATGACAATAATCATGTATTTATATTTTATTCTGTCTCTTTCAGTTGGGGGGCTGTGGTTTGTTGGGTGTGGGGGTGTGGTTGTCTGTGTCTCAGGGCAGTTTTGCCACCCTATCACCATCCTTTCCCTCCATCTCTGCTGCCAACCTCATCATCACCCTGGGTGCTGTCATCATGGTTACAGGCTTCCTGGGTTGCCTGGGTGCCATCAAGGAGAACAAGTGTCTGCTGCTGAGTGTGAGTKAACTACACGACCACGATGCACCACACTACATTGCTTGGCACATTGGCAACCTCACCTGCCTCTCTCTCTTCTCTCACTTGTTCCCTGTAGTTTTTCATCACGTTGTTGGCTATTCTGTTGGCAGAGCTGATCCTACTCATCCTGTTCTTCGTATACACAGACAATGTAAGACTCCCATAGAAGGCACCTGTCAATTCAACCCCTGGTTATCCTTCCACCTATGGTTCCTGTTCCCATAGTGCTCTGTGCCTCTGCCTACATTTCTCATGATCCACTGTGTGTGCAGGTGAGTGAGAACGCCAGACAGGACCTGAAAGAGGGACTTACTCTGTACAGCACCAACAACAACGCTGGCCTCCGCAACGCCTGGAACACCATACAGACAGAGGTACGGTACCTAACTACTAATGATCTACCATACAACCCCACACTAATAGCATAGCATTCCATCAAGGGAGAGGTGCAATATATAACCCTGTCTCCTCTCTCTCCCTGTCAGTGGCATTGTTGTGGGGTGAATGGGTACACAGACTGGCACACTGCCCTGCAGGAGAAGGTGGTTCCTGACCACTGCTGCCAGGATATCTACCAGGACTGTGGGCGCAATGCCACCAACCAGTTCTGGTCACAGGTCAGTTTGTGTTTGTTTAAAAATGTCTGACCTTCTCCCTACCATCAGGGAGTGTGTGTCTGATCTTCTCCCTACCATCAGGGAGTGTGTGTGTATCTGCATGTGTAGGAGTGTCCTTTTTCACTTCTCAAGATTGTATGTTTCTCTCTTGTCAGGGTTGCTATGAGAAGGTAGAGGAGTGGCTGGATGACAATAAACACCTGCTGGGAACCATCGCCATGTGTGTTCTGGTCATACAGGTATGGTGTGTGTGTGTGTGCGCATACAGGAAGACATACAGATGTACATGTAATGATGTTGTTGCAGTGTGATTGATGTGACTTTCTGTCTGCAGCTCCTGGGTATGGCCTTCTCCATGACTTTGTACCARCAGATCCACCGATCCGGGAAGAAGTACGAAGCTTAGAACACACACACACACAGAGTTTGAGACCCATTACTTTTATACAAAATTATACTCTAAAAAGACACACACACATGCCACAAAACAGCTTTTTATTTAGTGTTTTATATTTACACACCCTTGTATCATTTTCTGCACAAAGGCAATTTTAATGTTTTTTGAGGATCATCTTAATGTTCTTGGCCGGGATTCAATCCGACTGCGGGTTGTCAACAATTAATGTGATCTCATGCATGGTAAATGGGTCATTCCACAAATAAAGTGCCAAAAATCAGCATTTTGACATTGTCCCGCGTTATGTTTTTCCAACTTCAGCCCAAAATTCCTCCATGTTTTAACCATCATTGAAGTTATACTCTTAAAAAGTTGAACTAGTTATGTTGTTGCTTTGACAGTAATTTCTGAAGATGTATTTATTTCATGCGATTAATTTATGTCTGTCCCTCATTTTAAGGCCAACCCTGTTACGTGAACATAACTTTTTTTAAATATATATATATGGTGAATCTATTCCTTTTTAAGAAGTTTTTTCTAACAAACAGTCAACTCAGTGTAAAGGAGGTGAACTGGTTCTACTCTTTTTGGCAATTTTCTGGTGCTTTGTGCTTAAACTGAGCGTGTCAATTATAACGTCATCCCTTTTACCCATAGATTGGAATTGTTAAAACATTTCTAGCCAATAGTTTTGTGAAGCTTGCATTCAAGTGTCCATTCTCCCTGTCACAAGGGGATTTTTATTTAACCGCTTAATGTGACACCGCTTATGTTAAATTAATAGTTTGTTTTGACCAATTTACACTGCCCATAATGTTAGCATTTTGTGGAAGGACCCAAATGCTGCATATAGCTCAATCGGAAATTCCCTTTAAGCTGAATTGTCGACAACCCCGGCCCTAGTTCAGTTATGGTGGGACTAAGTGTGGGTGAGGAAGGGGGGTTGGATTGTGTGGGTGTAGGGACACCCCTCAGTCATCCAGAATAGAATGAATGGCTTGAACACAAAAAGAGTAGAGGGAAAGAGGTTTGGTTTCATGCCTTAGAAATCCTTAAACTGATTAGTTATATTGTACGGATGCATTATTGTAAAACCAGTTACTGGGATGTGTTCAATAAAAGTTACGCTTATTCTGTCAAAGTGCTGGCCATCTTTCCTTCAGTTCAAATTGCAATTCTGTTTACTAAAGCATCATCGAGTACTGTTACAGGAGTGAACTATCATCTAGTACTGTTACAGGAGTGAACTATCATCTAGTACTGTTACAGGAGTGAACTATCATCATCTAGTACTGTTACAGGAGTGAACCTATCTATCTAATCTAGTACTGTTACAGGAGTGAACCATCATCATCTAGTACTGTTACAGGAGTGAACTCATCATCTAGTACTGTTACAGGAGTGAACTATCATCATCATCTAGTACTGTTACAGGAGTGAACTATCATCATCTAGTACTGTTACAGGAGTGAACCATCATCATCTAGTACTGTTACAGGAGTGAACCATCATCATCTAGTACTGTTACAGGAGTGAACTATCATCATCTAGAACTGTTACAGGAGTGAACTATCAGCATCTAGAAACTGTTAACAGAGTGAAACTATCATCACCTAGAAACTGTTACAGGAGTGAACTATCAGCATCTAGAAACTGTTACAGGAGTGAACTATCATCATCATCTAGTACTGTTACAGGAGTGAATATCATCATCATCTAGAAATGTTACAGGAGTGAACTACATCGAGTACTGTTACAGGAGTGAACTATCATCATCATCTAGTACTGTTACAGGAGTGAACTATCATCATCATCTAGTACTGTTACAGGAGTGAACTATCATCTAGAAACTGTTACAGGAGTGAACTATCATCATATCTAGAAACTGTTACAGGAGTGAACTATCATATCGAGTACTGTTACAGGAGTGAACTATCATCATCATCTAGAAACTGTTACAGGAGTGAACTATCATCATCTAGTCCTGTTACAGGAGTGAACTATCATCATCTAGAAACTGTTACAGGAGTGAACTATCATCATCTAGTACTGTTACAGGAGTGCCCCAGGAGAAACAATGCCACCTCATTCTGCAGAATATTATAGAAGTCTGCCTCATGATTCTGAGGTTGTATGTTAAGAGAGAACGTGCAAGAATTGGTGGCTCAATGGTTAGAACCCCTGTCTCATAACCTTGAGTTTGTGGGTTTAAACCTCAACTTTTACACTTGTGTAGATTTCTGCAACTATTAATGTCAAACATACGAAGAGAGCAAGAAAAGTGTGAGGAGTCGCCTTGCACCACTGTGGTTAAGTTCAAACCTTAACTCTTACACTTCAAGTTTAACAACTCAATATCAAAGACTTATACCATGACATTGTTGAATACTTGTTTCTGATTGGCTTGAAGGGCATTCTAGATTGTCATTATTTCCCTAAGGCACGGTAGAGCTCAATGGCTATAGTTCACACTCCTTCCGTGGCCTCCAACTGCTCTTAAACGCTAGTAAAACCAAATGCATGCTTTTCAACCGTTCGCTGCTTGCACCCGCACGCCCGACTAGCATCACCACCCTGGACGGTTCCGACCTAGAATATGTGGACATCTATAAGTACCTAGGTGTCTGGCTAGACTGCAAACTCTCCTTCCAGACTCATATCAAACATCTCCAATCCAAAATCAAATCAAGAATCGGCTTTCTATTCCGCAACAAAGCCTCCTTCACTCACGCCGCCAAACTTACCCTAGTAAAACTGACTATCCTACCGATCCTCGACTTCGGCGATGTCATCTACAAATAGCTTCCAACACTCTACTCAGCAAACTGGATGCAGTTTATCACAGTGCCATTCGTTTTGTTACTAAAGCACCTTATACGACCCACCACTGCGACCTGTATGCCCTAGTCGGCGGCCCTCACTACATGTTCGTCGTCAGACCCACTGGCTCCAGGTCATCTACAAGGTTATGCTAGGTAAAGTGCCGCCTTATCTCAGTTCACTGGTCCGATGGCTACACCCCACCCGCAGCACGCGCTCCAGCAGGTGTATCTCACTGATCATCCCTAAAGCTAAAACCTCATTTGGACGCCTTTCCTTCAAGTTCTCTGCTGCCTGCGACTGGAACGAATTGCAAAAATCTCTGAAGTTGGAGACTTTTATCTCCCTCAACAACTTAAAAAATCTGCTATACGAGCAGCTAACCGATCGCTGCAGCTGTACATAGTCCATCTGTAAATACCCACCCAATTTACCTACCTCACCCCCCATACTGCTTTTATTTATTTACTTTTCTGCTCTTTTGCACACCAGTATCTCTTCTTGCACATGATCATCTGATGATTTATCACTCCAGTGTTAATCTGCTAAATTGTAATTATTCGATTTATTGCCTACCTCATGCCTTTTGCACACATTGTATATAGATTCTCTTTTTTTCTACCATGTTATTGACTTGTTTATTGTTTACTCCATGTGTAACTCTGTGTTGTCTGTTCACACTGCTATGCTTTATCTTGGCCAGGTCGCAGTTGCAAATGAGAACTTGTTCTCAACTAGCCTACCTGGTTAAATAAAGGTGAAAAAAATAAATAAAATAAAATAAAATTACATGTTTGAGCTGCAAAAATAAATAAAAATGAATTGAAACCACTGCCATTTTTTTATTAAAATTCATAACAGCAAGCTAGAACGGATGGTTTGGTTAGCTAAACTAGCAAGTCTGCTTCTTTGGTTACCAAGGCAACTACTGTCACTATCTAGTAAACTTGTAAGCTACTTCAGTGGATGTTGTAGCAGCAAATGTGTTAAATTATAGCCCTGGTTCAATAAAAGGGATAATCAACTCGTGGCTCTATGCGTTATCTGGAAAATAATGCAAATCTGTGGAAGGTCAGTTCCACTCCGCGAGCATGTCCTACCTAGAGGTTATGGGTCCAAACCTCATCTCTTGTGCTTTTATGTACGTTTCAACAATTCTCCATGTCAAACACACAGAGGGGAGGGTGAAGGCGTCGGTGGCTCTGGTGTAAGGATCTTGTCCCATAAGCACAGGTTTGTAGGTTCAAACCCTGTTGCTGGCTCATGGTTGCCCATTGGGACTGAGTCAAGGGGAGTGGCTGCCACACAAAGATGGTTGGAGCAATAAGAGGAGGTGGTTAACTCCTGCGGGGTCCCTGTGAATTCAAAGCAGTGGTTATGGAGAACATCTCCTGAAAAAAGTGGGCACTTAGTATTTAACTATAGACAACTCTCCATTTAAATATCAAGTGCCCACTTTTTTCAGGAGATTTTTTTCTTCCCATAAACATCTTTGAGTGGCAGCACCTCTCTATCATTCACGCAACCATGCTGCAGTGCCACACACTGGAGCATGGTCCTATGGGTGGAGGGTGAGATCCTTACCACTAAGCCACCAGTTCCTTCACATCTCTTCATATATTTGACATAAATATGTCTGTAAACAAAACATTTACAAGAGTTTAGCTCAACGTTTAATTTGGCGAACTCCCTTGTCTACCAAGGGAGTCCAATGGTTAAACTATGATGATTCCCATCCAGCTCCCAGTCCTCAAAAACTACAAAGGTTACAAAAGCAGTCTCTCTGCTTTCTCTGACCCTCAGACACACTACTGGATCATACTGAGCACAGTCCCCTTGCAACACTACTGGTATGCGTGATCAGGTGAGCTGGCAGATAGTACCATGTTCTACAGGCTGAGCTTCCTCCCTAATGATGCACTAACCTCGCCTGTGTTAGCTTTACTAACTCTCCTACAACCTCAGCAATGAGACAGGAAGGGGAGGGGTGTAGAGCTGAAGGGCGAAAGATTAACAGAGCAAGAATGAGAGGAACCAAGGGTCAGAAGGTCTCCAACCTAAAACAGGGCAAAAAAATGACAGCGCAAGAATGGAGACTTTTGTTTATAGTAAGAAAAACATTTAATCATGTTCTTTATAACAAACACTTACTGGATATGAACCCTACCCAACTCTACAGTCATTTGGAGATTGTTTCGCCAATGGTTCAAAGCCCATACTCAAATGTTACCACATAACCCACTGACCAAGACATAGAATATCTGGTTGATATTAACTGTCTATTTACAAATCCTTGTCTGAGAGCTGTGTCAATTTATAAAGCCACAGAGCCCTGTCCACAAGGCACGGAGCTAAGGGCCGTTTGAGACTATGTCTGAGGGAAGAACAATTATCCAAAACCAATTTTGGAGTTAGAAGTCCATGGTTTTGTCGTTGTTGTAGACGACTTTGCCCCTGATGACAACGTAGTGGATCAGTTCCTGGTGTCCTCCTAACTGGTAGATGAGATGCTCCCAACCGCTGGACAACACCATCAACACAACACTGTCAGTCTACACTAAAGTGTCAGCCACACACAGACAATCAACACAACTTTAGGTAGTCTCACTCACACTAACCAATCGGTTCCATTCACACAGCTACTGCATTTTAGACAACGCCATACACAGTCCTCACCACAATTACAAGATAACCTTTCAGCAGCTACTGGAACATACACTGTGGTGTCTGACCATTAAATGAAGCCAGCTCTTACAATATAGTAGCATTTATTGACAGCAACTTTACCGTGGTGCGTTGACGACCAGCAGGTCGCCGTGTTTGTTGACCTCCAGGGAGCCGTGCGTGTGAGAGCGGCCCAGGGCGTAGGCTGCGTTGATGGTGGGGGTGGCCAGAGCCTCGGGCATGGACATCCTCATGTTGACACACGCCAGGTGCATCACCACCGGCTGGGATAGACAGAGAGGGATAAAGAGATGATGTCAGAGGGATCGCTATATAGAGGAATAGGCTTTTTACCTTCTTCTCCCACTAACTCATTGAACTTACCCCCACAGCCCCCTCCCTCTTTCCCCCCTAACTTTCCTCCTCCACCTCCCGTCCTCTGGTACCCACCATAGAGCAACAGTAGGCATTAGGGTTGAAGTCACTGCCCAGGGCAACAATGRCCCCAGCCTCCAGCATGTCTCAGGCCCGCGGCTATAGTAACCGCAGGATGTAAGTGGTGGCTGGGAGCAGGATGGTGGCGGTCTTAGCTGTCGCCATGGCAGCAATGCCATCATCTGTCACATCCCCCAGGTGACTGATAGCCAAGGCACCAAGCTCTGCCCCCAGCTAGCACCACCAGAGAAAAAAAACACACACAATACAGGAATGGTTAAGTGAGATGGACATGTTGGATTCCGAGAATATGAAGGAAAAAGGAAACCGCACACTGCTCTTGATAGTATCACCGATATTTAATAAGCTTACGTATCGGCCACACGGCCTTCGTCAGATCAAGTGGAGTGTGTGGTTTCCTTTTTCCTTCATCTTGTTCAACTGTTACCATGCACCTGCAAATAAGATTGCTCAGATGTGTGAGTGCCTTTTGAATTGGGTTCCGAGAATATGAAATATACTTATTCATGTCACTGATGGGAGTGCTGAGGTTTAGAGGGTCTACACCAGAAGTTAAGGGTTATAGGAGGAAGGTATATAGTGTGTGCAACTAAGCTTGGAATGTGTTGAGTGCAGGGAAGTGATTACATGTGGCAGGCATTGATAAGGGGAGAGAGCCATGGATTAGTGGTGGAGGGGGGTTGAGGTCAGGTCAGGTCACCTTAAGGGAGAAATAAAAGTTTATGGCCCATATCACTAGTGTCCTGCCTAGCAGTAAAGAAAGATGTTTGTACAGATAGGTAGGAGACTCAGCCTATGAGGAACGGTTAAATATCAGTGCTTGTGTGATTTTTGTTGTTGTCTGAATGCCGCTGTATTGATCCTCTGGGTGGAATAAACTTGGTTAAGCTTTCATAAATGTCGGTTGTGTTTTTTACTCKGAGAATTAGAACTTAACAGACAGTACCATAGACACTTAAATAATGCGTACAGGTACTAAACCAGTTGTTGTTACCACAGTGACAGTAGAGAGGCGCAGGTTGATGATGCGTACCTGTGCAGAGTTCATGGGGTGCAGCTCGTCTCCGTGGAAGTTGATGCTGAGGCCCATGTCCAGGCCGGCCTGCAGGATGGAGCGCGTGGAGGACATGTCAAACACACCCTGCTCACAGGACACATCTATGTTGTCCACCCTCAGGGCCCCCGCTGACATACGCTCACGCAGCTGCGGCAACTGGACCTTAAGGATGTCTGTTGTCGCCTCGGCAACAGTCTTACCCCTGGGAAAGAATCAGAAGGGGTGGGTATTTAATAACACCTAGTGAGGAYGAAAGTCAGTAGGGTTAGCTGTATGGGTGTGGGTGAATGTAATATATAACCTCAACAGGTTATGACGGGGTGGAATTGAGGTGTCTGTTCAGGATGGAGTGTTCAACATCGTGTAGTGCAGTGGTTCCCAACCTTTTTCTGTTACTATACCATCAACTGAATTTTGCTCTGCCCAGAGTACCTCTGAAGTACCCCCTCATGTGCATTTTACCAGCAAGTCTAGGGTGTCATGAGTCTTCTCAAGTACCCCCTGTGGATAAGCCAAGTACCCCTGGTTGGGAACCACTGGTGTAGAGAGTGTGTGTTCAGTACTTAGGGACGGCGTGTGCTCCACAGTAGGTAGACGATATATTGATTGGCAGGGTACGTCTGGCCGTCTCGATGACCTCCAGCATCTTCAGCTCTGTCTGCAGCTCCAGGCCGTAGCCACTCTTACACTCCACCAGGGTAGTGCCTGCCCGCTGCATCCGACCCAGCCTGCCTGTCAGAGGCCAGCAGGGTGGAGGGAAGAGCAGCCCGGGTGTGCTCCACTGTGAAGTGGATCCCACCTCCAGCATGGTGCACATCCATGTAGGTGGCACCAGCCAACTGTAGGCACACACAACATTACCTAGGCTGCGTTTTGACAGGCAGCCCAATTCTGATATTATTTCACTAATTGGTCTTTTGAAAAATCAGATCAGCGCTGAAAAAGATCTTGTGTGAAATGATCTGATGCGATTGGTAAAAAGACCAATTTGTGGAAAAAAGATCAGAATTGGGCTGCTTGTGTAAACGCCATATAAATCTTTACTTTTACTCTGAAAGGTGAGTCATATTACAAGCTGTTGAGGCAGAGGGGACAGGACCCATGGAAGTCATATTTACCTTCATGGCAAATTCATGCACTCTGTCTCCAGCCCATACAGGGTGGGTGTGTGCATCAACCAATCCTGAAACGCAATAATCAAAGAGCACAACTGCATTTCGGTAAAACCTAATTCTCTACATGATAGAACACTAAACCAATGATTCAAATATTTGTATCAATAGAACAGGGGTGCATTCGGCAGGACCTAACGTTTTGGAACACTCAAATAAAAATATGCTACGTAGACCAAACATGGCTCTCTGACACACAGGAGGCTGCAGAAGGGTGGAATGGCTCATAATAATGGCCAGAACAGAGCAAATGGAATGACATCACACACCTGGAAACCATGTGCATGATGTATTTGATACCATTCCACTGATTCCGCTCCAGCCATTACCACGAGCCAGTCCTCCCCAATTAATGTGCCACCAACCTCCTGTGCTCTGACTTGTAGAATACGTATAACTTTGGCCCTATTCATGGCAATTCTATCTGCACCTTTCGACAACGTTTGGCAAATAAACGTGGCCAAGGTTGAATGTTTACATGGCCCTTGCTATCCAGTATCCTTGGGACATACCTACCCCATTGAAGTTGCCATTTAAAATGGTATGGGTTAAATTTAGGATTAGGAAAGGGTTATGGTTAGGATTAAGGATCCCAGATATCGCAAACCATGTTTACACCTGTGTGCACACCTAGATCTACCGTCCCCTATTGTCCAGAGTGGTGTATTGCACTGATACTTGCCTGGAATGACACACATGCCAGTTGCATCGATGACTTTATCAAACAAGACCCCTGCATATTGGAAATCAATGGTGCTCGCTGGTCCAATATCCTTTATCAGACCGTCGCTGCACGAACAATACACAGCTCTTTTAATCGATAGTTTGCGGTGGAATAACATCTGGTTTAGCCCAAATTAAATGTTGCACGTTAGGGCAATCTGTAGTCTGCGACGTTTGACAGCTGCTGTCAACTCGTTCTAACCAAATTGTAACAAACAATAACTAGTAGCCAAACCACTGAACATTAAACAATGTTGCAATCTGCAGCCCTATATCGGACATTAATGATACAATGTTTCGACTTACCTCCCGATAACCAAACTACTGTTCTCAATCACACACAGCTTTTGCATCCCATCCTTCGTCAGGAACTTCTCACCGTTGTTGCAAATTAAAACCACCTGTTTCGCGTTCTTTACCAAAAGTTTGTTGGACATTTTGAAATAGTCGAAATTAAGCTTAAAAATGTGAATTACTTTTGTAAAGTCACCTCTATGTCACTTTCTAGTGGTTTGGGGAAAAGTTAATGTGGACAACAGGTGTTCAAAGTGCAAGTCTGGGAGGGGTTTTGGAAATTAGGAATACTGTACATTGATTGACAAGCTCTGTTCAATGTGTAGTGTTTGTTAATAAGGTTGAGACGCCACATCAATCACCTCCCTCACAAACCTGTAATAATACCACCAGTCAGCAGGTTTAGGAATGGGTACAATAAACATCATTTAATTTTTTTCTACAGTGATAATACATATTGATCATAAACAGTAAAAAAAAAAAACTGTTTTCTTGAAAGTTTCACACATATAAAACTAACTTGCTTCCCAAGAGTCAATTTTCCACATAGTGAAAATGAAAAAACTAAGATTTAAACAACACTCATCCAGATCGTCAGTTGTAAGTCTTATCCTCGCCATCATTCTTTCATTTCTCCGTCCTCCTCTTCTTCCTCCACTCCTCTAATATATAAAACATTATTGCACCTGTGGGTAGAGAATACGCACTTTAGATCGAAGAGAATTACACTGAACAGCCACTATCAAACATCTGCATCAGTCACACCAGAAGTATGCTGGATACAGAAGATGTAATACATGTCTACTGGTATTCATTAAAGGGTTGACTTGCAGTTCAACCAATGAATCAGAATATAGAGTTGCATTCTATTGCAGAAAATATCTGATTTCAACAAATACTTCCTTCCCTCCCTCATCGCTTTCTTGAACTGGGTATTATTTACTACAAATCAAACAAGACGAAATGGGACTTTGAGGGACTTACCTGAACTTGTTCAATATGAAACTTGTTTTTGTTGCAAAACACTTTCCGTTGAAACAGTCTACTCTAATGAATACACCCCAGGTTACTGCTCTAAGAGAGGTAGGTATTTCATGAACGCAGTCATAGCCAATCTTGATCACCTCAGGAGTGAAGGACAAGAGGCAGAAGGCAACATTGTAGAGAATCCAGAAGAGGGCTCTTATTTACCTAACAAGTACTTCTCCAAGGTGACCAGCCAACGCTCCATCCACATACTCTTCTGTGTTCGCCAACTGTCGAAACCAATGACAAAAACATGACAAATTTACATTAGCATTAATCTGCACCAGCCACACACATACTGTTCAGGTTAGTGCAAAATACAAGTCTTGCACATGCAGCATACATGGACAAAAAATGAATAACTTGTGGGGGACTTTTATTTTGACATGAGATAAGCGGAGAGAAAGTGGGTCTACAACAGACCCACGTTTGGAAAGTCTGTTTAATAATACAATCCTTTAGATATTGTCTCAAATTCCGTAATAATGATCAATCGTTCTGCCCACCAGCACTGTAAACTGAAATGGAATTGTTTTTAACTTTAGGCTTCCCACGGACTGTTTTTGTGCAACCAAATTCAATTGAAAGCAACGCTAGCGTATGTAAATACACCCACGTTGCTAAAAGCACCCGCGTCCAGGTGTGCTCCCTCACCTGCATGTTCATGTAGCTGTCCACAGACACTAGGTAGCCCTTGTACTCCATCCCCCACTTCAGCTTCACCATCACCGGCTTGCCTGTCAGGCCGTTCAGGAAGGGTTTAGGGTTCAGAGGTAAACTCTACAGACACACAGCAACAGGAAGAAGGTGGGATTAATTGTTATGGGTAATAATTTAATGGAACAAAATAGAACGTTCAGACCCATGTGTAGGGAGGAACAGACGTMTATCATCATGCAATGAAACGCATATTAGATTTCAATCTGCAACATGACTTTATTTGCTGCTCTTCACTGTAACTACAATGAATGAATGGGATAACATTAGCTTGCTGGAAAAAGGCACCCAACTCAACTGCTAATCCGTTTCTCTTTTCAACAGATCCTGGCAATTTTATAATAACCAACCATATCAACACTCACCATTGCTGTGCGAAAGGTGGTGCTTTTATATCTTAGTACTTTACTATCTTTTCGACACAAAAACGTCCAGACTTGTACGCATTGCCGCCGAAACCAGGAAGCTGGAGCCTTTCAACTTTGACCCAAAACAAAGGTTAATCGATTGAGAAAAAGAGCTTGAATTATTTATGTCCGCCACCTAGTGTACCGAGGGGCAAAAATTAAGAGACATGATTTAAATGTTCATGTTCATTGCTCATTGCGGCAGATATTTTAAACGAAAATGTTATAGATAAATAAAGGACAGTAAACTGTTATATTTATCCATGTCCATCTTCAAATGGTTGCATTTTATTCAAAAGACTGCCCATGTGTAGTTAACTGAACACCTATGGGGCAATGGCGCTCTCTGGCGGTTATAGTGGTTATCGTGTTGAGTATTGCACCACGGTCCACTCCCCCAAAATCTTTGGGCCATGATGTGACTTATTTGCTATCAATGGATGTAATCTACCTAGATAAAGCTTTACTAATTTCTATGTAACGCAGCAAATAAACAAATTGATGTTTTCAAGCCAAAACCCAGTCTTCGGGCCATGCCCCGGGAGGAGTGACCATCAATGGAAACCACTGGTGTCCAAGGTCATTGTGATTGAATTAAAACATTTGACACCAGATTTTAAATCTGTATTTCATTTCAAATAAAATGTTTCTTTATTTTCAATAAATGAATACATTTTGTCTGGAATTGCATGAAGAATTTATGGCATAGAGGTAAACTGTCATATCTGGGTCTATCTGGCAGCTCTCTATATGCACTGCCGGTCTGGAGAATGCTCTCATTCATTTTTCTGTCTTGAAGCATTCGACTGTTACTAAACCATTTGGCAAGTTTGAACTTGAGATCATGAATAATACTTCCAACAGCAAGGGATGGTTTCAGTGGAAATTCCTCTGAAATTACACTAAACCCTCTTTGTTGCTGAAATGCTGATGCCCTTACATCAATGTTAATATGTTTGTGTGAGCATGTTCAGATATGTGTGTGTGTGTGTGTGTGTGTGTGTGTGTGTGTGTGTGTGTGTGTGTGTGTGTGTGTGTGTGTGTGTGTGTGTGTGTGTTTGTGTGTGTTTGTGTGTGTCTGGTTGTATGGACAAACATACACCTAGGTATGTACCATGTGAAAACTCTTATACTGTTAAAGGATAGTTCAACTATCACTAATCATGAGCTGCTGCATGCATGACCTAGGATAACACTGACATGTCCCATTGTCTATTGTGTAATAGATATGCAGGGAGGAAGACTCATGGGGAAGCTCTCAGCAAAACAGAGAATGAGAGATATTAGACAGTATGCAGGTCTGCTCTGGTGTGCTCCATGGAGAGTAGCCATGCTGGGCTCATTGAGGTGAAGCGGGAAGCAGCAGAGAAGAGAGGGGTTGAGGGCCTATCAAAGAATTCGARCAGGAGATCACTGAGCTAAAGGAGGAAAGGGAGGGGGTATTGAGGGTCAGAGCCCCACATCATTCCTGAATACCACTGCAGCTCCATGACTTTACTGTACTACTGTATAGTGCTCATCACCAGCACTGACCACACGAGGGCAGCATGTACACAGAAACTGTTTGTTATTGATTTAGTTCAAATTTCACAATATTTGGAAGCGTGTAGCCTACTGYAGAGGGAGAATATGCTACAATCAAACCCCATATCCTCAGCAGTGCTGTCACCAACTACACTTTCATATAGGCCTAACAACAAGATGAGAAGTTATATTWTTATTGAGATTGGGCCTATAATATTAGGCCTACATAAGATTTATTGCTGTCATTATTAAAGGTATATTTTGGCAATGCCCTTTATCGACTTCCCCTGAGTCAGATGAACTCGTGGATACCATTTCTATGTATCTGCGTGCAGTTTGAAGGAAGTTGATAACTAGCGCTAGCGGAGCTTGCTAACTAGCATTAGCGCAATGACTGGAAGTCTATGGGTATCTGCATGCTAGCAGATACCTATAGACTTCCAGTCATTGCGCTAACGCAAGTTAGCAATGGCTCGCGAAACTACCTCTTACGTTCTTCATAATGGACACAGAGACCTAAAAATGGTATCCACGAGTTCGTCTGACTCTGGGGAACTATTTGCCAAAATTCCAAAGTATCCCTTTAAGAGTCCTCTGGAAACGGAAGCAGGACTTTGGTAGGCTATTAAAAATGTATCTAGGAATTTAAAGGCCAACCCCTGGTATAMTCTTCTCTGCATAGGGCAGGGTAGTTCATTAATATATTGGTACTGCGTAATACGGATCAGTTAATAAATCTCAATTGGCTTGCATTCCACTCCAATTAGCTGGGATTTTGTCGGGATCGGCCATCAGTAGCCTATTGTCAACATAGCCCATGCAGAAGTGTATTTAGCCAAGTGACCAAACTCTTTTGTTGTTGAATTTTACCCCCTTTTCTCCCCAATTTCAATCTTGTCTCAWMGCTGCAACTCCCCAACAGGCTTGGGAGGCAAAGGTCCAGTCATGCGTCCTCCGAAACATGACCCGCCAAACCTCGCTTCTTAACACACACCCGCTTAACCAGGAAGCCAGTCGCACCAATGTGTCGGAGGAAACACAGTTCAACTGATGACCAAAGTCAGCCTGCAGGCCCCCAGCCCGCCACAAGGAGTTGCTAGAGCACGATGAGCCAAGTAAAGCCAGCCCGGCCAAACCCTCCTCTAACCCGGACGACGCTGGGCCAATTGTGCGCCGCCCTATGGGACTCCCGATCACGACCGGTTGTGATACAGCCTGGGATCGAACCCAGATCTGTAGTGACGCCTCTAGCACTGCGATGCAGTGCCTTAGACMATTGTGTCACTCAGRAGGCCCTCAAACTCCACAATTTTAAAGTAAGTGCCCAGTGAAAATCTCAATTTTAAAAGTTCATATTAATCGCTTTGACTCGTCCTACACTCGTATTTGTGGCCAAAGCATAAATTGGAGAAAAAAACACTTCAAAACCCCAACCTCAAATTTGTATTTTAAACAGATGTTTCAAAAATGCTTGCTATTTCCTCATATAACATGATGTCATCTCCCTGAGGAGGATGAGCTGGCCAATCCTCGTTCTTGAGGAGGATGAGTTGGCCAATCAATGGTCTACTTGCGTGAATATTTATAATGCCCACACCATTCTGTTTTTTCGGTATGCCCACACCATTCCAACACAGAAACGCTGCTTTTTAGCATAATGAATAAAACATCTTGGAAGGAAAACTATTTCACTCATATTGTAAGTTATTATAGGTCATATTTCATTGAAATCTGGAAACACTGGGCAGTTACTTTAGTTTAAAGTGAGTCACTAGCTAGGTTTCCACCCAATTGGTAACATATTTTCTTGTGAATATTCAAAAATATGCATAAATAAAATATGCGCATTTGATGTGTTTTCATCAAATTGACTTGTGCTGATGACATAGTGCACATACAAATAACTGTTGCGTTTAAATTCACGTGTACAGATTAACATTTTTAAAGTTAAATGGGTTTCCATTGTATTTTCAATTCAACTGATGTCACAAAACGTGTTATATAGCGAATGTGCCCACTCTGGTATTGGCACGTGCGCTCTAGCCATCAGCTCGCAGATACAGTTGTGGGTACAGTCTATGATGAGATTATTATGGACAAAAGAGGGGGATTATTTTAATTTGTAAAACGGCAGCCAAGCATGGATTCATCAAATCACCAGAATAAGATCCTCGATATTTATTGGAAAGTAGCATCAAGCTCACCACCTTGCACTTTCACCACCCTGTGAAGTTCATCGTCACTTATTTCATCTGTAGTTTAATAAACTGTATGTTTTCCCGAGTCGTAGTAGGATGACCACATAAACATGTCATCCCGTGACTCCAAGTTTACTTCGATATGATGGTTATATCAATATTTGGGCAAAAACGYGTTTCCACCTTTATTTCTTGACCTACACAAAAATATCCAACCTTATATTTACCGACAAAATTAGCTGTTTCCATCAGGTCTGTTGTCATTTTTTTATCGGGCATATAGGCCTACTTTATTCGCATAAAAAGGTTGGTTGGAAACGTGGTTAGAGTCTCCTTTCTAAAAGGGGGCAATTATTACCCCCAATTTGAATCCTGTTCAGCTCACTAGCCTCAATAATTCTGGACCCTGGGCTTTGTTATTCTGTGTTCCTTTGTTTTGTTTAAACGAAGTGTCAATAAACTTTACCGCATTTATTTTTTTATCCGGATGAGTGTCTGTGGATTGGAGAGGTTTGGATGACCACGGCGTGCCAGCTCTGACCTGACACTAACTGGCTCCTGACTACCAGGAATGTTCCTTTAAAGAGAAAAATGCAAAGAGACGGGGCGGAGCCGCAAGCCCGCTGTCACTCTCTCAGTATTCCATAGTAGATTCACAGTATATCTTCAGGCTATTAGCAAGCAAATTAACTGTAAGGTAGAAGGTCCCGAAGAATACGAGAGAACGCAAATCAGTCCTCGGCTTTTGCAGAAGTAAATGCGGAATAATGGAATACTTTTCCCTGGGTGTCTGAACCGGCTGTGTTGTCAAACTGGGGTCTTTGTTCTTCTTTGATCATATATGATTGTTATTGAAAGGGAAAGTAAAGCCTACACTGGCTTTGAACCTTGGCTTTACATTCGGAGGATGAAATCTTGCATCTATTTGCCACTTGAATAACACCAACGAGGTGTCGCGTTGCCTATTCACAAGGCTGCTCTCGAGTTCTCTCATAGGCTAACCTCTTCTTGGGAACACTTACTCTTGGGTCGGAACTATGATGTGGACTTTGTTTGCTGTTTTTACCTGCACTGGACTATCTGGTATTCTTGCAGGTTTGTATTTTTTCTTTAAAAAATCCCTGCTTCTAGTCGAATTCGATTCATAGGCAGTGTATTCATTGTGTGCAACAATGTAGCGTTCCCGCTGTCTCGGAACAATACGCGTGACAAGTGCAGCAACGGTGACAAAAGTATTTCCTCACGCTCCGCTCTRTTGACCGCCTCGGGTCAACATTCTATTTGTGTGGAGGTGAAACTCGTTTCTCATGATATCATTGAGATTTTCTCTATAATGTAGAATGTTTTCAAACGAAACACAAATATACCGATATGTTTTTATAACTATGTAATAACCTCAAAAGACCCATAACAATGAAGGCTACTGTGAGCTACCATCCATTGTTGACTGCCAAACATTTTTGGGGAATACCTGCCCACATTATGAACAGAATTGTTGTGTTATATAAAAACATGAAACCCCCGTTGTGAACAGAACAGCCCCTGTGTGCATGTTGGCAGTGGAGAGGGCTCTTAAAGATGGCAGTGTACCCCAGAAGGTGTTCTTACATCCCACACCCAATGCATCTGGAACGTGCCTGGAGTGCACATCCTCCCATAGCTGCCCAAAACTTGATCTGTGTCAAAGTCCACACTGAAGCATTCAAGTCAAGATTTTAAATTCAAGTTTAGATTACGTACACACAGACACACACACACACACACCCTCACCCTCCTCCTCGTCTGTCTCCTATAACCTGTCCTATCTCTCTTCCTATAGATGTGGGTCGTGTAGGGGGGGTAGCCGCTCGCTGTGAGAGCCAGGCATGTAACCCCCGAATGGGCAATCTGGTGCTAGGTCGCAGGGTCCTGACCCAGACCGTGTGTGGCTACAAGGGCACCGAGCCCTACTGCTCCTACTCTGACCCCTCCTCCTCCACAGCGCCCTGCCCCCCGGCCAGGTGTGGGAAGTGCAACGCGGCCCTCCCCCTGCAGGCTCACCTGGCTGCAGCCATGGCCGACTCCTCCTTCCGCCACCCCAACACCTGGTGGCAGTCGTCCGGGGAAGTGGAGTCTGAGACTCTGCAGCTGGATCTGGAGGCAGAATTCATCTTCACCCACCTGATCATGGTGTTCCGCTCGCCCCGCCCTACTGCCATGACCCTGGAGCGCTCGCAGGACTTCGGGCAGACCTGGAAGATATTGCAGTACTACGCCAGGAACTGTAGTGCCACCTTTGGACTGGAGGAGGGAAAGGCAGTGCTGGACGGGGCCCCCTGCACCTCCAAATACTCTGGAGCTTACCCCTGTACCAGGGGAGAGGTGAGGAGGGTGTGTGTGTGTGTGTGTGTGTGTGTGTCTGACAGATATCATGTGGGGAGAATGTGTTTGTTTAAGGGGAGTTACTTGGTCATTGAGGGAAGTGGTGTGATGCTGGGAGGGAGTTGTTATTGGAGGAGAGGATGTATCCTGATATAGATATATTGGTGAGGGGTGTTGTTTTGAGTCGTGCCATGCCTTTGCGTCTCATTGGATTGTATGGCTTGGCCTTGGGGTTGATGGGAGGAGACTATTGTTCCTGGTTGTTGGATATAAAAAGGGTTTCTCCAACCAGAAAAAAAAAAAAAAAAAAAGGCACGGCACATTGGTGTCCGGCAATTTTAAGGGAACACAAAAATAGGGAGAAGGGGCCCATCAGCGGGAGAGGAGGACGACAAAAGAGCGGGCGAGTGATGCACCCACATAACTCAGCCATGGAGAAAAGGCTGATGCGATAGCCCCGCGCACCGCAGAACATGTCACAAAATACACACCAGCTCCACAACACCCACACACACACCACACACACACACCCCACACACCACACACACAACACACACACACAACACACATACATCCCATGACAATCCAAATGCAACCAAACATCCATAGAATTCAACTACACCACACACTTACCAATCAACATTCCAACTCCTGCAAAATTCCCACAAGAGCTTTGGATGTTCCAGCTCATTCAGTGGGCCGACTTCATGCAACCACCACCAATGAATGCAAACTCGTACACACATACAACAAACAACAATAAGTTCAATTAAGTTTTTTCATACGAAAGTGATAGTATTGATGGGTATGTCTCTCTCAATGCCATAGAAACAGAGAGAGCGTCCACAGAAACCTTAGTCGGGAGCATGTGCTTTTCTTACGCTCATAATATTTTTCTTCTGTTACAGTCTGAAAAAAGTGTAGTCTGCTTTAAGCCTAATTCATCAAAGCGCTGTGGGACTGTTTCTGGTAAACAGGAACAGATGGGCATTGTAGAGGTGGAGAGAGCAGAGAGAGAGAGAGAGAGAGAGGAGAGAGAGACGAGAGAGAGGGGATGAGAGAGGAGGCGTTCGCCTGCTAGGACCAACTTCCATCAGGGCAAACGGCACTTCTCCCGACAGAGGCAGAAGAGGAGAGACGGTGTGTGTGGGGCTCCTGGCTTGGACGGCTCCCTACCTAGCAAGGTCAAGTCTCTATAAACACCTAACACAACTCTTCCAGCACTGACCTATAAATACACAAGGACCTGAGCCTCAACAGAGAGACTAACTCAGACCTCTTCGTTGTACTGAAAACCTGCCAGGCTTTTCCCCCATTCAGATGAAATGTTCCAGCTTCTCAGACAGAGATGACATGCCTGTTTAATGTTATCAGATAAAGGAGGGGAGCCTAGAATACCTGCTCCTCACTATATCGTCCAACTAAACACTCCCT
>NC_036864.1:10216427-10222742 GCF_002910315.2 Salvelinus sp. IW2-2015
AGAAACACACTTCTGCCCCAGTGATATCTGTGTCAGAAACACACTTCTGCCCCAGTGATATCTGTGTCAGAAACACACTTCTGCCCCAGTGATATGTGTCAGAAACACACTTCTGCCCCAGTGATATGTGTCAGAAACACACATCCCTCTCAGGAACACAGTTCACCCTCAACAAGAGCAGCAGTGTAACAGGTTGCCATAGGAGCAGCCACCGATGTGATGGCAGTTGTGCTTTGGCTGGGGGGTAAAATGGAGGGATCATCAATTTAGGGATGCAAGACAGAGAGGGAGAAAGAAAGAGAGACAGAGAGAGAGGTGCAGAAAAGAAGATGTGTTGTCACCAAGTCTTGCATAATAACATAGTGCCACTAACTCGTATMATTTTGACTGACTGTTGGATTGGTTGATTGACAGGTGATCTACCGTGCCCTCCCGCAATGGGAAGCTCTTGACCCATATGGGGTGGCAGGCCAGGAGCAGCTGAGGGTGACCAACGTGCGCGTACGTCTGCTGGAGCGCCAATCCTGTCCCTGCCAGGCCAAAGATCCCACCGTTGGAGCCCCGCYCACCCAGCACTTCGCCATTTATGACCTCATCGTGAAGGGCAGCTGCTTCTGCAACGGGCACGCCGAGCAGTGTGTCCCCGCGCCAGGTTACCGCCCTGTCAGGGATAGAACCAACCACGTGGTGAGTGTGTGTGTCTGTGTTTGTGTCTGTGTATCTGACTGTCAGTGTGAAAGTGCCTGCATACCCGTGTTCATGCATGTGTTTTGTGTATCAGTCATTAGCATAGTGATGAGGGCTATCACCTTTCTCTGTCCCACTTCCTGTGCTGGGCTTGCTCTGTCTGGGTAGATAAAGAGCTGCCTTTCCTGTGATCCAGATTACAAAGGAGATGTTGATATTGATTCAGCACTGGGCTAATGATGGTGTTGAAGTCTCAGAAAGTGTGTGCTGATAAAGGTGTGAATGGACATGGCTGATTCACAGTCTGTAGATGGACATTAGAGATGCAGCGAGCGTTTCCAGACTGCCCGTGGAACGTCTATCTCTGCCATCTCCACAAGCAGTTCCGTCTGACGCCTTTTGAAGCAGAGCGCCTATTCTATTGCAATCAGCAGGCCCAGAGAGCAGGGAAAGTGAGTGTGATGAGTGTGACAACATAACCTTTACACTGGAGACACATACACAAAGACATAGACATACAGAGACTGTCTGACTGTGGGTAACTATAACTTTGTGTATGAGTGTTAAGCCCACAATAGCAGTGTCTGTGGCAGTATTACAGTATCTAGGAGCTTGTATGGTTGCAGCCGGTCAGTCTGTCTCTTCTGTGTGAGCCCACTGTAATCAGAGGTGTCTGTCTGTCATCCTCCCCCATAATATCACTGGCTTATCTAGTAACCCAGTGGGCTACACCTAGTTAACTTAGTTTGGACTTGACTCTATCTAGGCTACAAAAGCATCCTCAGAATGTGTTTTAAGCTTTTTAATGTTGATATTCTAAACATTAGGATATATCACAACACAACATGACCTAACGTTGTAGGAACGTCGGTGTGTCGTGTGATATGAGGGAGAGTTGGGTAAACAAGCATTGAGACGTGGGACGGTATGAGGTTATATAAGTACTTTCTCTCTCTCTCTCTCTCTCTCTCTCTCTCTCTCTCTCTCTCTCTCTCTCTCTCTCTCTCTCTCTCATCAGTTTGTTTTCTGTCTCTGTTTCGACCCAGGACGGTCATATCTACCAAACCCAAACAACCAGATCATGGCAAGACAGTGAGGAGAGATTAGAAGCCTGTAAACACACTCAAACAAGACGGGAGGGTGTGAATTTGTGTACATGTTTTCCTACCTAATCAGAACCAGAATGTCCTAACAAGGTAGGAAAACAAGAAACGTTTTGAAAAGTCAGGACTTTGTTCATGTTCTGAATTTGTTAAATTGCTATTTTAGGCTTAAGGGTTAGGTTTGTGTTTGGGGTTAAGGTCAGGGTTACGGTTAGGGTCGGGTTTTAGGTTAGGAGTTAGGGTTAGGGGTTTGAGGTATAGGTTAGGTTAAGGGAAAATAGGATTTTGAATGGGAATATATTTTTACTCCCCAAAAAGTCCTGAAATTCCGAGTACCCCTCGCCATGGCACATGGAACAGGGCGGGGTCGGTTGTGGGCAGGGTCGGGCCTGTACCGGCCCCGCCCACCACACGTTTTCATTGGTTGAGGCGCATTCGCATTCCACCACGCTCTGCTTGGTGATATGTCAGCACATACAGTACCAGTCAAAAGTTTGGAAACACCTACTCATTCAAGGGTTTTTTCTTCATTTGTACTATTTTCTACATTGTAGAATAGTAGTGAAGACATCAAAACTATGAAATAACACATATGGAATCATGTAATAACCAAAATAACTCAAATATATTTTATATTTGAGATTGTTCAAAGTAGCCACCCTTTGCCCTTATGACAGCTTTGCACACTCTTGGGATAACGCTCTCGGTAGCCGATGTGAACAAAACCTTTAAACAGGTCAACATTTACAAAGTCATTGGACCAGACGGATTACCAGGACGTGTACTCAAAGCATGCACAGAACAACTGTCAAGTGTCTTCACTGACATTTTCAACCTCTCCCTGACCGAGTCTGTAATACCTACATGTTTAAAGCAGACCACCGGGTCCCTGTGCCCAAGGAAGCGAAGGTAACCTGCCTAAATGATTACCGCCCCGTGRCACTCACGTCGGTAGCCATGAAGTGCTTTGAAAGGATGGTCATGGCTCACATCAACAGCGTCCTCCCGGACACCCTAGACCCACTCCAATTCGCATCCCGCCCCAACAGATCCACAGATGACGCAATCGCACTCCACACTGCCCTTTCTCACCTGGACAAAAGGAATATCAATGTGAGAATGATGTTCATTGACAACAGCTCAGCGTTCAACACCATAGTGCTCACAAAGCTCATCACTAAGCTAAGGACTCTGGAACTAAACACCTCCCTCTGCAACTGGATCCTGGACTTCCTGACGGGCCGCCCTCAGGTGGTAAGAGTAGGCAACAATACGTCTGCCACGCTGACCCGTAACACTGGGGCCCCTCAGGGGTGTGTACTTAGTCCCCTCCTGTATTCCCTGTTCACCCACGACTGCGTGGCCAAACACGACTCCAGCATCATCATTAAGTTTGCTGACGACACAGCAGTGGTAGGCCTGATCACCGACAACGATGAGACGGCCTATAGGGAGGAGGTCAGAGAACTGGCAGTATGGTGCCAGGACAACAACCTCTCCCTCAATGTGAGCAAGACAAAGGAGCTGATCGTGGACTACAGGAAAAGGCAGGCCGAACATGCCCCCATTAACATCAACGGGGGTGTAGTGGAGCGGGTCGAGAGTTTCAAGTTCCTTGGTGTCCACATCACCAACGAACTATCATGGTCCAAACCTACCAAGACAGTCGTGAAGAGGGCACGACAAAACCTTTTCCCCCTCAGGAGACTGAAAACATTTGGCATGGGTCCCCAGATCCTCAAAAGGTTCTACAGCTGCACCATCGAGAGCATCCTGACCAGTTGCATCACCGCCTGGTATGGCAACTGCTCGGCATCTGACTGTAAGGCGCTACAGAGGGTAGTGCGAACGGTCCAGTACATCACTAGGGCCAAGCTTCCTGCCATCCAGGAAGGCGGTGTCAGAGGAAAGCCCATAAAGTTGTCAGAGACTCCAGTCACCCAAGTTATAGACTGTTTTCTCTGCTATTCACGGCAAGTGGTACCGGAGCGCCAAGTCTAGGACCAAAAGGCTCCTTAACAGCTTCTACCCCCAAGCCATAAGACTGCTGAACAATTAATAAAATGGCCAACAGACAATTTACATTGACCCCCACCCTTCCCTTTTGTACACTGCTGCTACTCGCTGTTTATAATCTATGCATAGTCACTTCACTCCCACCTACATGCACAAATTACCTCAACTAACCTATACCCCCGCACACTGACTTGGTACCGGTGCCCCCTGTATATAGCCTCGTTATTGTTATTCTTATTGTGTTACTTTTTATTATAACTTTTTATTTTAGTCTACTTGGTAAATATATTCTTAACTCTTCTTGAACTGCACTGTTGGTTAAGGGCTTGTAAGTAAGCATTTCATGGTAAAGTACTACACTTGTTTTATTTGGCGCATGTGACAAATAAAGTTTGATTTGATTCTCTCAWCCACCTTCATGAGGTAGTCACCTGGAATGCATTTCAGTTAACAAGTGTGCCTTGATAACAGTTAAGAATTTATTTCCTTCTTAATACGTTTGAACCAATCAGTTGTGTTGTGACAAGGTAGGGTTGTTATACAGTAGATTGCCCTATTTGGTAAAAGACCAAGTCTATATAATGGCAAGAACAGCTCAAATAAGCAAAGAGAAACGACATGAAGGTCAGTCAATCCAGAAAATGTCAAGAACTTTTAAAGTTTCTTCAAGTGCAGTCGCAAAAACCATCAAGCGCTATGGGGAAACTGTCCCCCATTGAGGACCGCCACAGGAAAGGAAGACCCGGAGTTACCTCTGCTGCAGAGGATAAGTTAATTAGAGTTAACTGCACCTCAGATTGCAGCCCAAATAAATGCTTTACAGAGTTCAAGTAACAGACACATCTCAACATCAACTGTTCAGATGAGACTGCGTGAATCAGGCCTTCATGTTCGAATTTCTGCAAAGAAACCACTACTAAAGGACACCAATAATAAGAAGAGACTTGCTTGGGCCAAGAAACACGAGCAATGGACATTAGACCGGTAGAAATCTGTTCTTTGGTCTGATGAGTACAAATTTGAGATTTTTGGTGTCTTTGTGAGACGCAGAGTAGGTGAACGGATGATCTCCGTGGTTCCCACCGTGAAGCATGGAGGAGGTGTGGGAGTGCTTTGCTGGTGACACTGTCTGTGATTTATTTAGAATTCAATGCACATTTAACTAACATGGCTACCACAGCATTCTGCAGCGATACGCCATCCCATCTGGTTTGCGCTTAGTGGGACTATCATTTGTTTTTCAACAGGACAATGGCCCAACACACCTCCAAGCTGTGTAAGGACTATTTGACCAAGAAGGAGAGTGATGGAGTGCTGCATCAGATGACCTGGCCTACACAATCACCCGACCTCAACCCAATTGAGATGGCTTGGGATGAGTTAGACCGCAGAGTGAAGGAAAAGCAGCCAACAAATGCTCAGCATATGTGGGAACTCCTTCAAGACTGTTGGAAAAGCATTCCAGGTGAAGCTGGTTGAGAGAATACCAAGAGTGTGTAATGCTGTCATCAAGGCAAAGGCTGGTTACTTTGAAGAATCTCAAATATAAAATATATTTTGATTTGTTTAACACTTTGTTTTGCTTAATACAAGATTCCATATGTGTTATTTCATAGATTTGATGTCTTCRCTATTATTTTACAATGTAGAAATACCTTTGAATGAGTAGGTGTTGAATGAGTAGGTGAGTAGGTGTTTTCACACATCGAAAATATTAGTTTACTCCGTTGCTATGGTCACCGGTGCCTGTCCTTTGTGTGTGGTGTAGTGGAATTTGCAGTTTGCCTTCAAAATAAAAATCCCTAATTGAAAGTGACGCTAACTAATACAAATAGTGGAATCATGCTATATTTGGACTAGATAATGCAAATTAAGGTTGGAATGTTGTTCGATAATTTAATATGAAATACAATAATTAATTAGTTTGACAATAAACATAAAACACGGTTGAAATCCACTGTGGATGTATTAGACTGCATAATTGCTTTGGGGCATACAGTATGCACTGTACAGCCTTACCCCATTTCATGGGTGCACAATCCATGGGTATCAGCCTACTTAGTGACACCCACTGAACATAACTATKTAGAGTTTACACAAATATTAGCGTCTTCGCTCTATTGCAGGACTCTGAAACCACTGTGAAATGAGCCATATTAGATCTGAATTTTCAATACACAATAGGTGGACTCGTGAGCTACAGTGGGGCAAAAAAGTATTTAGTCAGCCACCAATTGTGCAAGTTCTCCCACTTAAAAAGATGAGAGAAGCCTGTAATTTTCATCATAGGTACACTTCAACTATGACAGACAAAATGAGAAAAAAAAATCCAGAAAATCACATTGTAGGATTTTTAATGAATTTATTTGCAAATTATGGTGGAAAATAAGTATTTGGTCACCTACAAACAAGCAAGATTTCTGGCTCTCACAGACCTTTAACTTTTTCTTTAAGAGGCTCCTCTGTCCTCCACTCGTTACCTGTATTAATGGCACCTGTTTGAACTTGT
>NC_036864.1:10229877-10232037 GCF_002910315.2 Salvelinus sp. IW2-2015
CCTATGATGAAAATTACAGGCCTCTCTCATCTTTTTAAGTGGGAGAACTTGCACAATTGGTGGCTGACTAAATACTTTTTTGCCCCACTGTAATGTGGCTCATTTCACAGTTGTTTCAGAGTCCTACAATAGAGCTAATACACTGAACTCAACATAGTTATGTTCTGTGGGTGTCACATAGGTTGGGCTGTTCAGTGCAATTTGAATGTTCAATATGCAGAATAGACTGACTGGGAAAGGGATTTCCCACAGTCAAAGTCCTGCAATAAGAAGCTAAGATGCTAATATTTGTGTCAACTCTTGAGAATTGTTTTCTATGCGTGTCACTGTGTATGTAGGCTGATACCCTATTTCATGGGTGCACAGTCCATGGGTAAGGCTGTACAATGCATATAAGTATGCCCCCAAAGCAATTATGCAGTCTAATACATCCACAGTAGGATTTCATTTTTGTTGTTGTTGTAAACAACAGGTGTGGCCTAACAGTGAAATGTTTACTTACAGGCCCTTCCCAACAATGCAGAGAGAAAGAAAATMGAGAAATAATAGAAAAATAAAACACAATTATAAAAGTAACAATAGATACACAATTAGTAACGATAACTTGGTACTGGTACCCAATGTATTTAGCCGAGTTGATGTTCAGGGGTACGAGGTAATTGAGGTAGATATGTACATATAACTAGGAATAAGGTGACAGATAATAAACAGTAGAAGCAGCGTATGTGATGAGTCAAAAAAAGTGCGTGCAAAAAGGGTCAATGCTGATAGTCCGATAGCTATTTGGTTAACTATTTAACTAACAATTTAGCAATCTTATGGCTTGGGGTTAGAAGCTGTTCAGGGTCCTGTTGGTTCCAGACTTGGTGCATTGGTGCCACTTGCCATGTGGTATCAGAGAGAACAGTCTTTGACTTGGGTGGTTGGAGTCTATGACCATTTTTAGGGCCTTCCTCTGACACCGCCTGGTATAGAGGTCCTAGATGGCAGGGAGCTCGGGCCCAGTGATGTACTACTAGGCTGTGCGCACTACCCTCTGTAGCGCCATACCAAGTGGTGATGCAGCCAGTCAAGATGCACTCAATGGTAAAGCTGTATAACTTTTTGAGGATCTGAGGACCCATGCCAAATCTTTTCAGCCTCCTGAGGGGGAAGAGGTGTTGTCATGCCCTCTTCTCGACTGTGTTGGTGTGTTTGGACCATGATATGGCCAAGTTTCCGAGAAACAGGATATTACAGTTCTTCAGGTCCCGTTGATAGGATAGTCTCAAACGGAGCTCGTCCAGTTTGTTCTCCAGTGATTGTACATTCGCCAATAGAACAGRGGGCACAGGCGGTTTATTTACTTGCCGCCATAGTTTCATCAGGGTGCCAGCACGTCGGCCTTTGTATTGCGTCTTTTTCTCTTCCAAGTGTAGGGGATTTAGGGTCCGGTGTGAGCAGTATGTCCTCCAACTCATTCATCCAAATCGAGGTTAGTGATTGCTGTTCTGATGTCCAAACACTCTTTTCGGTCATCAAAATAGACACCCCGTCCTGAGGGCCCACTATTGACCTCTAAGACACTGCAGAGGAAGACATGTTAGCTCAGCAATTAGCATTGATAGCAGAGCGGAGATAGACAAGATGGCCCTCCAGAGTAATTGAAGTCTGTAAGGCTGTAGAGACTTGCACAGCTAACTGGAGTCTGAGAATGAGTCTCAGAGGTGTCTGCGAATTAAAGACTGCACCCTCCATGGAAGTATTGTGCTATACAGGTGTTTGCCTGAGACACACACACGCTGATATCGGATTAACCACACACACTTATCATGTGTTGGATGAATACCACACAACACCACACACACACACTGCTGCATGAATGACGTAATTTCACATTGGCCAATAAAGCTCTTGATGTGTGAGGAAGACCGGCGTCGGTGGGAGCTATGTCAGGTCTTCCTGAGCACCCCCTCTGTACCCTCTTGCCACCCCTCCCTGGCCATGTCCAACAAACCTCTTTATCAGAAGGGCAGAGTGTTGGAAATACGGCTGTCAAAAAACAGAACCAAGCACAAAAGCCTCTGGGGGGTGGGTGGGGGGGGGGGGCAGGCAGAGTGTGTGCATTTGTAACGTATTGTATGTGCATTTTTATTTGATGTGTGTGCTTGGAGCCTGGCT
>NC_036864.1:10233047-10234771 GCF_002910315.2 Salvelinus sp. IW2-2015
TCATAGGCAGCGGATGTAGGAAACCATATGTAACAAAGAAAAGGTGAGATTCACGCGGCAAAAAAAACACCACTATAGCATTTCAGTGGCTGCCTGGGTTTGTATTTGTGCGTGTGTGTATTGGTGTATGTGTATGCGCTAATTGTCCCATATCACGCAGGTAAACATGTGAAATTGTTTGGAATACCAGCTGTCTGGAGCTTGGCCAACGTCTCTCTCTCTCCTCTCCTTCCCCCCTCTTTCTCCTCTCCTCCCCTCCCCTCTCTTCTTCTCTCTACTTGCCTCCTTCCCCCTTTTCCACAATCAATCCTGGTTACAGATGATTCCATTCTCATTGATGTAGTTATGTACACAGAGTTATTTCACTCATTTTCTCTTTGTTTGTCCAATCCAGACCTACCACATCCATTTCTCACACTGTCTTTACCTGTCTGTTCTTATCTTCCTCCATTCTCCTGGTTGATGGAATATGGTTGGGGTTATGTCTTGTGCTGGCACAGTGGCTGGGATTGAGTTTGAGATAAGGTTAGGGTTAGATCTGGGGTTAGTGCAAGGGCTCTCTCCCATGCCTGTGTTTAACCCTCTGTGTGAGTGTCTGTGCAGCATAGGGGAGAGGGGAGAGGGCATTTTGAGGTAGAGGGCAGCGGCCTCTATAGCCATACACCGTGGGAAACTGAAACTACCACATGTGTAGTGTTGTTGAGCGTTTGTGTTCAGTGTGTGTGTGTGTGTGTGCATGCGTCAGTGTGCTTGAATGTGTGTGTGTTCAGGCCTCTCTGCGTGTCTCTGTTCCCCACACAGAGGCACTGTAACCCAAACAGATAAATAGCTACCTCAGATGCCTTGTCAACCTCCCACCTAGATCACATCATTAACCACTCACAGGAATGACAAGGAGACTGTTATTGTGCTCTCAGCGCTGCATATTTCCGCGCACACACACACATACCCACACACTCAGACACTGTCCTTTTCAGGCCCCTTTCGTCATGAGGCCAATGTTCATTTCCAGCGATGAAGCCAAACAATCAGTCTCCATTCAGCAATTACAGGACAGGACCTGAAAGAGAACAGGCAGGGGAGCCCCCCCGACCCCCAGGGGTTAGACTTGGGGTGCTGCTGCTCTCACGTGGGAACTGCTCTCTCCCTTACACTGACCTCTTTGTCCCCCCTTCCTCTCCCTCTCCCTTTCTCCTTCTCTTCCTCTCTCTCCCTTCCTCTCCTCCTTTCCCTCTCCTCTTCCTCTCTCTCAGGTTCATGGGAAGTGTGTGTGTAGTCACAACACTGCAGGTGTTCACTGTGAGCGCTGCGCTCCGCTCAACAACGACCGACCCTGGCAACCTGCGGACGGACTCACAGGGGCTCCACACGAGTGCCGGAGTGAGTGACACTACTGCTATTCACTATACACTAGGGCCAGGAATTCTATCTGAGGATGGGATCTGGTCAGGAAAAACTCACGGCCCCACTTACAGCCATCATTGATCATGATGACCAATCAGTGCCTGTTTAGAGAAGATTGACAGATATCTGTGATTCTGATGTCCCATCCTGTCTCCCTATAGAGTGTAAGTGTAACGGGCATGCCCAGAGCTGCAGTTTTGATTGGTCGGTGTGGCGGGAGTCCGGCCAGCGCAGCGGAGGTGTGTGTGAGTGTCTACACAGCACAGAGGGACGCAACTGTCAGAGCTGTAAGACTGGCTTCTACAGAGACCCCCAGAGGG
>NC_036864.1:10234796-10236489 GCF_002910315.2 Salvelinus sp. IW2-2015
TGCCACAACGCCCAGGATCCTGAACGTAAGACCAAAAATCAGCAGCACACACACTCCAGAGGCTAAAGCAACAGCTCAAAGTACTTCAAAGCATTTCAAGTAGTATGTTGAACCCATGTCTGACTCACAATTTTTTTCCCCCAACACAACAATGGGCTTTCTCTATCCACTCACTCACTGACTCCAATCACAGCAAACACCTCACAACATAAACCACACACCGTAGGAATTCCAGAAAACAGAACACATACACACTGTATACAACACCTGAGGATGGGATCTGGTCAGGAAAAACTCCCGACCCTGCTTACAGCCATCATTGATCATAATGACCAATCAGTGCCTGTTTAGAGAAGATTGACAGATATCTGTGATTCTGATGTCCCGCCCTGTCTCCCTATAGAGTGTAAGTGTAACGGGCATGCCCAGAGTTGCAGTTTTGATTGGTCGGTGTGGCGGGAGTCCGGCCAGCGCAGCGGAGGTGTGTGTGAGTGTCTACACAGCACAGAGGGACGCAACTGTCAGAGCTGTAAGACTGGCTTCTACAGAGACCCCCAGAGGGCGCACACGGCCCAGGACTCCTGTAAACGTAAGACAAACTCTCACACACGCACTCCAGATGGCTAAAGCAAAAGCTCAATGTACTTCAAAGATTTCAAGTAGTATTTGAACCCATGTCTGACTCACATTCATTGGCTTGCTCTATCACTCACTCACTGACTCAATCACACAAACACTCACACACATAAACACACCGTAGGAATCCAGAAAACACGAGACACATACACACTGTATACACACACCCTTACTGGCAGAGCCAACTCATTCCTGCCCGGAATGCTGATTGCTGAGATCGCAAGCCGAGACGTGCTGGATAACGTCGCTCCTGATGGGCACCTGGTTCTTTGTGTGGGTGTGTGTGTGTGTGTGTCAGTGCGTGCTGTTTGCGTTCACCTGTGAGTCACTGGAGTGGTTCGTCATCACTAATCAACACAGTGGTGGCTCATGTAAGGAAAAGGAAAGGGAAAGGGGGATACCTAGTCAGTTGTACAACTGAATGCATTCAACTGAAATATGTYTTCCGCATTTAACCCAAGGGCCTTGTGTGTTGTTTGTGCTCTGTGAGGGGACTTAAGTAAACACTAGATACCCATCCTTAAACACCACAGTGGTTACATTCTCTGATTATCTGTCTGATTTGACCCAGTGAGCTCAGCCCTACAGTTATGCAGAAGGCTGGGGAGACACTGGCTGGTGTGTGTGTGTGTGTGTGTGTGTGTGCGTGCGTCACTGTATGCTTGTGTGCATGTGTTTAGGTGTGCCTTTAGGGAAGTCTGTAGCATGTTGGTATTTTCACATTGTCAACAAGTGAGAGTGGAACACGTATTTGGGGAATGTTTGTAGACAGGACATGTTTAGGAGGGGAACCCCAGTAATCTGACAACTGAGGAATTTCCCTCCGTCTCTAGGAACATATTTCCAATTCCAGGCATGGCGGAGCTCTTTAAAGAAAACACACAATCAAGCCGCAAGCTCACAGACACACAGTAACAATGAGCGTGTGTGTGTGTGAGATACATTTTTGTTTGTTTTCTAAGTGGGTGTGTTCTGTGGTTGTTCGGGCAGCTGCTCTGTCACGTATCACTACAGACCCATAATGTTCTCATTGTGAGAGCTCACTGCGTCAACACAA
>NC_036864.1:10240262-10241960 GCF_002910315.2 Salvelinus sp. IW2-2015
GACTACACACAAATAGATAAAGCTGAACACACACACACACACACAATCCAACATATGTAAGACCACCACAGGAACGACACCACAACCACAATGCCACAAACACACAATTGATGTTTAGAAAATGTCAACACATTAACGAGACAACAGTTACTAAAAGACTTGCTAGTTGATTAACACAAATATTAAAACGTAATATTTGATGATATTTTATGGATGCCGATGGTTAGCACAGTGTGTGTTGTACATGTTGGATATATATTATACTATAGATAATTAACACTCAGGACATAGGATGTGAGTATAGTGAGTAGTATTTAGCGCGAAGCGTTAGACGCCAGACTATCAGAAAAGAAAAGAGTTATAAGCACAGAGGTAAAATGGTAGGAAGAAGGTTATAATATATATATGCTGCGGTCTGTTTAAAGAACACACTATCAGCCGAGAGAAGGGAGAGAGACAGGAGAGAGAACTGTGGAAGGTATTTGAGAAAGATGTGTGCTCATGCCTGTGCATTCCCGCGCGTGTGCTTGGGTGCATGCGCCTGTGGTAGCCGCGTGCATGTGTCCTTGTGTGTGTGATGGCGATCTGATAAGAGGATGACAGAGAGACCATTGTGCTTCGTGGTCCGGGAAAACCCTGGACTGTTCCAGTCAGTCCAGAGCCCTTTGGGATGTGGTCTCTCTCCTTCTCCCACTCGTATCACTTCATCCTCCAGGCTGGGCTACAATGAGGTGGCGCGCTCTGGAGTGTGTCTATCTGTGACAGTTACAGAAAGGGAACTCTACATGACTAATAAGTGCCTAATAAAGTCATAGGTAGAAAAACAAAATATAAACTGGAAATGTTGCCAGCATTAGGGTTCTCAATCTGAATGTGTGCAGTGGTTTACTTTGAGTAGATTTGATTGGCTGTGGTTGAGTGTGGTGAATTTAATTGGCTGTGGCTGAGTGTGGGTGGATTTGATTCGATGTGGTAAGGTGCAACTAGATCCAAATGAATGTCTGTGGTTTATTTGTGAGTAGATAACATTGGGTTGAGTGCCGATGTATTTGATTAGCTGTGGTGGAGTTATTGATGTATATGGGACTGATGTGCCATGTCTCCCCTCTCTCTCTCCTMCCTCTCTTCCCCCCAGCATGTGGCTGCCACCCCCTGGGCTCAATACCATTCCACCTGGGTGGGGGGTCTCTCTGTGACCCTACCAACGGAGACTGTGTCTGCAAGCCCGGTGTGGGGGGCTCCCACTGCGACAGGTGCATGGTGGGATACTGGGGTTTCCATGACTACGGCTGCCGTCCGTGCGACTGTGCGGGAGACTGCGACCCCTTCACAGGATACTGCATGTCTGGGTGAGTCATATATACAGTTGAAGTCAGAAGTTTACATACACATTAGACAAATATATTTAAACAATTCCTGACATTTAATCCTAGTAAAGATTCCCTGTCTAAGGTCAGTTAGGATCACCACTTTATTTTAAGAATGTGAAATGTCAGAATAATAGTAGAGAGAATGATTTATTTCAGCTTTTATTTCTTTCATCACATTCCCAGTTGGTCAGAAGTTTACATACACTCAGTTAGTATTAGTTAGCATTGCCTTTAAATTGTTTAACTAGGGTAAAACGTTTCGGGTAGCCTTCCACAAGCTTCCCACAATAAGTTGGGTGAATTTTGGCCCATTCCTCCTGACAGAGCT
>NC_036864.1:10247875-10295866 GCF_002910315.2 Salvelinus sp. IW2-2015
CCATTATGGCCAAACAGTTCTATTTGTTGTTCATCAGACCAGAGGACATTCTACAAAAAGTCAATCTTTGTCCCCATGGTGCAGTTGCAAACCGTAGTCTGGCTTTGTTTGATTGCAGTTTTGGGAGCAGTGGCTTCTTCCTTGCTGAGCGGCCTTTCAGGTTATTCCGAATATAGCGACTTTTTTGACTGTGCGAATAGATAATTTCTACCTGTTTCCGCAGCATCTTCACAAGTTCCTTTGCTGTCTGTTCTGGATTGATTTGCACTTTTCGCACCCAGCTTGTCAGCTCTAGGAGACGAACCCGCAGTCTCCTTCCTGAGTGTTGACAGCTGGCTGTCCCAATGGTGTTTATACATGCGTACTATTGTTTGTTACAGATGAACGTGGTACCTTTGGGGTTTGGGAAATGCGGTCCCAGGATGAACCAGACTTGTGGAGGTCTACAATTTTTTTTCTGAGGGCTTGGCTGATTTCTTTTGATTTTCCCATGATGTCAAGCAAAGAGGCACTGAGTTTGAAGGTAGGCCTTGAAATACATCCACGCGTACACCTCCAATTGACTCAAATGATGTCAATTAGCCTATCAGAAGCTTCTAAAGCCATGACATCATTTTCTGGAATTTTCCAAGCTGTTTAAAGGCACAGTCAACTTAGTGTATGTGAACTTCTGACCCACTGGCATTGTGATACAGTGGATTGTAAGTGAAGTAATCTGTCTGTAAGCAATTGTTGTAAAAATGACTTGTGTCATGCACAAAGTAGATGTCCTAACCGACTTGCCAAAACTATAGTTTGTTAACAAGAAATTTGTGGAGTGGATGAAAAACAAGTTTTAATGACTCCAACCTAAGTGTATGTAAACTTCCGACTTCAACTGTATACCAGTCTCAACGTCAACAGACTGGCCAGTAAAAATAAAAGATTAAGATGGGCAAAAGAACACAGACACTGGACAGAGGAACTCTGTCTAGAAGGCCAGCATCCCGGAGTCGCCTCTTCACTGTTGACGTTGAGACTGGTGTTTTGTGGGTACTATTTAATAAAGCTGCCAGTTGAGGACTTGTGAGGCATCTGTTTCTCCAACTAGACACTCTAATGTACTTGTCTTCTTGCTCAGTTGGGCACCGGGGCCTCCCACTCCTCTTTCTATTCCGGTTAGAGCCAGTTTGCGCTGTTCTGTGAAGGGAGTAGTACACAGCATTGTACGAGATCTTCAGTTTCTTGGCAATTTCTCGCATGGAATAGCCTTCATTTCTCCGAACAAGAATAGACTGACGAGTTTCAGAAGAAAGTCTTTGTTTCTGGACATTTTGAGCCTGTAATCGAACCCTCAAATGCTGATGCTCCAGATACTCAACTACTCTAAAAATGCCCGTTTTATTGCTTCTTTAATCAGAACAACAGTTTTCAGCTGTGCTAACATAATTGCAAACAGGTTTTCTAATGATCAATTAGCCTTTTAAAATTATTAACTTGGATTAGCTAACACAACGTGCCATTGGAACACAGGAGTGATGGTCGCTGATAATGTAGATATTCCATAAAAAATCTGCCGTTTCCAGCTACAATAGTCATTTACAACATTAACAATGTCTACACTGTATTTCTGATCAATTTGATGTTATTTTAATGGATTTTCTTTTTTAAATTTCTTTCAAAAACAAGAAAATGTCTAAGTGACCCCAAACTTTTGAACGGTAATGTGTGTTTATATATATATAATATTTATATATATATTAGTATTATATATATATATATATCATACTTTATATAGTCCACATGTACATACACCACACCATCGGATTATGATATATATAATTACGTTATATAACGCAATCTATAACTGTGTGTGGTGTGTGTGTGTGTGGGGGTGTGTGGTGTGCGTGTGCGTGTGGTGTGCGTCTGTGTCTGGTTTCTGTGTCTGTGTCTGTGTCTGTGTCTGTGTGTGTGTGTGTTGTGTGTGTGTGTGTGTGTGTGTGTGTGCTGTGTGTGTGTGTGTGGCTGTGGGTGTGTGTGATGTGTGGTGTGTGTGGTGTAGTGTGTGCAGGTCAGATCGGACTGTATAATTGGAGGGAAACTCAGTGAGCTGGTGAGGATCTTTTAAGGCAGATGAGCTCTTTTCTGCCTACACACTCAGGTTGACATGGGGTCACCACTGTGTTGTGTTGGTGTGTGTGTGTGTGTGTGTGTTGTGTTGTGTGTGTGGTGTGTGTTGTGGTGTGTGTGTTGTGTGTGTGTGTGTGTGTGTGTGTGGTGTGTGTGTGTGTGTGTGTGTGTGTGTGTGTGTGTGTGTGTGTGTGTTGTTGAGGGTCTGCCTCACAGCCACAGTGCCCAGCGTTAATGGTTAAGTAGTGAAAGTTATGACATCCTTACACAGGGCAGAGAACAAATCTGATCTGTGTGTCTGTGGACAGTTTTCAGTCTTCTCCAGGGCCTTACAGCTGAGGGAGACAAATTCCTCCTTGATCACACACACACACACACACTGTCTCACATTCCTAAGTCACCACTTATCTAGTAGCCACACACACACACCACACCACACCAACACACAGAGCAGGTATTAGTCAACATATGGAGGGATATTGGTGTGTAATATGTCAATATGATTGTGTCCCTGCAGAGAAATGTGAGTGTAAGGAGCAGGTCTGGCAACAGCAACTCTTCTGCACCATGAGTTTCCTATGGTGAGTACTGAGACCACATGAACAACAGCGAGAGGATGGTGGTAATCAAACCATACTTGTTTTTTTGCTTCCTTGGATTGCCACTGTGTTGTTTGTTATTGATAACTTCTATGTAAACAATATTTTATTGTACAATAAGGCTTGTTAAATATCTATCCCTATATATCCTCGTCTCCCTCCCTCCCTCCTCCCTCCTCCCTCCTCGTCTCCTCCTCTTTCCCTCCTCCTCCTCTCCTCCCTCCTCTCCCCTCCTCTTTCCTCTCCCTCCCTCTCTCCTCCCCTCTCCTCTCTTTCTCTCTCTTCCCTCTTCTCCATCTCCTACTCTCTTTCTCTCTCTCCCTCTCTCTTCCTCCCTCTTCTCTCTCCCCTCATCTGTCTCTCGCTCTCTCTCTCTCCTCTCCTCCTCCCTCCTCTCTCTTTCTCCCATTTTTCCTTGCCTATCATTTCTCCTCCTCTATCTTCCCTGCTTCCCCTCCCTTTCTGTCTCAGTGTTGAAGGTTAAGGTCTTGTCAGCCCATGATAAGGGCTCCCATGCTGAGTTGGAGGTGAAGGTTCAGAAGGTGTTGAGTCAGAATACTAGGGTGAAGATCCAGAAAGGACGAGTCACACTCTACCCAGAGTCCTGGACCGCACGGGGCTGCACCTGCCCCATCCTCAACCCAGGCCAGTCTCACACACACACCTATGCACACACGCATTCACAGGCACACGTGTGCACACACACACGCACAGTTACGTACTCACACACACGCAGGGCTGCTGAGCTAATGATGTCTCTGTTTATGCTTTGACTACTTAGGTGGGGAGTACTTGGTGGCGGGCCATGCAGACAGGAAGCAGAACCGTCTTATCGTCAACATGAAGAGCTTCGTCAAGCCCTGGAGAGCCAGCCTTGGACGCAAGGTCCTCACACTAATGAAGAAAGACTGCACCTGGTAAACAGACGGGAGGACACTGGGAGATGGACAGACTGACTGATAGATGGAGAGAGAGAGACAGAGAGAGGAGAAAGAAGACACTGCCATTCATTTGTTTTTGCCTTCTCTGGAGGGGGAGTTCTCTTATGGAGGTGGGGACTAAACAGACTATAAACGCCCGCCCCTATCTGCCCTGGGCCAATAAGAGTGCGTGGCTGGCAGAGAGAACATACACAGACTCTATGAGCCTCTGTTTGAGTGACAGTTCGGCCCTCTCTTCCACGCGTACATAGACACCCAGCCACTCCCTCTCTGTAGCACTTTAGCCCAGGGCAGAAGGGCCAATAGGATCATGGGTTGACCTCAAGACTGGACAACAGAAGGACACATTTGACCCCTTGTGACCCCTGTAGGAAGGCTTGTGGTGGATGGTGACCTRTGCCTCTTTCCCCAATGTGTTCTGTTCTCAACAAACTGTCTGTCAAGCTGTGTAACAGACACAGATGTGTACACACAGAATTACGTTGAATAAGCCATGCATGCCACTACAGGTGGTTGAGTCCAGGTGTGTTTGCGAATGTGTATGTGTGTTGTGAACTCTGTGTGTGTGTGGCTGCGTGTCTGATGAGCACAAATCCATCCAGCTTCAGTCCAACTGATCCGTTTTTGACTCTGAAATTTGGGCAGGATAACCTCTAGAGATGAAAACAGTCCTATCACAACAACATACACCACTGAATATATATATGACAATACACATATTACCTCCCAATATGTAATACTGCTGTGACCTACAGAGCCCTGGATTCATCTCTATTCCTTCCTATGTCTGCTCCTGTACAGTATTACTTGTATATAACGGTAGAAATATGATGATGTCCTCTCTCTTTCTTTGATGATGTGTTAATGTAATAATGTCATTCCGGTCAAATGTTGAGGCACTACATTTTCTTTAGATTTCCTCACTGTGGAAAAACCCCTGTCCTCCGGGTTAGTGAGGACACAAGACCGATAAGTGGAAGCACACACTCACTCACACACAAACAAATACTGCTGTTTATAGACTTTAAAACAACAGAGTTACATTTCTCCATCAGGAGCCTTGGAATACCTCAGATTAGTTTGATGAAAATATCCATATCATCCTTCCTTTCTCTCCTGCTCCTCCTCCTGTCTTTCTCTCCCTCACCAGATTAGGTAATAATACACCACTCCCCCTCTCCCAAAACACTGACACGTTCACACAGACTCAGGGAATGTTGACCATAACAGAGAGATGGGAGAGCAGACAGAATGTTTGGCTTTAGGGAGAGGGTGATTGCTGCGGCATTCCGGACCATTCCTGGCGTTCTCGTCAGATTGACATGGATGAGCTGAAGGTGCCGAGGTATTCCACACATGCCAGGTGTGGGTAGTCCAGCTCCACTCCTGGTCAGGTCAGAGTTCACAACCTACTATGGTGACCCTGCACACTACGGGCGATCACAGGCGTGGGAGGCAGAGGTGTGGGTCAAGAGTCAAGGCCATGGGGAACTGAACTGCCCTTGGAACAGAGACACAACAGTGAGCCACACCCCCCCCACTGGGAACACACTGGTTGAATCAACGTTGAATTGACATCTGTGGGACCTGACTACTGCAGCTGGATCACACAACACATCCATATCAGCTACTGCCCTCCATCTCGCTCTCTCTCCTCCGCTCGTGGGACTGAGGGGTGTATGTAGTGAGAAGGTTGACTAGTATGTGTGTGTGTTTGGTCTCTGTGTGTATACAGTGTCTGTTCATTAGGGTTAAGTGCATTGCTCAAGGGCACATTGACATATTTTTTAGCACCTAGTAAACTCGGGGATTCGAACCAGCAAGCTTTCGATTGCATGCCTAACACTCTTAAATGCAGGGTTACCTGGCACCGTGTGTGTGGGTCAACATCCACCCAGACCGCTGTGTTGTATAAGGGGATAGAGAGACAGGAAAACGGAGAGATGGGAGGGAGAAATAGGAGGTGTGGAAAGAGGAGAATGTGGGTCAAGAGAAAGTTGAAAAGAGGAGAACAGGGGAGACACACACCAACCTGATCCCAGACCTGTTTCATGTGTAAGGGGGAGAGAGGATGGGGAAAGGGAGAATGATATATATATAGAGAGATGCCCTACTGAGAGTGAATGAGCATTATGTGGTCTTATCCTATCTGCTCCCTATTCAGTTAGAGAGGAAATGAAGAGAAGGGAAACCTGACTGGAACTATCAACCCAGAGACTCAATCACTGATCCTAAAAATACCACAGCTATTCTGTCCTATGTATCTATCAAACCATTCACACACACACACACACACACACACATTCACACACACATGCAGGAACACTTCTTTATCAAAAGTGGAATACATCAAAAGAAGCCAGAACTGGGCCTTGTTGACATAGCAGGGTGATTGAGACACAACTTGTGATTATGATACTTCCATGAAAACGAACCCCTGATGTCATCCACCTATTACACCCACATATACACTGAGTGAGTGACACAGTGTGTGACACGCGAGAGAAAGGTGCTGACAGACAGGAAGATAGATGGGCGGGCAGGCAGACAGGCAAGCAGACAGCCATAAACTATTAAGACATGTACCAATCACACATAAATGCTACAAACATAAACCATAATTATGGGGAATGTTTTTATTTACTGGTTGTAAACCATTTCCCCTCACCCACCAGCACCTGTGTTTTCACTTGCCACAAACCGCCACTATATAGAACTTTCACAGAGCTATAGTATTCACCTTTTTCAATACAGACAGGAGGTGTGTGTGTGTGTGTGTTTATGTTTGGCTTGTGGAGTATGTAGAGTGTGGGTGAGAGATGGAGCGATGGAGAGGAGAGAGAAAGAGGGAGCGAGAGGGGGTAGGGAGGGAACATGTGTGGACATGAAGACTCAGTTAGGGCCGCGGGACATAGAAGGAGAAAAACAGTGATTCAACAGGAATCGGAGGACAGATCTACACACACATACATGTACCTCTTTCTCTCACACACACACACACATACACACAGTCTTGTATAACTAACTTTGTGGGGACACAAAATTCAGTCCCATTCAAAATCCTATTTTCCCTAACCTCTAAACCTAACCCCCAAAACTAAACCTAGCTCCTAACCCTAAAACTAAACCTAGCTCCTAACCCTAAAACTAATTCTAACCCTAACACAAATTCTAACCTTAACCCTAAACCCCCTAGAAATAGCATTTGACCTTGTGGGGACTAACAAAATGTCCCCAGTTGGTCCAATTTTAGTTTGTTTACTATACTTCTGACTTCTGGTCCCCACAAGTATAGTTAAACACGTCCACACACACACAAACACTCACCTTTCACTCACTCACTCACTCACTCACTCACTCACTCACTCACTCACTCACTCACTCACTCACTCACTCACACACCTGTGGTACTGCTGAAAGCTAAGCCCTTCTCCATATCAGACGGGATCAGTGAGAGACATTGATCATACACGCGTGTGTGTGTGTGTGTATACAGTGTGTTTATATTGGCTTTCCTCCTGCTCCACAACACTGATTGACATCTGTCTCTCGGTAACACACCCTGTCATCCTAGAGGTCACCTAGGGGTCACACTGTATTCCTGTGTGTGCACCCAGTCACCAGTAACATGTGCATATTTTTTTATTTTTCTGTTTAGTGATCAACAATCCTCTCTCTCTCCTTTTCATGCAGAGTGACGGTTGGCAATGTCTCTTGACTGTATCCCCTCATCCTCACATTCACTGTGTCAGGACATTTTCCACATGAGGCCAGAGCTGCTGACAGAGTTTGGGAACATTGGGTATATTTGAGTGAGTCAGTCCTAGGCTCAGGTTGTGGTTAGCATGTCTAAGACTTATGTCTCAGGAGTTCTGGGGTTTAATGTAAGACACCCATTCTGATACCATCTCTATAGTGTGTGCCTTCAGCCCCCAATGCCCTCATTAACCAGCATGGAGCCCTACACCTGCATCCACCCAACACACATACACACACCTAATACTCTCTCATGCAATGTTTGCAACGTATTCTCAGGTAAAATGAAGGAAAAAAACGCACAACTTGAACATTGATTGATACATCACTGCCATCTTGTGGCATTGATACGTTTTGAATGTAATTGTTTTTCCAGAAGCAGTGATAGAAAAGAAAACTTGTTATTGGGTTGCTTTATTAGTAGCCTTACTGGTGTAGAAAAAGGTAAATAGGCCATTTGCAGTGCAGTGCCAAACAGTAGTCTATATGTCATACTCAACAGCAGAATGTGCTTAATAGAATGTGAAGGGCCACTTCACTTTTATGTCAAATATTTTCTCTGATTGTGTTGTGTAGGCCTGGCTTCATGAATTTATGTCACAAAATTGTGCCATCTGTGCTGAGTAGGTTAGAGGTTGCCCCTAACCACTGATACAAAGTCAGATGTTTTATAATCACCTCAATGATAACGTTTAGAGTTGGGGTAGAATAATCTGATCTTAGATCTGATGTTAGGAGAGCCTCTACCTTGAGCCAGGCAACGACACTTGACGCTACCCTACCGCGGACGCGCTCGAGCCAACACCACGCGACAAGAGTAGATACAAGATGGCGACCGTTTTAGTACCAGAGGAATAAGTGCCGTGAAGGATAGGTATGGTACTTTTTCAATTTTCGCCTTTCTTTACAATTCGTGTCAGTTGTAATGGTGTACACATTCCTCTGAAAACTAACTAGCATGTTTGATAAACAATTCAAACCCTGACGCATTGACCCCTAAAGTATTTAGACTTGGCTTRACAATATTAGCTTGGTTGCTGCTAGCCATGTAGCTAGCTATGTTACTCACCACGTTAGCCAACAAACTAGCTAGATACTTTATTATTTTACTAGCGATTGTTTAGCTATCTTACGCTAGATATTCGATTTGTGTTTATTTAGAAGATAGATGCCGCCAGACAGAGAAAGAAAGCACAAGGGCACCTTAGGCGCGCGCACGAGCCTTCGCTATCCTCCTCGATAAGTTTACGRGTAGGTTCTTGTCAGCAGTAACGTTAGTCGTGTTATAACTATAGATAGATAGTGACATCACGGATAGAAGAAGGAGCGGTTAGTTACCAGTATTTTGGTGACATTGTTAGCTAGAGTTAGTTTTCAAAGTTGTCTTGCGGGGATAATTTACCAATGTCGGGTGAGTTAGTGAAATGGTAAACACGTTTGGGAAAGCTTGCTAGCTAAGTTAGCAGGTTTGAAAACACATCTCTCGCTATTTGTCAGTGTTGACTGGGTAAAATTAGGCAGAAGCAAAGGAATGTCCTTGCTAGTAACTGCCCACCAGATCTATTGTGGATTAAAAAAATTGAATAATGTATCACGAATGTCGATGGTTATAAAACCACAATTGCATTGATTAAATGTTATATAAAAACAGTGGGAGTCAAAGGGGTACAATGTTGACAGACTCAGTCAAGGCATGCCAGCCAGAAACTCCTTCAGTGGTAACAGCTAACGTTACTTATTTAAATCATACACAGGGAGTCTTGAATGGTAAACAAACACCCCTTAGAACTTGGACATGTGTAGTCAGGGTCGGTCTTGTCCTGTTTCTCCTCCTAAATATACTATAGATTGGTTCATGGAGAAGGGTAACAGTAGCTGGGACTGGCATCCTCTGATCCTCGAGGTTAGTTTCCCTTTTGATCTTCCTATCCATCTCTTTCTCCATTCCCTTTCTATATCCATCTCTTCTCTTGCCCCTTTCTCTTTGTAAGGCTGCCTGTACACATACAAAGGGTGCTCTACCCTCCCAGCTCAGCCCCCCTTTGTTTTCCAGGCTTAAGTCCCTTTGGCCTCATTGGGGGGTGATGATGATGGAGCTGAGACTCTAAAACAGAAATCCCCAACCCCAGCAGTTTTCAAACTGTGCTACGGAAGTGCCTAACCCCCCAGGGTTATGCAAACTGTTTTAAAGGGTACATTAGAGGAAGGAAATCTGTAATGGCAGAAAACCACATCTGATCACCACAGTCAACATTCAGGATATCGTCCTGTCTTTTTTGACAATAAGTACCCATGTTAGAGAGCTAACTGGTTAAATGCGTGACCACAAGTTATTATAAAGACCAGAATGGGTTGTGGGTTAAAAAGGTTTTGATACAATTGTTTTCACTAACATGCATCTTGTAAAACAAAGGATCTCTTCATACGATTTGGGTAAGGCCTTTACTGAGCGGAGATTAGATAAGTTTAAAGAGTTTTGTACAACTGCCTTTCTCACTCAGTCTCTCTCTTCCTCCCCAGATAAAGCCATGCCGTGGGACCGCCCAGTTTCTGAGCTCGCAATGGTGATCTGAAGCCCCAGTGTGGACGTGTCACATCCACACTCGCCTACCCACAGACACACACACGGACTGAGCCCCCCAGCAAGTGTGTGCGATGGACAGGTGTAAGCACGTGGGGCGGCTCAGGCTGGCCCCAGACCACTCCATCCTCAACCCCCAGAAGTGGCACTGCGTGGACTGCAACACCACAGAGTCGGTGTGGGCCTGCCTGGGCTGCGCCCACGTTGCGTGCGGCCGCTACATCGAGGAGCACGCCCTGCAGCACTTCCTGCAGCATCGCCACCCGTTGGCCATAGAGGTCAACGAGCTCTATGTCTTCTGCTACCTATGTGACGACTACGTGCTCAACGACAACGCGACGGGAGACCTCAAGCTGCTGCGGTCCACGCTCAGCGCCATCCAGAGCCAGCGCTACGAGGTCACCACCCGCTCAGGACGCACCTTGAGATCGGCTAGCGCTCCGCCCGACGCCCCCCAGCCCTGCGGCTCCAGCGAACTGCAGCTGAGGGACGAGGACCGCATGTTCACGGCGCTCTGGCACCGCCGCCGTGCACTGATGGGTCGAGTGTTCCACACCTGGTTCAGCCTAACGGAAGGGGGGAAGAGGAGGGAGGAGGAGGAGAGGCAGAGAGAGGAGGAGGAGAGGCAGAGAGAGGAGGAGGAGAGGAGGAGGAAGGAGTTGAGGGAGAGGAGGAAGACGTTGAAGAGGCAGCTACAGGAAGCGTTGGAGAGCGCCCCACCAAGGAAGAGCCACCGCCTGAGGAGAGCCAGTCAGAGAGCTGCTGCCGCCGCCGCTGTCACCCCCCGCCCCACACGAACACGTACCCCCAGCACCACTTACACACCCCAGACTCCCCTCACCCCCCGACCAAGAACCCAGAGCCCCGCCACTCACACCCCCAAGAGAATGGGCCGCCCCCCTAAAACCCCCGCGCCCAAACCCACTCGCTACTCAACCCCCTCTTCCTCCACCAAAGGCAAACCCAGAGCCTCCTCTGCCCAAGCCCGGACTGCCCCCTCCCCGGCCCCCCGCCGTGCCCCCTCCAAACAGGGCGACTCGCCCCTCAAACGGCGGCCCACTGTCACTCCGGGTGTCACGGGTCTGCGTAACCTAGGCAACACGTGCTACATGAACTCCATCCTGCAGGTGCTGAGCCACCTTCACATCTTCAGGGAGTGTTTCCTCCGGCTGGACCTGACGCAGGCCCTGGAGCTGCTGGCCTCGGCTGTTCACGGCCAGCTGGTGGTTCCCAGCACCGGGGGCCCTGTGTCGTCCTCCCCGCTGGCCCAGAGGAGAGGCCCCCAGGTGGGTGCTGGGCTAAGCGGGGGGGCCTCCAGGGCCCGGAGCATGGAGCTGATTCAGCCCAAGGAGCCCAGCTCCAAGCATATCTCCCTGTGCCATGAGCTGCACACACTCTTCCAGGTGATGTGGTCGGGCAAGTGGGCGCTGGTGTCGCCCTTCGCCATGCTGCACTCGGTGTGGCAGCTGATCCCAGCCTTCCGGGGCTACGCCCAGCAGGATGCCCAGGAGTTCCTGTGTGAGCTGCTTGACAAGGTGCAGCACGAGCTGGAGAGCACAGGGACTCGCACGCCGCACGCTGGTGTGTCAACCGGACAGAGACATCTCATCAAGCAGGTGCTCAGCATAGTCAACACCATCTTCCAYGGTCAGCTCCTCAGCCAGGTAAGAGAGAGAGAGGCACACACTCTCCCAAACACAGATATACACAGACTGATACACACTTTTATACTGATAAACACACACACTTTTGCAATTCACCAGTCTGGACATGGTTTAAAAGGGATTAAAGGGCCTTTACATTTATTAGTAGTGATCTTACTGGAGGGATTTGGATGGGAGGTTTTACTGCACATTGTGCGTGACTGTTACCACATTTTTGTCTTGATAGTAATATAAAATAAATATATAAAATACAATATGCCAAAATGATACTGTCTAAATGTGCTTGGCTCCAATCAAGAAATGGGGACATTTCAATGGCAGATCAACACATTCTGAAGCTCTGTCATTTTAATAGTTAATGGAAGGGTAAATCCATTTGAATTCATAAACTTTTCGACAGAACCTCTTTTGATTTGAACGAAACCTTCCATACTTGCCCATTGTAGAACGGCTCAGAAAGTGACTTTTTGGACCCAAATGCCAAAACACTCGAGATAAAAGTGCTCGAAGTTGACCCCTGGATGTCTCATACCATACCAAGAGACATCCAKGTCTTCATCAATGGGTGGCAGGGTAGCTTAGTGGTTAGAGCGTTGGACTAGTAACCGAAAGGTTGCAAGTTCAAATCCTGACAAGGTACAAATCTGTCGTTCTGCCCCTGAACAGGCAGTTAACCCACTGTTCCTAGGCCGTCATTGAAAATAAGAATTTGTTCTTAACTGACTTGCCTAGTTAAATAAAGGTAAAATAAAATAAAAAAATGGAAAAGATAAATGGTTGGTATTTATATCATTTTAAAGTTTACAAAAAGCGTTGTCAAACTACTTTATTATTACTTGATTTTTGTTTTGTTATTGACATTTTTTAACCTCTACCGTTCAAAAGTTTGGGGTCACAGAAATTTCTTTGTTTTCCATGAAAACATACATGAAATGAGTTGCAAAATGAATAGGAAATATAGTCAAGATGTTGACAAGGTTAAAAATAATGATTTTTAATTGAAATAATAATTGTCCTTCAAACTTTGCTTTCGTCAAAGAATCCTCCATTTGCGGCAATTCTCCAAGATGTTAGCCAATCAGTCTATCCGTTTGTGTGATCCTGTGACCCTGATCCTGTTTACAGAAGCAAATACTTTTTATGCGAAGGTGGGTGCTGTATATAACAACTATTATTTTTAGATCTCAGTCTCTATTTTTACGAAATTTACTTGTACAAAGATTTCGGATTGAGAATGCCTTTATTTTTTTCTATACCTTTCTGGAGTTGGAGCTCGCTGAGTCAGGAACGTCTGTCTGTGCGCAGGCCTGCTACGCGAGCGCCGGTGCGCACTGAAGGCTAGGAGCAGAGAAGTGGTTATCGGATTGGAAAACCTGATGCGCTGTGGGAAAATCTACCTCTACAGGTCGTTGCGCACCTGTGCTGAAAGACCTCTAAAAACCATATTATGTATCTGTTACTGTGCCTGCTCTTTACTCAAAGCCATCCTGGATTAAATAGGCTGAATGATCAATGGGTGAGTGAATAATCTTCGCCTTATGCCCTACAATTTGCAAACACTCCGACGAGACCATGTCAATACCACCAGGAACTTGGTCTCTCTCTGCAATTACATTTGTACCACTCTCAAACGCAACTGGACCTATACTTGATGGCATTCTTCCAAAATCAAAAACTATTGTATTACTTTTTTTCCTGTGTCGAAAGACTCAGTTCATCTTATTGACAATGGTGCTGGCTCCACCAAGTCCTCACTCATTGGGCAATTGAGATATATTGTTATGCTTTTATTGTTGATCTCTGGTAACGTGCGACCAAACCCTGGGCCGGTAGATACCCTGCAATCTCTACTGACTCCCTATGATTTTGAAAACAGAGCAGGTTTTGGCCTCTTGCATGTTAAGTCAGAAGTCTATTTCCAAAAATAGACATGATTTAGAATATGCAGACGTAATGGTTTTATCAGAAACTTGGCTAAAGAAATCTGTGTCAAATAAGTCCATTTCTATTGATGGGTACACCGTTTTTTTAGAAAGGCTCGGGTGAGTAAAAGGGTTAGAATTGATATGATATCCGAGTTTAACACCTCTGAAATTCTCTCGATTACCAAAGCCAAACATTTTGAATTGCTTGCGGTTAAAGTGAACGTATATAAGGACTACCACATCACTGTAGTCTGCTGCTACAGACCGCCCTTGGCTTCGGGAGACGCACTTAACTCTCTTTCTGATGTCCTGCACAAGCTAAATGACTCTGAATTCATTATTTTAGGAGATTTGAACTGGGACATGCTTAGATCTGTATCGAACTCTTTTAAAGAACTGTGTGACTCTGAATCTCGCTCAATTAATTAATGTGCCTACAAGACCGAATCCCAGAGCACCTAACAAATCCACGCTATTGGACATTATGCTAATCAATACCCCTCACATATACACATCAACTGGGATATTCTGTAATGATATCAGTGATCACTGTGCAATTGCTTGTGTTAGAAATACAAAAATGACCCAAGCCAAACAACGTTATATTTTTAAAAGACATTTTAGACAGTTTGATGAGCAAGCGTTCTTACATGATCTGTACCATTAATATTGACAGAGTAAGTCTGATTCCCAATGTTGACACTGCCTGGGACTATTTCTATATGACATTTGTGTCGATTTGGGATAAGCATTCCCCAGTGAAGTAATGTTGAATCGGTGGAGGGGACAATCCCTGGTTTTCAGGTAACTTGGCAGAATTAATTAGAAAGATATACATCTCGTGGGCTCAAGCTAGACATACAAATGCTCCTGTTGACTGGGCCTCCTTCAGAGCGCTAAGAAACAAATGCACAGGATTGATCAGGAAGTCCAAATCAGATTACTATTTAAATGCTGTCACAGAGAGCCTAAACAACCCTACCAAGTTCTGGAAGCTAATCAAATCAGTGTCATGTTCTAATGTATCCTCTGGCCTTCCTGACCATTTAATGATGGATTCTAATGAAGTGAAGGATGAAGCTGATTTTGTAGGGGTTTTTAACAATCACTTCATATCTGCTGGTTCAGTTTTTGATAATGGTGGGGCCCAGGCCTCTAATGTAAGCTCTGTTCCAGTCAACTATGATATAGGCCCTCGTGTGAACCATTTTAACTTGGAGCCTGTTTCTTATACTGAGGTCTGTAAAGCACTAAAGGCTATAGACACTAAAAAGTATGCAGGTCCAGACAACCTGGACCCCTACCTCTTAAAGATAGCAGCTGGTATTATTACAGAACCTGTTGCTCACATTTTCAACTTAAGCCTCTTGACCAATTCCATACCCAGCATTTGGAAATCAGCTTATGTCCACCCACTACTGAAGGGTGGAGATCCCTCAGATGCTAATAACTATCGTCCTATCTCCAAACTCCCTATCCTAGCCAAAGTCTATGAATCCCTAGTGAACTCACAGTTAAAAAACTTCTTAATTGAAAAGAACATACTAAGCGAGGTTCAGTCTGGCTTTAGATCGGGGCATAGTACCACAACTGCAGCTATGGCAGTGGTAAATGACATTATAAATGCACTTAATAAAAAGCAACATTGTGTTGCTCTGTTTGTGGATTTATCAAAGGCATTTGATTCAGTTGACCATTAATTGTTGCTAGCTAGACTCAGAAACATTGGTCTCAGTGAAGGGGCAGTAAATTGGTTTAGGAACCATCTTTCTGACAGAACACAATGTGTATATACTGACAATCACAAGTCTAGCTTTCTTGAGATTAGTAGAGCTGTGCCCCAGGGTTCCATTTTAGCTCCTGTGTTGTTCTCAATTTTTATTAATGATTTGGGAAATGGGATGCAACCAGCAAAGTTACATATACAGTATATCACAAAAGTGAGTACACCGCTCACATTTTTGTAAATATTTGAGTATATCTTTTCATGTGACACTGAAGAAATGACACTTTGCTACAATGTAAAGTAGTGAGTGCACAGCTTGTATAACAGTGTACATTTGCTGTCCCCTCAAAATAACTCAACACACAGCCATTAATGTCTAAACCGCTGGCAACAAAAGTGAGTACACCCCTAAGTGAAAATGTCCAAATTGGGCCCAATTAGCCATTTTCCCTCCCCGGTGTCATGTGACTCGTTAGTGTTACAAGGTCTCAGGTGTGAATGGGGAGCAGGTGTGTTAAATTTTTTATCATAAATCTTCAATAATGTTTCAACCGGACAATTCCTTTGTCTTTAGAAATGAAAAGGAACAGAGCTCATTCTCACGGCCGCGCGCCTGACTTAGCTCATGGCATTCTGCCAGACCCCTTAGTCAAACAGCTCTTATTCTCTCCCCCCTCACAGTAGAAGCCYGAAACAAGGTTCTAGACTGTTGACATCTAGTGGAAGCCTTAGGAAGTGCAATCGGACCAAATTTACACTGTATCATGGATAGGCAAAGACTTGAAAACCTACAAACCTCAGATTTCCCACTTCCTTGTTGGATTTTTTCTCAGGTTTTCGCCTGCCATATGAATTATGTTATACTCACAGACAACATTCAAACAGTTTTATAAACTTCAGAGTGTTTTCTATCCAAATCTACTAATAATATGCATATCTTAGCTTCTGGGCCTGAGTAGCAGGCAGTTTACTCTGGGCACGCTTTTCATCCGAATGTGAAAATAGCGCCCTCAGCCATAAGAACCTCTTATGGCTGCGATCCCTGTACAGGGATCAACATCCGGGGAAATTTCAGAGTGACTAACTAAAAATACAACGTCGTAACATTAAACATTCTTGAAAATGCAAGTGTCTTACATCCTTCAAAAGATTAGAATCTTGGTAATCAAACTACGTTTTCCGATTTAAAATAGCTATTACAGAGAACAAATGCCATGCTTTTGTTTGAGAAGAGCGATCAACAATAACAAACATTTTCCGCCAGGACAGTTTTGACAAATTCACATCTGAAGGTAAAATTATGACTTACATTCTGATATCTTGCTCTTATTTCTCTTCCTGAGGGTCCCAGTGATCAAAGGAAGTGCCGTTTTCTTTGATAAAATCCATTTTTATAGCCTAAAACGAAACATTTTGTAAACCGTTTGTGTTGTGATTTCCATCTCTATCAACTTTTTACGGAGCATTCGACGTAATTACACACTAAACAATTGTTTATCTAGTCATGGTTGGTTCCATTGCAATCTTCTGGATATTTGTAACACAGCCAAACTTTATTGTTTTTTTTGCGGGGTGTATTGACTGGAAGTGAACTGATTTGAAGACAACGAGCAATGAGTTCATTGCGCACCAATAATATTAGCCAAGCTTCGTTGATTGACTGTATTTCTGCCAATGACACTGATCTTCTTGAAATCTAGCTGGGTAGATAGCCAATGAGCTGAGGTAAACGCCAGTATTGATGGTTATGGTTGGACCACCATCCCTTGTTTGTAAACGCACGCGTAACGAAAAACATTCTCGCCATTGACCAACAGACTATTTGCAGTCACGCTTGTTACGCACAGCGGTGTTTTGGAAAGTGTTTTTGGCGAATAAATCATGGCGAATAAATCAGGGAAAGCGAAGTCCAAGTCTATGTATACAGATTTGCACCAGATTATAGAAGAAGATTGATCGGGAAAGTGAGACAGATTTTTTGTTTGAGGAATCTTTGAGTGAACACATTTATGATCCAAACATTGAGGAGCTGTTTCTGCAAGGAAGGACCGTACTTCTAGACTATTAAGTGCTAATGCGTTTTATGAAATATAAAATATATATTTAAAAAATTGCACAATATTTTTTAGATTTTTTTTGCAATTTGCAATGAAATGTGTAAAGTACACATTGGCTATAGTGTGTCTGTGTGTATGTATGTGTACGATCCATAACCTGTGTGTGTTGTTTGTTTGTGTTTGTTTGTTTGGGTGTGTATGTCAGATATATATATATATATATTATATATTATTTTCATTTTTTATTCAAATGGAATGGAGTAGAACAGCAACACACACACATATGTGTTCATATGCCACAGTTCATTACTGCAGGCATGACTGTGCCTCAGGGCCAAAAGGGCAAAGCATGGAGGCGTCGTTGTGTTCTGTGTCGCATGAAGTCCCCATCACCTGCCACCACTTGTTCAGTTTGCCTCTGCTTTACATCAGAAAAGACTGCTATGGGACTTGACAGGCAGCAAAATATTGTGTAGAGGACTTCCAAGGGCCTACCCCCGTTTTTATTTATTTATTCTAATATATTTTTTTGTTGTGTGTTAGAATTGCTTTTTGATATGTTGTATATAGTTATTTGCACTGTTGTATATAGTTATAGGTAATTTCACCAATTCGGCCACTTGGGTACATTTGGGCAACTTGTGTGGGACACCTGGGTGACTTCATGCTAAATGTCATGTAGCTCGCCCATTCCTGAAGTTATCAGTCTGAAACTTTTCACACCTACAGTTGACCTCTTGTGTTATCCATCAAAATTATCTCCAGCATCCTATCTAACTGTGGCTATTATAGTACATGTGAAAGATGATGCTACAACAATAAAAAACGTATGCTCTTTCTTTCTCTTTTCTTCCACCAGATCTACTGTGTTATATTCTCCTAYATTCAATTAACATTTCCACAAACTTCAGAATGTTTCCATTCAAATGATACCAAGAATATGCATATCCTTGCCTCTGGGGCTGAGCTACAGGCAGTTAGATTAGGGTATTTCTTCAGGCGGAAATTGAGAACAAGGGATGCAGCCATAACAAGTTATTAATGGAATATCTACATAGGCATACAGAGGCCCATTATCAGCAACCATCACTCCTGTGTTCCAATGGCACGTTGTGTTAGCTAATCCAAGTTTATCATTTTAAAATGCTAATTGATCATTAGAAAACCTGTTTGCAATTATGTTAGCACAGCTGAAAACTGTTCTGATTAAAGAAGCAATAAAACTGTTCTTCTTTAGACTAGTTAAGTATCTGGAGCATCAGCATTTGTGGGTTCGATTATAGGCTCAAAATGGCCAGAAACAAAGACTTTCTTCTGAAACTCGTCAGTCTGTTCTTGTTCTGAGAAATGAAGGCTATTCCATGTGAGAAATTGACAAGAAACTGAAGATCTCGTACAGTAAGGTGTACTACTCCCTTCACAGAACAGCGCAAACTGGCTCTAACCAGAATAGAAAGAGGAGTGGGAGGCCCCGGTGCACAACTGAGCAAGATGAAAAGTACATTAGAATGTCTAGTTTRAGAAATAGACGCCTCACAAGTCAACTGGCAGCTTCATTAAATAGTACCCACACAACACCACTCAACGTCAACAGTGAAGAGGCGAATCGGGGATGCTGGCCTTCAAGGTCATTTACAACATTAACAATGTCTACACTGTATTTCTGATCAATTTGAGGTTATTTTAATGGACAAAATATGTGCTTTTCTTTCAAAAACAAGGGAATTTCTACATGACCCCAAACTTTTGAATGGTAGTGTATATTTTTAAAGAAATTATAAAATAGTTTCACGACCCTGTTTGTAAGCATTTTAAATTATATAAAACTCAACCATTTATCTTTCCCAGTGATAAAGACATGGATGTCTCACCCTGTAGGGTGGGGTATGCAAAACTTTGAACACCTTTTATCTCCTGAATGTTTTCAGGTCCAAAAATCTATTTCAGACCACTTCTTCCATGGCCAAACGTGTATGGAAAGGTTTGTTTTTAAATCAAAAGGGATGCTCTCTAAAAGTGATTGAATTCAAATCGATTTACCCGTAAGAGAGTGCGTGAGTGTGACTGAACGTGTGTACTTTCTGCTTCGGTGTGTGAAAGAGAGGAGTGTCTTGAGTTCTCTGAGCATACACCCACACCTGCTCTTTCCTAACAAGGGTGTGTGTGTGAGTGGGGGGGCAGTGTTTCTAAAGCTGTGTATCTCAGACAATCCAGTTCCTGTGTGTGCTATTGCGTTAGTTAGCTCAGCTGCCCTTGGCTTGCCTTCACACAACTCTCTTTCATCCTCAATTTCTCACTCTTTCGCCCCCCCCAACTCTCTCTTTCTCCCTCTCTCTCTGCCCCACCTCTTTCTCTCTCTTCTCTTCCCCCTCCATCAGGTGACGTGTCTAGCATGTGACCACCGCTCCAACACGGTGGAACCTTTCTGGGACCTATCGCTGGAGTTCCCCGAGCGTTACCACAGCAACAGCCGGGAGAGCGCAGCGCAGGTCTCGTGCCAGCTGACGGAGATGCTGGCCAAGTTCACGGAGACCGAAGCCCTGGAGGGCAACATCTACGCCTGCGACCAGTGCAACAGTGAGTGACAGAGGCACACATACACAAACGTACACAGTGAGCACACACAAACACGCATTCATTCAATGGTATGTTTGTTAGAGGTACAGTAATTTTGCCAAAGCAGTTAGTTTTCTCGATTTTTCTGTCTGCATGTCAAACTACCATTCAGTGCTATAGTTAGACTGAGTGAGTATTCACATAGCCCTGTCCAGAGCATGTGGCCGGAGCTGGAGCGGAGCATGCTAAATTTGACTTGAGCGAGTTTCCCAAAGGCTGGAGCGTTGGCCTTCTCGCCCACTCCAATTTCGCTCCAGTAGCGCTCACTTCACAAGCTCAGGGCATGCCCGGACCAGCATGCATTTGTAGTCTACTTGTGTGCTGCATTATCCCCTTGCTTTAGTTACTGTTATCTAGTATGCTAAATATTTTCAGAAAGGAACTGATAAAACACACAGGTGAAAAATCAAGGTGCCTTACAAAGATGAGGAGCAAGAGAGGGAGTGCAGTGATGTAGTGTCCACAACTAAAGAATCACTGGGGAATCTGAAGACAGGTATCCCGAAAGCATGATGGTGTACTTAGTACGTGCACACGCTAACAGAAAGGAATGAGTTTGGTAACTAGCTAAGTGTGTCATTGTAGCAAAGTATTTATAAACAAAAAAATTGATCTCTTAAACCCCCTAAGGTCGATTTCCGCGCCCTGTGGAAATCTTATTAGCATAATACAAAAGTTCCCATAAAAATCTGTTTAAGCTAGATAGTTTTTGTGGCATTGGATGCGTCTCCATCCACTGCATCTGCCTATGTCGCATTTCCGCATCTGCGGTGAAGGGTGACAGAGCTAAGAGCGGTGTTTCTCACCATGAGATATCCCGGAAATTGGTCTTCACACAAAATCGTCTGTAGCGTGTGAACGGTTTGGCGCTCAAACTATTACGACCCCTCTATGGACAGATGACCCCTCTCACGTACATGATGTTGTTCTCAGTTTTGCTCTATGACCCCCACAAACTGCTTGGGACTCGTCTGAAGTCGGTACAGCCGATCTGCCAACTTCTGTCTGTAGCATCCAAACAGTTTGGGCTACACACTAATATGACCCTTCTGTGCGAAGGTGAGACTCTCACGACTAGGTTGGTTGTTTTGCTCTAGGAAGCCCACAGGCCTCACGACTCGTCTAAAGGTCCCCCGGTACCAGATGAAAAAATGAGTGGAAGTATATATGGAGACCGTTTAGTGCCAAAAATAAGGTGTTAAATACATGTAAAAAAAAWAAWAAAAAATAATAAAAAATGTTTGCTGATCTTTCTTATAACTCTCAGATATAGGACAGACATTTAAAAACAAACTTCCTTTAGATTTTTTTTTTGGGGGGGGACTATTTGTTCCATGTAGTGAATATTTGTTCCATGTAGTGAATCTGTTATTCATTGCGTTTGTATGGGCTAATAGCAGTAAGGCCAAAACATGTTTTTCATTAAAAAGATGTATAAATTGTGTTGATACTTCAAGGGGTCTTAAAATTCCAAATCAAGTAGCAAAAGGATCCTTGGTATGACACTTTAAACAATTCCATATAGCTTAGTAGAACCCCCCACCCCGGCTTAGACAGTATTTAGAGCCAAAAATAAGGGGTTAAATACATGTTTTAAAAAAATATATATATATATACCGTAATAATATCAAATGTTTCCTGATCTTATATCTCAGATATAGGACAGATACTTCAGAACAAATTACATTTTTATATATTTTTGGGAACTATCTGTTCCATGTAGTGAATGTTATTCAATGCGTTTGTATGGGCTAATAGAATGAAGGTCCCCCCCCAAAATTATAATTATAGTCCAACGGGTCTTAAAATTCCAAATCAAATAGCTAAATGATCCTGTGATGCCCGGGGTTACTGTAGTAAAACCACCCGAACCTCACTCACTTAGACAGGGCAAAGACTCTGGGTTAAATGTTTAGTTCATTTTTGTTCTATTATCTATACAATAGGCCATCATTGGTTTTGGCTCAATAGGCCTGGCATATTCTCTTTCAAGGAGGTAAGCACTGCTCCATGAGTGATGAGCGGTATTTCCACACGCTCAACTCCTCACTACTCTGGCACTGTCTGAGGTGTCCCTCTAGTGTGCAAGTTGAGTTAGTGTGGGTTAATGCTCACTCTTGTCTCTAGGTAAGCGGCGGAGGTTCTCCTCCAAGCCTGTCATCCTGACTGAAGCTCAGAAACAGCTGATGGTTCACAAACTGCCTCAGGTCCTGCGCCTGCACCTCAAACGCTTCAGGTACTGACCGCATTATGACCACACGATGACTATAACAGACCCATGCACCTCAAACACTGCAGGTAACCATTGAGCACATAGCAACTGCTCAAGAACCATAACACAACCATGCATTTGAAACACCCTAGCTGTCTTATTTGGTGATTTGGTCTGTTGATGTGCTTGTGATTGGTTGTCAGGTGGTCTGGGAGAAACCACAGGGAGAAGATCGGGGTCCACGTCAGCTTTGACCAGCTCCTCAACATGGAGCCATACTGCTGCAGAGACCCCTCCCCCAAGGGCTCGCCATGCTCCAGTCCCGCCCCTGCCGGCTCCCCGAGCCCCAAACACTTCCTGTATGAACTGTCCGCTGTGGTGATGCATCATGGGAAGGGCTTCGGCTCTGGCCACTACACTGCCTACTGCTACAACAAAGAAGGAAGTAAGTCTCACTCACTAACAAAATACATTTTTATGTAAAAGATTACAAATACAAAGGTGACACACACAACCTTCTCTTGATACATTTTCTTGGAATTGACCTACATCTAATACCCTTTCTCTCTTCTCCCTCTGTCAGGGTTCTGGGTCCACTGTAATGACTCTAAGCTGAACGTGTGTTCTGTGGAGGAGGTATGTGGTGCCCAGGCCTACATACTCTTCTACACGCAGCGCTTCACTCAGGACCAGGACCCACTGAGCCCCGCCCCAAACCCTCCTCCTTTGTACCTCAGCAGTCCAGTGACATGACATCATCAGCATTACCACCACCACCAAAACATCTCAACCCCCCCTCTCTCACGCTCTTTCTTTGTGTTCATTTTATCTCCTCTGGGGGGAGGAATGATAATTTTATCATTTATTTTTCTAAAAGACACAAAGGACAGTCTCAAAGGACATTTCTTTTTGTCTTTGTGAATTTCTTGTACATGTTGTTTTATATGCGTTTTAAAAGAAAAGGAAAACATGTTTGATAGTGTACAGGTTTATTTTATCAAGAGTATCAGCCAAGTTGTGCGTTGTATTATAGACACGCCTTTACAGGAGTAGAGACAGACTTTGGCCAGGTGTGACTGTAATCTAGTTCAGATTTATTCAGGTGTCAACCTTCTGCTCTTCTGTGCTGTTTTTATTTTTCTCAAACGATTTGAATCAACTAAAATGTTTCTCACAGCCACTTTAGACAGTTGACTAAGGGATGTCAGTCAGTCAAATTCTCAGCTGGAATGTAGACTGAAACAGATAATTCCCTCCATAAATAGTATTTTTAGAGTTTAACCCCTTTAGTTTCGCCAGAGACGTAAGGGGAAGCGAGACACCTCCCTCGCTCCTATCTTCTGGTTCATCTTAATTTATCCACCATCTTTGGTATCGCTCTCTGTAGTAAGTCTGGTCGGTCAGGAAATGGTTCATAATTGACTACTGACCTCACGCCAAAGCACGAGGGAAACGTTTAAAAAGTATCTCAGCTTCTCCAAAAACAATTACAGAACATTTGCAAGATATATTCTTTGACTGGTTTTGGAAAATCTATTTTATAACCAGTTTCCAAAGGGATGTTTGTTTTTAGCTGAATAATGCCCTCTGTTCAGAATGTGGTGCTGGTGTTTTTAGGCCTGTTGCCGCCTAACTTTTGGTTGGCATCCCTACAGCAGATGCGGCTGCCACAGTCATAATTGTCATAGAAAAGTGCCCTTCGTTATCAGAACATATCTATTTTTGTAGTTCCTTTGCCAGAAGTGTATTTGGTATCAGTTCTTTGTAGCAGAGACTGTGAAATGCAGTCCTACCCAGGCCAGCATTTAGAATATTGAATGTATTTTTGTATACTTGAACATCGAGGATGTTTCACAAAAGTTGTTTAAAAGAAGAAGAAAAAACAGGGCCACTGACTGTTCGATTTTTATAGTTTTGTAATTGATTCCTTCCCCCTCTAGTTGTTTGGAATCACCAGCAGGTCTGACCCGTCTCTCCTGTGTGTGTGTGTGTGTGTGTGTGTGTGTGTGTGTGTGTGTATACCAGCATATGTGTTCACACAATATAGTTGGCTCTGTATAATGTAAGTATAAAATAGCCAGACTGATGCAAGTAGATCCTTGCTGTGTGTTTGTGAGAGATCTCCATGCTGGTACTAGCTTAACTGCTCTCAACCTAAATGCTGTTCATCTCTAGATTCACCTTTTGGGGAGAATTCAAAGCACATTTCCACCCGATGTTTGTTGGCATTGTGCTCATACTGCCTCGGGTGTGTACACATTTATGGAAGTGATACTATGCAAATTCTTACCTCAATTTTTAGAGAATTACCTCATGAGAATATATTTTCATTTTTCTAAGAAAACACTAATTTCTTGTGTACTTTTTTAAAATCTGCACCACTTAATTCAGTTAAGGCTCCTACCATGCTGTATCCCTCACACAATCCCCTTTCACTTGACTAAATAGGGCATACATAATGGCTGCCTACTAGACTCAAGATTTGTATATAATGACGAGACGCTCATGTCTCCCCCCTAACAATGGCAGTCGTTGCCCATAGAAATGCTTTGGACAGATTTTGGTGAGGGTGAAATCTCTTGCTTTGCCTTTTCCTCTGATAGAATCTACTGGACGCCTGCAAGGTTGTGTAGGAACAGTGGGCTCCCGAGTGGCGTAAGACACTGCATCTCAGTGCTAGAGGCGTCACTACAGCCTGGTTCGAATCAGGCTGTATCACAACCAGCCGTGATTGGGTGGCGCACAATTGGCCCAGCATTGTCCGGTGTAGGCCGTCATTGTAAATAAGAATTTGTTCTTAACTGACCTGCCTAGTTAAACAAAATAAATATAGACAATCAAGGATATCTTCCCAGTGAAGGAATACAGAGACAATTTTTTTTATTTCAATAGTTTTCTTCTTACAAAAACATTTCCAGGGAATTCAAAATGAAGCACTACATTTGAGTACATATAGTGGCAGCAGCCATTTCAAAGATATTTTACAAATCGCTTCTCCAGTATTTGTTTCTTAGATGAGTGCAGTCCCCTCCCTGTATCATGAAGCCAAACATACAGCTGTAGATGCATGGTTGTCTAGTCGTCATCGTTCCCACCCGGACCTCGAAAGGGAGTTGTACAATTTCAGGGTTCTGACTAGTAACAGTCAGGACCCAATGACCAGAACACTGTAGGGTCWGGCTGAACCAGGAACTGTATAGCAGTAAGGGCCAGGAGTTTTTCCTGATCAGGTCACATGATTAGGAAACACTCCCTTCCCTACGCATACTTCGAGGGAGAGGAGGGTACTTTATTTTGGTAAGGAAAGGTTTGTTTCTTCACATTCTTACTAGGTCTAAATACTGGGTGTTCTAAGCAGTTGAACTGTAACAGTTTGAGATTCTATAGCAGTTCCGGCTTAAGAAGATTGCAGACACTACTGTGTCCACAGATCCCTCTAGCAAGGGGGAAAATGACGACTAAGCTTTGTGGTTCAATGTCACCAAAATAAGAGGGAAAGAAAGATTCAGCCGCTGCTACATAAGCTAGTCCCTCCATGCTTACTCTTAAGTAGCGGTAAAATGCATTGTGAGGTACCTTACAGCAGCATCTTTCATAGCCCTTACTGGCTGCTCTCTGCCAAGGTGGGAGAAATGGGAAGAGACCAAAGGAAGGTCCTGTATTTAGATGCTGTTTTTCTGTTGAAGTGCAGGCAGATGGTTCAGTGTGTATTCTCTGTATTGGTGTGGAGGGGTTGTGGTGCGGTTTGAAAGAGGTTGGGTTCAGTATTCAATAGTCGTCCCCTCGGCTCACCACCTCCTTGCAGGTGGGCCGGAGCAGGATGGTGTGCTCGAACTGGGCGGTGTAGGAGCCCTTGGTGTCGCAGAGCGGGGGGTAGGGGTCCACGATGCCCAGGTCGCACAGGTTCTTCAGGGCCATCAGGTACTTGCTCTCCCCCAGCCGGTCCAGCCAGCGCCGGCAGAACGCCAGCGTGCCAAAGTTCTCGTTGATCACGTTCAACAGGTGCTTCGCCCGGGGGAGTCTGGGGAGAGAGAGGGGTAGAGATAGAGGGTGGAATACACAGTCCAGTGTTCACACAGGCAACCAACTTACCTGATTGGGACGTGTCCCACATCAAAGTTTTTCATGTAATGAGAACACTCCATGTCATCATGGACCACGCCCTTCCCTGTGCTGCCAAATGTCTCGATGGCGTACACCTCTCCCTCCTGGTGGTGCAAAAGAGGGAATCAGTCAGAAAAATGCACTTATTGGGGTAGGAGGACACTGCTGCAGTCAACCAAATACATGGGGGCAGGCAATCCTGTTATAGAAATTCCTTTATCATCGATGGCATGCAGGTATTGTGTTACTGGCTAATTGGATCTGGCACGGTTCCTAAGCACATCATTACTCGGTCACCCTCCCACAGCACACCATTAACTCAGCAGCCCTTTCTAACCTCGCCTCCCTATCTCCCTCCTTGCTCTTCAAACGCTCAGTAAGACAGATACACACCTCCATCCTGGTAGCTTCTCCTCCTTTGACAATGGGGACAGTCTTGCCTGCATGTATCCTGTACTGGCCAATTGAGTGGCCGTTCAGGTTTCTGATTGGCTTCACTGGAAATTATCCAAATTAACATTTGTGAGGAATTATATTCGGTCATAAATTACAACAAATTCACTGTGTGTGTATATATATATATATTCAGTAGCTCAGTACCTTGGTATGTTTTGCCGTCAATCTCCACCTCGTACGACTCCATCACTTCCTGAATTCTCTCTCCAACGTCACACAGACGCACGTCGATTCCAGCACACTGATGAAGCATGATTGAGATGAGACTGAACATTTGAACTACACTTACTTCAAATTATATCAAGTGACCTCAGGAATGGATGGCGTGTGAATGGATGTCGGACCTTGATTCCAGTATTGGTGGCGTCTCTCACGGCCTCCAGCAGTTTGTCATACTTTGGGTTGAACGTGACGGTGAAGGCACAGTCAATGATCCGACCTGAAAACACAGTGGGAGTGAGCACAGCATCCTACATGGTCTGAGTGGTTAGTTGTGTGTGTTTATGTGCCAAGTATGTTTTGATGTGTGTGTCAGCTGAACCGTGTGTGTACGGTGGCAGGGGTGTACCGTTGATGTGTGTTCCGAAGTCGATCTTGCAGACGTCGTCGTACTGCAGTACGGTGGGGTCTCCGGCGTTAGGGGTGTAGTGAGCCGCACAGTTGTTCAGAGAGCAGCCGGTGGGGAAGGCCAGGCCTGCATTCAGACCATTCTCCTTGATCAACTTCCTGGAACAGTTCTCCAACCGCTCACTTAAACACAGAGACACACGCACAGAGAAATTAGTTATACAGAAAGAGATGGGATAAAATTGATAATGAAGGGATGAAAGCGCAAGAACGGACGTATGCAAAAGATGGAATGCAAGGGAAAAAGACTGACATATAGAAAGAATAGGAAGCAACATCTCAGCTGTGATGATGATGAAGGCTCACCAGATGTCGATCATGGTCATGCCAGGTTTGATGAAGCTGCGGACGTGCTGGCGGACCTGTCTATGGGCCTCAGCAGCCTGTCTGAAGTCGCTCCACATTTCCTCGTTGGCCTTGTCCAGAACTCGCTTCTCTTCATTGGTGGTCCTCCATGCCGCGGTACGCCTGCACCAAGGGGAATCAGCAACAAGGTTAGCGGTCAGCACACACACACTGTTGTTCCCATCACTGTGTGAGAAATTCACAAGGGGTATCAGCAATGAAGTTAGCAAACACAAACATTTTGTCATTGCACGACTACCTGGAGGATCAACAACAAGGTTAGTGCCCACGCATACATCTTACTCCCCCACCCAGCACCGTGACTGATGGGGAATCAATGCAAGCATGGCTAGAAGATAAACCAAACAAATTATGCTGAGGACGACAACAGTGTTTTGGGTGTTGTTAGAGCTGCAATATGTAACTTTTTCAGCGACCTGACCAAATTCACATAGAAAAGTGTGTTAAGTTTCGTTTTTACTTCCAGTTTCAAACAGCTGAAATGACAATATTTTGGGCTATGAAAATATATTTTACAGCAGTTAAGATTGTACAATGATTCTCTACACTATACTTGCTTGTTTGTTTTGTCGCAAACTATTCGAATTTTAGCAACCAGGAAATGGCRGAGTGATTTCTGCATAGCACATCTTTAAGAGCCCTTTATGAGGTGAGGAATTACACTTTCACTTCTGTTTGATAACCACACCAACTTATGCATGTATGCCAGGCAGCACGGTTTATTTCAGAACAAACTCAAACCTCCCTCCCCAGTTTGTGTAAGTCGCTCTGGATAAGAGCGTCTGCTAAATGACTTAAATGTAAATGTAATGTGTTGAAGGTTGGACAGGTATAGCATGATGATCAGAGGAGCTGCCACTAGTATAACACAGTGCTGGGGAAATAAGAGGCTGGGCCCCGCTTCCACAGTAACCAGGTACAAACTACACACCAAGCCAAGAGTAGGTGTTTTGTGAGATTGTGTGTATGAATCTTACCCATCCTGTAATGGGGGGTATTCACATTCCTGACCGATGGGGAAAACGCCACTTGGATACAAGTCACAGATGGGCACAGACGGAGGGTCAGTCTGAACTTTGGCTGCGAAAGACCGGAAGAAACAAACAGTCACATAACCGTTCATTACTAGTTAATAAACTATCTAGAAGGTTTGAGTTGGAATTCCAGAGGTGACAAAGCAATATTCAGGGCAAAGCCAAACGTGCCCATTAGCCTGAGGACCCAAGGGGAAGGCACTCAGAAGGCTGCAGRGTTATGGTTATGCTCCAGAGTGCAGCAGTACGGCAGAGAGCCAGCCAGTCATATCCATCACTAGATCATAGTCTACTCTCCCATTGCACCATATACATGACCAGACAGAGTGAAAGCCATAACTCTCAAGTGTCAAATGAAATAAGATCAACTCACGTCCTTTCTTCTTTTTCTTCTTCTTCTTCTTTTTGCCTGCCGAGTTCTCCCCCTCATCTCCATCTGAGAGAAAAGGGGAGGAATTTGAAGTCATTTAGTCATATTCAAATGTCACACCAGAGTTTATCAGCTCCTAGCAAGCCATGTATTGGTAGATGTGTATGTAGTTATGTGTGAGGTCATCTCTGCGCTGTCCTTATGGGCCAGACATGTGGATGGTTAAGGTTAAGGGTGGTTAGGATTTGGGTCACAACAACAGGACTGAACCCAGATCAGCTGCTCCACAGCAGGGTGTAAGGAGCCATGGTTGGATCTCGGCCCATGTGGTTCTGGGTCCGCCTAGTATTAGGCTAAGGTAGAGTACTGTTATGGTCTCTTACCATCCTCCCCGTCGTCTTCTTTCTCTTTGTCCTCCAGAGCCTGCTTCTCCAGCTGTTGTGTCACGTCAGCCACTCCATTGCCCCCAGCCTCGGTGCCGGCTGCTGCAGTCATAAATTGCACAGAGACAGATACACATGGGTGAGCTCATCCTATACATCTTACTAACCACGACATGGCGGCCGTGGCGACCACAGCTCCATCACAACAGAGAGCATCCAGGAGACCCGGGGGAGGGGAGGATGAGAGATGTGTTATGTGCGTACAAGGGAAGGTACTGTCCAGCAGGGAAGTGATCTTTTGGACTGTGGACAATGATCCCATTCCGCAAAGTGTATCCCCGAGGTCAGGGACTTAGCAGGAGGCGAGAGTATTAACATCTGTGTATAACCTTGGGGGCCAGCACACGCCCACGCAGCTAAGCCTGCTTTACTGATGTACACACACATATTACAAGCTAAATGTTGTGTGTGTCAATTTAAAGGGCAACTGTCTGACATCCATTAGAAAAATGTATGCGAGCTGTAGCTAGTTGAGTTTGTTACAAGAAGATGGGGTTGCTCGAAATAGCACATGCTGAGGATAACGTTATGTCAGCAGTAAGTTTGCAGAGTTCAGTGAGCATGCTGTCTGAATCAAAAAATATCTTGCCATTTCATAGCTAGCTAGCAGGCAGCGGGACAATCATTGTGGTCAATCATGCGTAACTAGTTAGTGTTAAATATATACGTTATTATGAAACAGATCATAGTCTGTGATAGTTACAACCTCGATCATCGAAGTCTATGGAATCAAACTGTATTCTGGCRTTTACGTTATGTAAGAAAGTCAACGTTAACATAACAGCATTCCACCACACATTATGAAACATCAAAACTTGGCTTTGAACTTGCTAGCGACTTGTGGAACATGCCAGCAAAGGACTACGAACTGCGGCTAAGCTAGCAATATATCTAGCCAGCTAACTAACTACTAGGTTTGCTTGTATGACTATTTCCGTCTGTTTACTGACATTTCGGCATTGTGGTCAGATTGACAGAAGTAACGTTATCGCCCCATGCTTAGCTATCGAGCTATGGGTGTGTTATGAGAGCGAGGCGTGTTTCATAAGGCCTGGCGCACGATTCACAAGGCACACTCATCCGTGCGGCTCAGCGGTAACTGGCCTGTCTGTAACTCTTACCGGGGCCTGCCGACTTCTTCTTCTTCTTTTTCTTCTTCTTCTTGGCTGTCTCCTCGGAAGGGTCTACCTCCTCTTTCTCTTCTGCATCTCCATTCAGGACCGTCTCTTCTTCGAGCTTCTGCTCGGTTACCTTCTCCTGCACCACATCCGCCATGATTGCAGGCGTTAGTGGAAAAGGAAGCGCGGTGGTTTGTGGGTAAGCTGAATGAGAAACTTGCAGAATCAGCTGAGCGCGTGCTGGTGCTCGCTGAATGCAAAATGTTGTAGGAATTAATTCATGGCTCACCATCACAATTATCCTAAAATATGTATCCCCAGAGACACAATATCATACACAGTAAACAGCCCGGATTCAACAAACCTGGTTAATGTGTTATAACAACATGTATGTTGTACTATACATCTTAATAACCTTTATTTTTTATTATTACGACTAAGAAAATATTGGCCGCTAGATGGCAGCATGCATTAATACTAGGTGACAAGGGATTTGGAGAAGGGCCAATATATTTCCATTCACTTATTCCAGCACCAGGAGCAATTTAATAATCGTTAGTCACCACACAATAACTCTATTGCTACCAGTTTCCAAATTCTCTGAAGAATAGTCGACTCCATTCCCTAGGCTCATTTCCTTCCCTGATCTGGGAGAACTGAGAAAGCCAGATGAGGAAGCAGCAAATCCCAAGCAGTAGGCTTCCACCATTTAGTTTCACCATTAATTTGAAGTCTCTGGACATGAGGAGAGGAAGCCAGTTCATCGTATTGACATGATGCCTGCTGGTTGTTTAAGGATGCAGAGGCTAATTCAATAAAGACAAGAAGCCTTGCCTGCCTGCTCCGTGGTTCTTTGGGGAGAGAGGGATGGAAGTACATCATTCTAAAATGATTGGACAGCTGGGTTGTTGGAGACACACACTGCTGCTCTGTTCAGTCTAAATGTGGCTTTTGCAGTGTGAAGATGGACATTTTTGCTCTGCCCCTAATAATACCTCATGTACTTCCACACCAGGGGAAGCCTCATTAGGTATCTCAGACAGCCCTCTCTCTTTCTGTTCTCTAGCAGCCTGTCTAGCATGGACTGATTGGGTTTGTGTTTCACAGGGTGGCTGATACTGGGACACACACTGCCACAGGGACACACATAATAAAGCTAGAGGGGCTGTTTGGTCTACCTCAAGACAGATCCTTGAGGTTTCAATTTCACACAGACACACTAATTGTATAGGAAGTTAACCTGGGACTATTTACAACAGCTAAATGCATCTAAATGTGTGAGAGATATGTGTGTGTGTGTGTGTGTGTGTGTCTGCAGGCTGGGGTCAGGGTCTTACAGGGATCACCAGCTGTTCTAGGTCAGACAAATGTGGGACTCCACAAAAGAGCAGGTAACCCTCACACTACGCTGACCCTCACCCCTACCACTCCTCTCCTAACCCCCTTCCCCCTGAGGTTAGGGTCAGTCTCAGGCAGCTGAGAGAAAGAAAGAGAGACCAATTTAAAAAGAGAGAGACAAAAGACAGTCAGCTCCAGAATAGCATTTTATTTTACAAATGAAATGTAGGAGGGACATAACTCACTTCAGGAAGGGGACATATGGGGGAGGGCTGGAAGGCAAGACAGACATGGTGGGGGAGGTCAGACACCCCCGGACACACACAAGCGGAATCATCTGTGCAGTCAATAAGCACATGCTGTCCTTCGATCATCATCATCGATCATCACGCTAATTAATTGTAATCAACGATAGTAGCATTCCAGGACACTCTGTAATAACTGTCCCAAACTCAATCCCCAAATCAATAGAGTTGGATCACATTCTAGTGAGTGAGCGTTATGGAAACACAGATGCTGAGACAGGGGATAGAGATTTTTTTATATATTTTTTAAATGCAACCTTTATTTAACTAGGCAAGTCAGTTAAGAACAAAATCTTACTTACAATGACGGCCTACCGGGGAACAGTGGGTTAACTGCCTTGTTCAGGGGCAGAACGACAGATTTGAACCTTGTCAGCTCGGGGATACTATCCAGCAACCTTTCGGTTACTGGCCCAACGCTCTAACCACTAGGCTACCTGCCGCCCCAGATACAGTGGTACAATCTCCATGGAAACATTTACAGATGTACACAAGACAGAACCAAAACGTTCTGACACAAACAATTCAGATCTGAGATACATGTAGTAGATAGGGAGTTACAGACACCCACGGAACAGATTTCATAGTAGGTGCAGTAGGGGTGGCATGAGGTAGTACAACACTTTACCTCAATAATCACCCAGTTAGCATCCCCTCATCAGATGAGCACTTGACGAGACCATTGGGGAAATAAGCACTGTGAATGTGTTTGGTTCTTTAGTGGATGGGGATACATTTCATTTCACAGCAATCCACTGCCTGACCATATTCAGCTCTCAAATAAAAACAACACACAATATGTAAAAATATTTCCAAACCTGGTAGGCTAGTCCATTTTACAAGGTCAACTATGTCCACCCTTCTCTCTGACGTCTCCGTCTGCTCATTGGTTGCTGTGGGTTGAGTGACAGGTGTTTTAGCCAACACATCTTTGCAGTTATAGGGCCATTCCTAGTGAGGCGGGGAGTGTGTAGAAGTGCACTCAGAGAGGCAGACCAGAAATAAAACAGTGGTAATAAAATAGCTTTGCTCTGCTGTCTTTGAAATGTACCTCTCCTTCCCCTTTTACAGCGTGGTGTGTGTGTGCAGTAACATCTGTGTGTGTGTGTGTGTGTGTGTGTGTGTGTGTGTGCAGTAACATCTGTGTGTGTGTGTGTATAGAAACATCTTACATTCAGCCCTCGGTCAGTGATTCAGTACCTGAGCATTCTGCCCTGGGCTGCCGTGCACACGTTCAACAGAGCAACCACACATCAGACTCTGCCTGTCAATACAGGAGTCATATAGGGAGTGATGTGGTCAAAATTATAATAATCATTTAGCTAAAATCAGGCTTTTTGACCCAGACATCAATATGCTAAACTGTTAGGCAATGTTGACATACCACGGAAAGGTACTGGTCAATAGTTAGAGAAAATGGAATTGATGCTATAACCAAGTCTCTCTGCCTCCAATAGCTACAGGGGATCCTTAGGGTTAAACTGAAGACCTTGTGACGGTGAGGTCAGAGTTTGTCTTGTGGTTCTGGTACCTGAGTAGGACAGGAGAGCGGCCACAGGGGGATTGTGGGTAAAGTATGGACACATGGGTGGAGGAGTGTAACAGAAAGTGGTGTAGTGCTCTTCTTAAAACTCACTAAGACGTCACATACACACAATGCTCTCTCACCCAATCATGCACGCACACACACATACACACACACAGATGAAGACATGACAGAGAGCCATGGATCCAAGGAAACGGACAGCCGCAGTAAATAACCCAGGAGTGGGTTCAGACATAAATAAAGGAACCCTGGCTGTCTGTGCATAACTGTTCTGTTYAAAGCTCCGTAAAGCAGGAGGGTTTAGACTCTAGTTCTTCTCACATGTCTGTCCATCAGACTGAGAACGCGTCTCTCCCTCATCCTCTTCTCCGCTGTCTCCAAACGTCTGCTCCTCCATGTTGGCGAAAGTGTGCGAACGTGCCGCCACCTGGGCGGCGAGGGCGGAATTAAAGCTGAGCGCCGCCGAGCCGTGTAGTTCCGTCAGCCTCTCCATCACCGTGATGGCGGGGATCCGGGGCTGCAATAGAAGGTCGGGCCCGTTTAGTCCTGCCCCCTGGTCAGGCAGCCCGTCATATTGGTAGAGCTGCGCCCCGCCCGGGACTGAACCTTCACCCTCCTCCCCCTTTTCCTCCGCCTCACCACAGCAGAACTCTTTAAGTGCTTTTTCCTCTGCCTCTGTGAGGGGGCGCTCGTCCCTGACCCAGTCTTCCTCCTCGTCGTTCAGCCTTTCCGATAGGTTGTTTCCCTCAACAACACCTGGTTTGGCCACGCCCACAAGGGTCAGAGTGTCCAATGGGTCGGAGGGCGTCTGAGATTCTATAGAAGTTTCCGCGGAAACTATAGGCATCACCGCCGCTAGGAGACAAAATAAACACATCATTAAATGACACATGAAATGAGAGAGACAGAGAACTAAAGGAGCAGCAGAGGCAGAGAGGTGCATTGTGGGTAGGCGGAGCGAGACCTTGGTCGTTGAAGAGCAGCTGTTTCCACTTCCTCCTCTCGCCCTCGGACGCCCGCTGGCCCAGCACGGCTTTGAGCTCCGATAGGACGCGCCGAGACTCCTCCCTCTCCCGCCGGTGGCGCGCTTGTTCCTCGGGAGACAGCATGTCAACCACCGACCCCGCACACCCGTTCTCATCCTCAGAGTCCGACACGTACGCTTCCAGCTCCTGGCCAATAAGAGGGCAGGAAAGACCCATTACACATAAAGACATACACTACAGGCACCTAGTTTTTTGTTTGTTTATTTGTGTGTGTGTGTGTGTGTGTGTGTGTGTGTGTGTGTGTAGATCCACAGTGAGTGGTGAGGTTCAGTACCTGCTCCTCAGGCACGGGGTCCCTGTCCAGGATGAGGGTGTAGGTTGGGGCAGGGGTGCATGGCACAGGAGGGAGACACTGCTTTGGACCATCAGGAGTTCCTGAAAGAGAAAGGATGGATAGAACGTATTACACACACACACACTCAAATGGAGACACACCACTCTACGCAATTATCCGTTTGTTTAAACTGTGTATCAGATCTCGAGTCAGTCAACCTGCTCCCTGCTCACAAAGAGTAGACCTCTAAAACGTGCTGAAACAGTCTGTGGTAAAACTAGGCCATTGTTCCCTCCCTCCCTTCCCTGCGAGGTCTGGCTCTTRTCCTATATTTGAAGGAGCCACTTCATCACTGACTGTGAATAGTCTCTGGGCTGGGCAGGGGGAGTACTGACTAAAAATAACCCTTCCACTGTAACCATGGAAACCTGGGGAGGGGGGGGGGTCCAGTATTCAGACCCAATATCAGGGCCCGTCAGCTCTCAACTGGTCAGCTGCGTTAACTATCTAAGCCTAATAAAGGTAGTGTGTGTTCTTCACCTGGGCAGGTGTTAGCTCTCCTCAGCATGCGCTCCACTTGGCCCACGGTGTCCTCCCAGCATCCGGCGCTGGCCTGCATGTGGGGCTGGAGGTGGCCGAGACGCTCCTGGAGGTCCTGGTAGCCCTCCRCAGTCACCTCCACCGCCTCCTTACTCACCATCAGCTTCTCCAGGTCATCCTCCAGGATAATCATCCTAGTGGGGGGAAGGGGAGGTGAGATGAGGGGAGGGTTTGGGGAGGAGGGGTGAGGAGAGGATGGGAGAGGAGGATGTGGCGAGTGGGGTAAGGAAAGGGGGCTAAAGGCGTCCGCATGCTTCCCAGCCGAAAATGTTTGTGCATATATTATGACCACATTTTCTGATGCTTTAGTTAGTTTTGGACTTCAGCACACAACATTTTTTCTCAAGGCAAGCCGAATTCATTCATGGACATTTTTTCATTGAGAAATACTGCACCAAACATCTTAGTTAGATGTAAAATTGTGTGACTAAGATCTCCTCTGCAAAAACGRCAAAATTAATGACAGATTTCTTGAGTTATCTTACATTAATTTAGACTATTTGAGGAAGTGTATACTGGCTACGGCATCTCAAAATAGACAAACAATWCTATTGCCGCTTTTTTCACGTTTTTCAAGAGACGGTCCTTTAGGGTGATATGCAAGCACTCTCGTTCATTTCACCTAGCCGAGTTCAGCTATGCACCAGCCAAACTGAAGAATACTGACGCCTGTAGACTGAGGGGTGAGGAGGGTATGGAGTAAGAAGTGTTAGGGTTAGGAGGGCGAGGGTTGAGTAAGGGGTTAGATTTGACTCACTCGGTGAGCAGGGCCCTGAGATGCAGCTGCAGGCTGCGTACAGACGTGTGCAGTGTGTTGAGCTCTCTGCATTTCTGTTGAGCGCGCCCCACCCTGTCCGAGCCCTGCGTCCGGTGCTGCGTCTCAAAGTACCGGTGGAACTCGTAGCTACGCTGCAGGTCGCCTAGGCAACYGGCCAGGGCACCGTGGARAGGCTGTGTCACCGTGGCAACAGAGCGGTGTATGGGCGGAGGAGGAGTTTCACCTTTAACCCAGTCTTCCCTGGGCTCCTCCAGTCGTCGTGGTGACAGYAGCAGGGCCAATCGGCGGAAACATTCTGAGCTCTGCCCCACCCACAACTGGAACAGCACCTGGAGGACGGAAAGCCCACAGGGAAAAAAAGAAAAGCTAACATCCTCACTCTGACAATGCCCCTCATTTCACCTATTGACCTGCATCTAAATGATCTCTTCCTTCTATCTTTCTCATCATGTTTCTCTTCTACTCTTTCTTCCACTATCTATATAAAAGCAAGTTYTCCATCCCAAATCTAACCCAATCTCATCTCACCTTCTTTCTGTCTCTCTCCCTCCCTCTCGTGGTTCAGGTAGGTGGGTCTTACCTTGAGGGCAGGGAGGCTGTAGTCATCGGTGAGCTCCTGTGCCTCCTCGTCAGTCAGGTGCTCTGTCCCCAGGCCCATCCCCAGCTCCTTCAGAGGCACCGCAGACACGTAGTTGGTCACATTGTCGATCTCAGAGTTCAGGGGGTACGTGGGTACGAGTTAAGGAGCCCATCAGCTCACAGATTGACACTCATATACTAAATGACGCGCCAATTGGTCAAACAGAATATATCCTCTAACACACATTCACTCAAGTGTAACACCAAATGGTTACTGGTAGAAATCAATCTTTAGTGCTTGCATTGTTTAATTCCTGCATAAGTTGAGTCTGGCAATATCCTCTCTCTATTTGAAAATATTCTCTCTCTCTCTCTCTCTCTCTCTCTCTCTCTCTCTCTCTCTCTCTCTCTCTCTCTNTCTCTCTCTCTCTCTCTCTCTCTCTCTCTCTCTCTCTCTCTGTGTGTGTGTGAAGGATATGCTTTGAGCATGTGGCAGGTGGCTCGGCGGGAGGCTCTGAAGGCCGAGCGGAGCGCCCGGTACACCGCCTTCCGCAGGCCAATCAGCTGCTGCCCCCGTGGCCCCACCCCCAGCCCCGCCCTACTAAAGGAGCTGGCCGCACTCACCCTGTCGAGCAGACTTGACAAGTGAAATGTGATACAACTGTGCAGACGTCCCAGAAAGGCAGGGAAGCACAYGCAACACGACATGCTAACAACATGCTAATAACATGTGTATGACTGAGACACAACAGGACAGGCTAACAACATATGACACGGTTATGACAAAAGCTATCACAAAACAAACAAAGACGATAACAGGAACGGGCTGTGGGACAGGCAAGGAAAGGTAAAAAGTGGTCCCTTCAGGTAATGATAAACTAAGATAATAATAGATACTAGCCTAAGTGCTAACCTTATAGTTGGGTAGATGAAAGTGCTAGTGGGTGAAAGTGGACAGTAACATTAAGAACAGAGTATGTGACTCACAGCAGGGTTAGCATGCACACTTACAATATGAGTAGGAAGGTGAGGATGCACACTCCCACTATGGATGAAGTAGATAGATAGTAGATCAAATGGCCCACTTACAGGGTGAACCCTCGAGAGATGACCTCTGTCTCCTGTAGTAGTCTCAGGGACTTGCGGGCCAGGCTGGTCAGAGCCTTACTGTTCAGCGCCATGGTCTGCAGCTCGGAGGCCTGGGCGTGTGCTGCCCTCTGCATCCTCCCCTGTCTCCACAGCCCCGCTCCTCGCAACCCCACCCAGCCCATGACTGCAGCACACCACGGGATCACAGCCAGAGACCAGGCCCCGGCAGAGAGAGAGGACAGGCCTAGTAACACTGCAGCCAGGCCCACCAGCACTGCTACGTCCCTGAGAGAGAAGAGAAGAGAGAAAGAGAGAGAAAGAAAGAGAAAACCAAGACAGAAAGAGATGGAATGTTGGAATGTATCGTCTGCTGTGTGTACATGTAGATATTAATATGTGTGTGACTATGTTAGGATCTGTGTTTGGGGCGTACCACTGCGAGGGTGAGGCGAGGAGGCGTGGGCAGGGCAGGGAGTTGTCTCTTCTGGGTGCGCCAGAGGGCGAAGCGCCCAGGGTGAGCAGGCTGGGGTCTAACAGCTCGATCAGCTCCACATCCTCCTGGAGCAACACATCCTGGTCCAGGATACACTGCACAGCGTACTGGCCAAACACACAGTCCTATAGGGAGGGCGAGAGAGGGATGGAGGGAGGGAGAGGACACAGAGAGAAAGAATATAAGAACATGTGTCTTTGAGATGAAGTCACTTAAAGTTCTATGGTTAGTCCCATGGTGACCCTTACCAGCTGCTGCTCCAGCATATGGGCAGAGGCAGCCTGGTGGAACGGGCTCCGCCTCCACAAGGCATCAGCCAATCTCCATAGACGTCCTCCCTGCCAATAACACAGAGGAGGATGGGTCAGGCGGGGAAGAGACTGGAGCTAATAAGGGGAACAGAGTAATCAACCGGGCATAATTCTGCAAATGAATAAGTCACACATCCTTCATACTAACAGCAGACAACACAGCCTACTACATCTGTGAGAGCAAACTGGGGAATGAGCTCTGGCCATCAACCACAAATAATGCTCATAACAGACACACACAGAGGCCACATTCCTAAGAAACATTTCTTCATTCCAGGGCATATCCCAGGAAACAGGCTCTTTAAGACACCAACAATGGGTGATTGATTGTGTGTGTGTGTGTGTACTCCCCCCCCCAACACACTCCTACACACACAAACACCCTCCATTCCCCCCTAGTTGATAGTCTGCCAGGCTCCAATAGGAGATTCACTGTAAACAAACAAAGTAAACAGAATTATATTCTAATCACTAGCAAACGAACAGAGTAATTATAAGCATTCCAACTAAATTGTACAATTTGATATGCTATTAACCAAATAATTCTCCAAAATGTCTATATTAGAAATCCTGAYCCCCTTTCATTTAGCCATAATAGTGTGAAGAGTGAGTGAATTAAAATAACTACAGCGAGTGACACAATCTAATGAGAATAGCTTATTTTCCTCCCAGTATTTTCTATCCCTTGGGAAAGTAGCAGTACTATCCCATACAGTCATTGGTACTATCAGTATCAGACAACATCACCACTAAGGAGGCATATTTCAGGCTGAGTCCCAAATGGCAGCCTATTCCCTATATATAGTGTGCTATTTTTGACCCAGGCCTGAAGGGATTCAGCGTTCCAGCCCGGCTACAGTTGTTCATGAAGAAGTTTCCACTCGGTAAAGGTCTAGGATCAGCTCACCCTCTCCCAATCCTAACCTTAACCATTAGTGTGGAAAATGCTAAACTGAACCAAGATCAGCGTCTACGGGCAACTTCACCCGTACTATTGATCCAGACTGGCCCGGGTGTGTTTTCTACCCTGACTTTCTGTTATTGGGAGTTTGGGACGCAGTGCGTTATTGGTCAGCAGGCTGCAGGGCTATTGATTATGGGTCTGAGTCTGAGCTGCAGGACTGGGCGTTCACGCTACACTGACCAACCACAGCAGGAACAGAACATGGCATCTAAACCACCCCCCAGAGAAAGGGTAGTGTGTGTTAGTCGTGAAGGGGGAGGCCCATGTAGGCGTTTTCATTCTCTACTACTCATTCATCTCAATCTAATATCCCCCATCCAAACATTAAGGCAGGAGACAGAGACGGGCCACACAGAAAAACACACACACAGACAGCGGAATGCAAACACAGTGACACAAACAACCAACACATCACTAGGAAGTACAGTTCATTTCCTGGTCCTGTCTTGCTCCTGCTCTTTAGTATTCCGCTGGCGTCATCCAGAGGAACATTCCCGAGTCTTTGTGCTCCCCGTCTGCCATGTGAGAGAATGGAAAAAAATACTCTGCAAAGACGTGTGAGTGTGAGAGAGACTCAGAGAGAGWGAGAGAAAGGGTAGAGGGAGTGAAAGAGGAAGAGAGACTGTGACATTATGTATGTGTTCTAAATCTTGAAGCCATATTGCCATAAAACAATCCTCAACGCTTGATCTTCTCTCCATCTCACTCTCTTATGACTYCAGGATTTGAAGGAGGAGACTAGGCAGGCTGGCAGTGAAGTTTTTTATTACCAATAATCTTCAACTGACCTCGTCCTGCCTTCTCTCTCTTCAGTTAGCTGTCTCGTCGTGACTTATGTGACATGACACATGCAAAAAGGCAATATATATATTCCCATTGGTAGAGTCAGAAGGAAATTGTGGCACAAAGAACCTTTATTCAGATGGCACACTGACAGATTACCATATGTCTCCCTCTCTCTCCTTACTAACCTCATTTGGTGTCATACAATGCTCTGGTCTAGTGTGACATTTAGTTCTGTAAAATAACATCAATGTGCCCCAYGTGCCATCAAACATTTTGGAAATCCTATTTCATTCACAAATGTGGATGATTTTCAGGCCCAGTGTGTGCTAAACAGGACCAATGTGTGCTAAACAGGACCAATGTGTGCTAAACAGGACCAATGTGTGCTAAACAGGACCAATGTGTGCTAAACAGGCCCAGTGTGTGCTAAACAGGAGCAGATAACCAGTGTTGGCCTCTGACTGTCTGGAAATCAAATATACACCAGACAATCGCCCATGTTAACAGGCGCGCACACACACACACACACACACACACACACACCTCTATCTGGGCTACAGGAAGTTGTACAAGGAATAACCATATCTTTGCCATTAACCCATAGGAATCCCCATCCAGTTGACTACTTAAATTGTGGATGATGGCAATGCCCAATAACAACATCCATGTTTAAACGGGTTATATCCATGATGAGTCCTCTATGAGAATAATTCCCAAACGCTCCTCCGAATAACAGGCTCTTGGAGAGGAAGCATGACGCGGACGGACGGAAAGTTCTTGGAGGAGGCTAATGTGACATAATTTCCTGTCCCTCACGGGAAAAAATACAGAAACAGGAAAAGGAATGMACTCAGAGTCATGTGACCACGCGCTGGCCAGAACCCTGAAACATGAATGCATACTGTACAGCAGCAGAGTATTATTAGCAAAGAGCTATGATTGTGCATATGTATATTACAGTACATATCACACAAGCCACTCACACCACAGATGCATACATATTTTATTTTATAWTTATTTAACTAGGCAAGTCAGTTAAGAACAAATTCTTATTTTCAATGAAGGCCCACTCACTGTGGGTTTGGACAAGCTGTCCTGGAGGGAGGTTGTCGTCCCCTCTCCTCCTCCACACTCGTCCTCCTGAGACACTGTGGGACATGCCTCAAAGTCTGTGTGTCCTAGATCATGCAGGTAGTGGAAGAGCGGAGAGTTCTGGAAAAAGAGAGAGAGGGGAGAGTGTGTAGAGAGATAGAGAGAGAGAGAGAGGGGGAAGAGGGTGAAAGGGCAGAAGGAGGATGGGGGAGGAGAGATTTAGACAAATATCCGCTTTTTGTTCCTGCTCTTCCCAATTCTCTGTTACAGATTTCCCAATATACAGGAAGCTATTCTTAGAAGTGTCATAACCCAGCCGGCACTGCAAGTGGAAGGAAAAGCATCCCTGATCTGCAGTAGCATTACGTTCCAATTACCGTCTGGAACCATACGCTCATTCTCCATCTTCTCTCCCATTCAACTTGCCATTCCATGCAGATTTCAGTCACGCTCTTTCACACTTGACTTCTATACATAAACACAGAGACCTTGATGCTGCGGGCACAACAGCCACTCAGATGACAAGCTCGAAAAGGAAATCATCTATTCTCTCTGCTCAAGTCTTGGTCGCCATGGGSAACTAATTGTATTACTGTGTGCAGCTTCTTGTTTTTTATTGATTCACTAGGGTTTGGGGAAACATGGAACGAGTTAGCTAAGGGCTAAACTTCTGCTGAGCAAAGATATGTTAATGTTAAAAGCCTAGTAGAGAACACCCCATGTATGTGCACAACCCATCCCTAAACCTCCCCCTGGCCCTAAGCATCTTGCCTCTTTCAATACCCTTTTCTTCCACCTAATCTGCTCCTAAATCCATTACTCCAATCCAGCGATGGAATTAAGCACAAACATAATCATCTGAAATCCTTGCATAAAAGAGTGTTCTACATGATTAAGTGTTAAAGCTCAGCTTAAAGTGGGACTGGAAGTGTGTGTGTGTGTTGCCAGCAGGGATGAGCAAATCACTGTCCTGCATCACAGGTCAGACTCCCACCTCAATCTCCCTACAATTGAGATGTGCAGCAGCAAAGTGGGCCTTTGATTCTCTACCTCTCCTCTGTTTGCCCCTAGGACAACGTACTGGCACTTGGCACTGGCATAACAACAATTTGCCCACAATTAAGAAAAAAATAACCTACATTATACTCCAATTTGACCAAGGAGACACCTGACCCAATTTCCAACCAGCTGCCCGACGCTCCTCACCCGAAGGAAGAGAGAAAACAAAACATCTCCGTACTTCTACATCTGGAGAGCAAGCCATTTGCATACCTTGATAGATCCACCTATAATACGTTATCATGATTACACACCCCGATCCAAGCATGACATGGTGGGCTAAAGTTACTCACTTGCATGATCGGACGGTATCGGCGGCGCACATGTTGACACATCAGGCTGTCAGATGTTTCGAATAGCTAACGTTATTCCCTTCCTACATCGCATAAAGCACGGATCAGACACACACTCTCCACGCCAGCTATGATGATGAAACAGCACACTGCCCCATGATAAGAAAAGCTACTTAGCAGGCAGGACAATTTAGCTCGGATTTATGTCTTAGCTACGCATAACAACAGGGGTAGCTAAACGCCAATGGGTAAACGTTGCTCATGGCCATTCTAATAAGCTAGCTAACGTTAGCGAGCCAGCTACTCTGACAGTCTGGTCAACCACGCCAATTTCATCACGCAGAATGAATCAGAAAACCTATACAAACTCGGGCTTGACACACTACACTACGCGTTAACGGAACATATGCGCCTGAATAAAAACACAAACCTCAAATACCACATCTTCATCAAACTCCTCAGTCATTGCTCTCCGCCATCGATATCCAACCGTTACGCATTCTGGGATTGTAGTCGTTTGTAAACGTCAAGAAGAGAAAATTTGAAGCAGTTACTAGCAGTTTGCTAGTCCCTGTTAGCCGCGCAAAACAAACTCCTCGGCAAAACAACACTTCCCACAATCCAAATCGCCCAACGCTTCCCGGAGAACCTCCGTGTTCGAGCAGTAGAGACAGGATCCTCCAGTGGTCACGCCGGGCAATGCAACGTCCTCAGCCGGGAGCAAGGGAAGGAAACAGCGCCGTGGCCGAAACACGAAACTCCAGAAAACTGGAAAAAGGGGGACTAGAGGAAACAGTTTATTCACGTTTCAGTCGGTGATATAAGCGACATTTTGTTTCTTTTTTATGTTGTTTACCTGGTGTTCTTTGAGACTGACTTACAATGGCGCCTGAAAAAGAAAATCCACGAAATTCCGTGCCATCCCATTGAAAGCAAGTTTACTCATGGAGTAAGGAAAGGAGCAAGTCGGGAGTCATGAGCACAGGTTTGTTTCCTGGATGGCTAAGTAGTTGCATTTTGTCGACAAAGCAGTTTATTTGAGTGCGTTTGCAGTTAAGCGTTTTACCAAGCAAATCCATAAAAGCAAAAACGTTTAAGTTTTGCAGAAACATAGCCCAGCTTTTTCCAGGTTATTACATTGTAATTACTGTTTTTCATAATGATAACGTTACCTCTCCGAAGGCGTAGTGGCAAAGATGAGCAGTTTCCACCCGCTCCTGATTTAGGTTCCCGAGGTTATTACATTGTAATGACTGTTTTTCATAATGATAACGTTACCTCTCGGAAGGCGTAGTAGTGGCAAAGATGAACAGTTTTCACCCGCTCATGATTTAGGGAGARCAGTCATTCTGGTTAGAATACTCCAACAAAAGTACATGCAACACAATTGATGCATCAGCCAAATGTGAAGAGAGAACGAGCGTGTATGAGAGGGCAGATACATTCAGCTCCTTTGTGTAACATTTGTCCTCCTGTTTTGATGCATCCAGATGCGCAATGGATTTTTTTTGTGTTACTTTCAAACATGGTTATGTAACCTAAAGCAGCGATTGTCAACCACTAAACCGACTAATTTTCAATCCGTTGAGGCAAAGGGGATTTGGCACTGAAGTTTACAGATTTTTTCCATGAGTAAGTTAGCTAGAGGGTCATTCAGGCAGGGGCGAAAATCTGAGATCAACCTTGGAGGGGACAATTACATTAMATTTTCTCAAGAGCAATTCCTGAGGGGGACACCAAAAGTAGTGCTGTAACACATAGCATACGTTGTTAAATGTATATTGAGGAACCATAATTCCTACAACTGGATAATTGATAGGTACAGTAGTTAACTGAAGGGTTTTCCCAACTTGTTCAAATGTTTAAATCATTATAATTCTACTACTAATAATAGTTATAGCAGTGCTCCTTACCAGTCCAGTATGTATGCAGGTATTCGTACTTACAACCAGCAATATCAAGAAAGGTCAGTAGGTGACAATGGTACTGTGCTACAATGGTTTGATCCACTCCAGTTCTTTAGCTGGCAAGGTAAGAGGGTTCGTAACTACTGTCCGAAAGGGACATGTACGTAACTGACGTGAGGTTAATCCAGTCAATCCATAGCAGGTCCATAGCAATGTTATTTATTTATTTTATGTTGCAGGTTCACACACTAGCTGAATTTGCAGAGCTAGCGCGCAAACTAAAGCAAACATTAACTATCAAGTAGCTAGTACTATTCCATTTATGTGGCGTCGTCAAAGATGGAATCTTTGCTATCATCAGTTTATTCCAAGATCAGCATGCAGCTGTAGTGCTTCGACGTCCTGTGAATAAGGTTAGCGATAAACTGAAGTCCAATGAACAGAACAGAACTACACTCTCTTCTACCATTGTCTTAATATATATAATGGTCTCGTTGCAAAGATAAATTGTCGCTAGTGAACTTTTTTTATTTATTTTATTTAACCTTTATTTAACCAGGTAGCAAAGATATAGCAAACACACAGAAACGGAATTGGTGCTCGCTACTTAACAAATTCAGCTATTGTTGGAAGCCAGCCAATATGAAACAACTATTTAATTACAAAAGGTTGCAGCATGTGTTGTGTAATGTGTGTGCGTGCAGCTAGGCCAGCCAGCCAGCCAGGTAGAAAAAATGGCGAACATTTAGAAGAAGACGGACATCAAGAGTATTGTCAGTACACCAAAACGCATAGTAAGAACTCTAGTATCCTAATATCTCAAAGACTAGTGATAAAATGTTCATAAGAAAGAAGTGAATGCTAATGGAAATGTTTCACAATGATGTCATTAGGCAGAGCAGGCAACAGATGGCACACAGACAGCAGAGCTGGGGACAGATTGCAGGGACAGACTGGCAGACAGGGTAGTCTCAGGTAAGTTTGTTGAGTCTTTGTTTGGGCAACATTATGAAGGTTCTCAATTTTTTTGACTTGTAAAATGGGACATAATTGGAAAATGCCATGGATACCCCACTCTCAACTTAAACTGGTGACTAAACTAAAGATTTTGTTTACGGCAATGGATTGCTGTTGTGATTAATTGTGTAGTTTTGGGTACCGGTAGTTAGGAGTACGGCAAAACAACTTTATTATTTTCTAGGAGACAGACTGAGTCAGTTAGGGTAGTGAAAGGGAAAAGAGCCAGGAGAGAGACTTCAGAGGACAGTGTCACAGCCACGGCAGGACAAGTGTCACCTTGTTGCCAGCGCACCAGTATAGGGGACAGTGCACAGCATTGTCCAGTTACCACAGTGATGGCAAAAACCATATCAGCAACACCCACATTTATAGAACCGCAAACTCTTGCCAAAGAGTGTTGACGTTTCAAGAGAGATGGTTTCCGCGATTTCCCCTGGCTACATTATAATCCATCATAAAAGGAGTGTTGTGTTTTCACTGTAGCCAAGGGTTTTCAAAGCCAGCCATCCTTTTGCCAAAGAGCTGATGCTGCCTTCATTAGTGCAGGATTTAGGAACTGGAGAAAAGCCATTGAAAAATTCACAGCCACATCAAAATTGCCAACCCACCGCCACTTTGTAATTGTAACAGCACACCAGCTAAATCCAATCAGTGTCAGTTAATGTCCAGTCGCGTGGGGTAAACAGCAGGATGAGCAGGCACTTGCTTGATTGAAAATTGTTAGTTCGGTGCGGCATGTAGTAAGACAGGGACAAGCCTTTAGAGGCCACATGGATGACAGTGGGATTTATAACCAGATTTTGAAACTTAGGGCAGAAGAGGATGATCCCATTTTACTGAAGTGGTTAACAGAGCGTACACAATGTACACAGGCCCCAAAGCACAGAATGAATTCTGAACATCATGGCCAATAGTCATTCGAGGCATTGCAGCTGAGATTAGGTCTCTTCCGATTGTACAATTTTCATTAATTGTTGATGGTACTCAAGATGTCTCTCTGGTTGCTGAACAGGAGAATGTCTGTCTGCGTTATGTTGACCATGACCATGTCCTCACAAGGAGTTTATTGGGCTATACAGGGTGTCGGAGACAAACAGGCGAGGGCATTGCGAAAGTGCCAACTGATGTGTTGTTGAGGAACCCGCAAACATATGCTCGGCTTCTTTTGTTCAGTAGTGTGTATAGCAGTGGTTCTCACCTTTTTTGGGTACTGGAACCCCTGCATATTTTGAGGCAAGGGCAGGCAAGGTTTTGAGCGGTCCTCAGGGACCTCCCACCCCTCTATATTCTATGTAAACTTACTGGAAACTTGTGGTACTGACTACATTCATTACACTTTTTTTATTTCACGGACCCCTTGCAATTAGTCCATGGACCCCCTGTTTGAGACCCATGGTGTAATTGATAGTTGTTCTTTTGTTTAGTAGTTTTCAGTACACTTACAAATGATTTATTCAGTTATTTATTTAACAATTGCATACTTTGTGCGACATACTTGTCCATAGCTGCTGTTTGAAGAGTTGAGACACTGACTGAAGATATTTTTGTTTGATTTATTTGGGTTTTTCATGAAGTAGTTATTTTGCTTTTTAGAAACTGTACTTATTATTAAGCTTTTGTTCTTGCAAAAGATATTGTAAACTCAGGCCAGGTGCACATATTTAATTACTAATAATGTATCAGAAAAAGTCAATAAAAGGTCAATTCAAATACGGAGACGCAACTTTGTGGTGGTTCTCAATGGAGATTCTTTTAGATGTGATACCACCATGTCTCATTGTATTATGCACTAATACCCATACAGTGT
>NC_036864.1:10295891-10318019 GCF_002910315.2 Salvelinus sp. IW2-2015
AAGAATTCCAAAGAATTGCGACCCCCCGCCCTTGCCTCACAATGGTTTGATCCACTGCCAGTTCTTTAGCTGGCAAGGTAATAGAGGGTTCGTAACTACTGTCCGAAAGGGACATGTACGTAACTGACGTGAGGTTAATCCAGTCAATCCATAGAGGTCCATAGCAATGTTATTTATTTATTTTATGTTGCAGGTTCACACACTAGCTGAATTTGCAGAGCTAGCGCGCAAACTAAAGCAAACATTAACTATCAAGTAGCTAGTACCTATTCCATTTATTGTGGCGTCGTCAAAGATGGAATCTTTGCTATCATCAGTTTATTCCAAGATCAGCATGCAGCTGTAGGCTTCGACGTCCTGTGATAAGGTTAGCGATAAACTGAGTCCAACTGAACAGAACTACACTCTCTTCATCCATTGTCTTAACAATATATTATTAATGGTCTCGTTGCAAAAGATAAATTGTCGCTAGTGAACTTTTTTTATTTATTTTATTTAACCTTTATTTAACCAGGTAGCAAAGTTATAGCAACACACAGAAACGGAATTGGTGCTCGCTAGCCTTACAAATTCAGCTATTGTTGGAAGCCAGCCAATATAAGACACAACTATTAATTACAAAAGGTTGCAGCATGTGTGTGTAATGTTGTGTGTGCAGCTAGGCCAGCCCACCAGCCAGGTAGAAAAATGGGAACATTTAGAAGAAGACGGACATCAAGAGTATTGTGTCAGTACACCAAAACGCATAGTAAGAACTCTAGTATCCTAATATCTCAAAGACTAGTGATAAAATGTTCATAAGAAAGAAGTGAATGCTAATGGAAATGTTTCACAATGATGTCATTAGGCAGAGCAGCAACAGATGGCACACAGACAGCAGAGGCTGGGACAGATAGTGCAAGGGACAGACTGGCAGACAGGTAGTCTCAGGTAAGTTTGTTGAGTCTTTGTTTGGCAACATTATGAAAGGTTCTCAATTTTTTTGACTTGTAAAAACATAGGGACATAATGCGTGAACGGAGTGCACATATAGATCCCCACCTCTGCAGATCTCTAATAAAACTGGAGTGATGATATAGAGCCTTAGACTCTTGTTATAGCCTTGTCCGGCCCAATGGTATTGACTGTTGGTGTGACCTTAAAGCTGTGTGTATAGAGTTTATGCGTAGCATGCAGCGAACCGGAAGACATAGATACCTCTCAAATTCCAGTGTCAAGTTTAGCAGGATAGTCACGGCAAAGCGACTTATTTCATTTCTATGGAGACAACCAGACTGAAGTCCATCTAGGGTTAAAATCGTGGCATAGGCGAAATAGCCAGATGATTGAGCCACCAGGACCTTCACGCCCAGGACGAGATCTCAGACATGTACACAGCCTAGCACTGAACTTGGAATTTACACAGAGACGCAAGTTTCAACCCTCTGCTGCCAAGCCTGGATGTAGCCTCCCAGTAGAGGTGATGCAAGTGGCAGGCAGCAGGGTACCAATTACAAATGGTCAGTTAGACCACAGTTAGTGATAGTCTGGCACTAGAGAAAGGCGCATATATATCAAGGCACCACACCACACTAATTAATAGTAATCTCTCCGGCCAAAACTGTTGCTTCTAGTAGAAGTTTAGTTTCGAGTTTGGACGTCTACTCTCTCAAGATTCACTCCGCAGTAGCTGGTAACTCTCTCCGACGATATATTTATGACCACACTGGCGTACGCATTACTATCAGCCATTTTCCCAGCAATTCCTTTGTGCCAAAAAAGCGAATGGTGGTCTGGCTCCCTCGTCGTTTTCTACTTGGAAGTAAACGCCCAATTGGCTACATTATATATCAAACAAGACCACTCTCCACCCTTAAAACTCCTTATTTGCTTTATATAATGCTAGCCAGGGGAAAAATCCGCCGGACCAAGAGAGAAACATTCCAGGTCCGTCTCCTTGAAACGTCCCAACACTTGGCAAAGGAGCCTTGTATGAAACTGTGGTTATGCTGTCCCTTCTATTATCGGACTTTGCTTGGCTACCCATAATATCTTAAAGGTGACACAAGTATGCTCAATACCACCGAAGTACGATTCTAAAATAAATTGGCGGTTTTTAGGAATCTGGAGGAAAAAAGGAAAAAAAAGGTATAGTGTTAGTGCCAGTTGACGATTGAGTAATAAAAGGAAAGAAGAATATTAATAAAATTTCACAAGCTACAATCAATTGCCACCACTGATTCTCGAGCACCGCCTTACCCTTTTGTATAATGTGTCTTATTTTTTCTCTATTAGATATTATATAATTTATACCTGTAACCAGGCCACAACTCAATGGCATAAATATCCAATCCGCTTGTTTGTGTCCCCAAGTTAATATCTGAATCTTGTTCCCAAGCAGATAACCCAGTGTGTAATCCCTGCCAGTGGACAAGTTGTTCCTGGTTGCCACTCATGTCCCCCTTGGTATAGACTGGGTCCCTTGCTGACTTGGCTAAAACGGCAAGACACAGGGTGACAAGTTCGGTGTTCTGGCCGGTGCAAAATGTTGGACACCTGTCCATCTGGAACCGCAGAAGTCTCTCTCCCGTGGCTTCCCTTGTCCAACATTGTTTCATGTGAACAAATTAGCCCTAACTGAGTTCTTCCAGTCGGGTCTCCTAGAAAATAAATAACTGCCGGTGTTGCGGACGTACTTCCTAACTACCGCTGTAGTAAGACCCACAGGGAAACAAAGGTACCTCAAATTTCAAAGACTACCACAATTAATCAGCAAACGAGCCCACAATAACCATCTATGGCCGTTAAACAAATCTTAGTTTTAGTCCACCAGGAATTTTCTGTAACAGTGCACGTGGGGAAAGTTTTTGCGGTGGTTATACCAGGAATTTTGAAACTTAGGGAAAGGAAGAGGAATGATCCCCATTTATTCCATTAATACCGTGGACATTTCATCAACGTAGATAGCTTACCCAGAGCCGCGTACACAATGGTATTCCCACTCATTTTAGCAAGTTCACCCAAAAAAATTGCAGAGAACCTTTCATAATCGGTTGCCAAACACCCAAAAAGGAACTCACCCCCAAGCACACAATGACAATATTACACCCTGAAGACGACTCTCTGGCCACACTCCAGTGTGCGTCTCATGCTCAGTCGTCTGGCCATTGCCAGCGGTAGTATCCTAGGTCTCCCTTCATCAGAAATTTGGTGTCCCCACCAAATGCTTTTTCAATTTATCTGACTTAAGTGTGCTCTGTGATCTGTGCCGGATACCTCTCTTAAACGCGCTATTAAGTGTCTATAATCAGCACAAGTGCTTTCATTGCGTATTATTAATATTATTGAAATTACATAGTTATGTTTACAGTGATATATTGGGGGGGACAAATCATATTTTTCCCAAGATGGGGGGGTCGTGTCCCCCCCGTCCCCCCTGGGATTTCCGCCTATGCATTCAGGCTTCATCCACATCCGCTCCGTGAATTCGCTTCTCGTTGTATCGCACTCGCCCGGCCAGTCAGTAGTCCTGATCCAGCACAGTCGAGCAGAAAACGAGGCCATATCCTTTTGGGCATCTCATTATGGATAGTATATAGAACGCACATCTTTCACAACACACACACACACACACACACACACACAGCCAACTTCAAAACCAGTCAGTGCCATGAAATCGTTGAGGTTATACTCAGCAAAAGATTCGAAAACATTTTGAACCAGAGTGAACAGACTAGGACAAGGAGGATGCAGCAAGGTGACACGGGATTCTACTTGGGTTGGTGCCATTGAAGCTRAGAACACAAGCCAGAAAACTCCAGTCAACACAACGGTTCTCTCACAATTCACGAAATGTAATCCATATAATTGTTGACATATATTTGACATTTGTATTTTAAAGCATAATTGAGAAAAAATGAATTGAAGTTGGAATATTTGTGACATTTGATCCTTACCCAAAATATTTTTTCACCCTTATCCTTTAAGACTGTAGGTGCAACTTAGCAAAAGTTGGTGTCATTTGAAGCTTTACAGCTTGCTCTGTAATATTAGTAGTCTTTTGATTTCAATAACACATTTCTTACATGCAGTACAAGTCCAAAGTCTGGACATACCTACTCATTCCAGGGTCTTTCTTTATTTTAACTATTTTCTACATTGTGCGAATAATAGTGAAGACATCAAAACTATGAAATAACACATATGGAATCATGTAGTAACCAAAAAAGTGTTAAACAAATCTAAATATATTTTATATTTGAGATTCTTCAAAGTAGCTACCCTTTGCCTTGATGACAGCTTTGCACACTCTTGGCATTCTCTCAACCAGATTCATGAGGTAGTTACCTGGAGTGCATTTCAATTAACAGGTGTGCCTTGTTAAAAGTTCATTTGTGAAATTTCTATCCTTCTTAATGCGTTTGAGCCAATCAGTTGTGTTGTGACAAGGTAGGGGGGTGGTATACAGAAGATATCCCTATTTGGTAGAAGACCAAGTCCATATTATGGCAAGAACAGCTCAAATAAGCAAAGAGAAAAAACAGTCCGTCATTACTTTGGTTAGACAGGTCAATCCGGAAAATTTCAAGAACTTTGAAAGTTTCTTCAAGTGCAGTCGCAAAACTATCAAGCGCTATGATGAAACTGGATCTCATGAGGACCGCCACAGGAAATGAGGATGCAGAGTTACCTCTGCTGCAGAGGATAAGTTCATAAGAGTTAACTGCACCTCAGATTGCAGACCAAATAAATGTTTCACAGAGTTCAAGTAACAGACACATCTCAACATCAACCGTTCAGAGCTGACAGAGTGAATCAGGCCTTCATGGTCGAATTGCTGCAAAGAAACCACTACTAAAAGACACCGATAAGAAGAAGAGACTTGCTTGTGCCAAGAAACACGTGCAAATTAACATTAGACCGGTGGAAATTGGTCCAAATTTGAGATTTTTGGTTCCAACCGCCATGTTTTGTGAGACGCAGAGTAGGTGAACGGATGATCTCCGCATGTGTGGTTCCCACCGTGAAGCATGGAGGAGGAGGTGWGATGGTGTTAGGGTTCTTTGCTGGTGACACTGTCAGTGATTCACTTAGAATTCAAGGCACACTTAACAAGCATGGTTACCACAGTATTCTGCAGTGATATGCCATCCCATCTGGTTTGCGCTTAGTGGGACTATCATTTGTTTTTCAACAGGACAATGACCCGAAACACACATCCTGGCTGTATAAAAGCTATTTGACCAAGGAGAGTGATGGAGTGCTACAATCACCCGACCTCAACCCAATTGAGATGGTTTGGGATGAGTTGGACCGCAGAGTGAAGAAAAAGCAGCCAACAAGTGCTCAGCATCTGTGGGAACTCCTTCAAGACTGTTGGAATAACATTCCTCATGAAGCTGGTTGAGAGAATGCCAAGAGTGTGCAAAGCTGTCATCAAGGCAAAGGGTAGCTACTTTGAAGAATCTCAAATATAAAATATATTTTGATTTGTTTAAGACTTTTTTGGTTACTACATGATTCCATATGTGTTATTTMATAGTTTTGATGTCTTCACTATTATTCTACATTGTAGAAAATGGTTAAAATAAAGAACAACCTTTGAATGAGAAGGTGTGTCCAAACTTTTGACTGGTACTGTACATTTATAAATATAGAAAAATGAAACATGAATTTAGAAAATATGTATTTTTTGATTTGGATAATTTTTCAATTTATTGTTGAACAGAATATGCTCTACCTGCATATCAAAGTTCCAGAATATGACCTCTGCTACTTTTAGAACTATGATCCAATTTGTAAGTATTACCAACAGAGTGAATGTGACAATGGATTCAAAATGGTCACCCTCTGTGATTTGCTGGATGTGCAATGATACAAGTAAAGGGAGGGCTGTAATTGGTTACATTGCCTACTATGCCAATTTCTCTGTATAAAATGGGCCATAAGTATAAAACTAGCAGAGAATATTATGTTCAACAATATATTGAAAAATGTGCCAAATCAAACATTTTATATTTTCAATATTAATGTTTATATTTTGCAATATTCATAAATGTATGTAAGAAATGTGTTCTTAAAATCAAAATACTAGTCATGTCACAGAGCAAGCTGTAAAGCTTCATATGACACCAACTTTTACTTTGTAGCACCTACAGATGAAACACTATGGCGTCTTAAAGGAGGCCTGGGTAAGGCCAAAATGTCTTCAATTAATTATCTATCTATTATGTTTTAAGATAAAAATGGCAAATATATGTCAATAAAACTTTGAGTGTCTCATATTCAATGCAGAGGTCTGTATTCATAATCCAGTTATCCATTTAGTGCAGGCTCAGCCTGCCATGGGTATGTTTGGTGCCCGCTTAGAGATACATTCACACAGTAATTGCATTACCATAGTGTTTTATTTGTGGGAGATGTGATGTCGCTTAGGTTATAGTTCGTTTTTTTTGTTGTTGATTGTTCAGCTTTTCTCTACAGACAGAACACAGTGAACCATTACAGTTGACTGTTTTGGTCAGGCTCATGATTGAATATATGAGTACAGAAATCATTTGGTTCTTTCATTCCTTCACTTTCTGCCCACTTGCGCCCAACCTTACTTTGTGAGCTAAAAATCCCATTGACCTCTAGGGGTTGATTCTCTGATCCTTGCCCTGCCCTCTCTTACCCCCACCAGTTGTCTGTGTGCTGCTGCTGGCTGGTTGGTATGTGTCGATGAGGTGATGGGGGTGATGGGGGGGTTCAAGGGATATCCAGGGCAGTGCATGCATTACAGCAGGGCAGTGGAATGCATTCTTTTTTGCTTTTTGCCTCCAGTTTGTGCCTTTAAACAGCCATAAAGGTTAAAGGGTCAATTCTTTCTTTGCCTCCTGTGACGTGTGTGTTTTCAGCAGCCCCCCTCCCCATCACTGTCTAATGTCTACTCCTCTCTCTTCCTCCTCCTCTAATTCTCTACAGGTGTGAAGAAGCCGCCAGTGGCTCCCAAACCCAAACTCGCTCCCTTGGTGAAGCTCTGGCCTCCTCCCATCGCCCCCAAACCTGATCTTCTCCTCTCCCAGCCTTCCCAAYCCTCCCYCCTTCTTACCCAACCCTCCCCTGCYGYGCTAAAGAGAGCCAAACCTGCTGTGGCGCCCAAACCATGCCTCTCCAAACCCTCCGCCCCWSMAGCCCCGGCTTCTCCCCCACCCCYCAGACCCAGAGTACCCCAAACCCCTTCCCAGRAGTGCMGSGGGGCTGGGGACGASAGCCTCTCCTTCCTCAACTCCAGAAACGGGATCCTGTCGCAGCCCATCCTGCGCGACTCGGWCTACATCATTCCTACRTGCTCCTGYGGACTCCAGGACTGCTCCCAATGCAAACGACTAGGGAATGGGAACGTTACAGAGGTCGGGAGCGATACGCTCGGCTCCTGGCCAAACGGGAATGCCACGGAAAGCAYTGGAACGCTGGTAGCCAATCGGCCGGGTAAAACAGAGAACGGAGACAGTGAGGAGAGCGGAGGAGTGACCAACACCCTCCATCTCAGGCTCAAGGACAAACCCCAGAGACAGGAGGGGCAGAGGGATGGAGAGGGGAGCAGGGATGAGGAGAAGCTGCAGGGGAACAAAGAGGAGAGACAGAGGAACCAGAAAGGACAGGAGGGTCAGCGGTATCAGACTGGTTCAGGGGACCAGTCATGTAATGTTCTTGAGGTGGCAGAAACACTTACACAGACTAAAGCTTCTAATGCAGAACAGACATACACTGACAGCTGTAATATAGACTGCAATGAGACTGACACCATTCCCACTCCCCTCATCCTCCCACTGGAAGTCTCCCCCATTCGCACCCCCCCACAGACAGTCCCCCCCACCCGCACCCCCTCTCAGATAGTTCCACCCACCCGCACCCCCCCACAGATTTTACCCCCCAACCTCGCCCCCTCCCAGGTGGACAGTGAGCCTGACAGCACCCCCTCCCACGCAGACAGTAGTACACAGTGTTCCAGAATACCCAGGTTACCCACTGACCTCACAGTCCCTGCCGCCCCAGTAAGCCCCTGCCCGTGCCGCTGCCACGCAAGCCCCGTAAGCTAGCCCTGGTAAGGCAGGACGGCCTGGAGGCCAGCACCCATGAGGGGGAGACAAGAGAACCGCACACAGGGGGAGAGGTTGGGACTGAGGGGATTGGGGGAGATGTCTCACCTCAGAGAGAAGGAAGAACACACCCAGGAGTGTATGACAGTCCCTCACCCTCCAGGACCCTGAAGTTGAAGAGGAGCCTCACCCTGTGCCCACCTAGACAGAAGTCCCTCTCCCCCGCCTCCACAGAGCCATCCACTGTCCCCTCCCTCAACCGAAACACCTCCCACTCTCTGGACTTGCTCTCTCAGCCTGAGCTTAACACACTGACCTCAGAGAGAAGAGGAGGAGGGATGAAGAGGAGGAGAAGAAGAGGAAGTTGAGGACGGGTACGGAGACTTTGAGCGCTACCCTATCACCCGGAGAGCCTGCCCAACAAGATCAAGCTCAGCTGCCGCCCGCCCCCCGTCGTATGACAATGAAGGCCAGCTCGTCGGAAGAGGGGGTCACCCAGGGCCCCGCCCAGGAAGCCCCAGGACACAGCCTGCCAGCGGGTGCCCCCCCGTCCATCACCCCCCTCCACCTCCTCCGCACCACGCCAACACCCCCATGAGGGAGCTGCCTGCCACCCCACAGGAGAAACCAGCCTGGCGCTTCCCAAGGCCCTTCTTCAGCAGGCAGAGCTCCCCAGAACAGCACGGCAGCAGCAGCCGAGGGCCCCCCAAGGGAAAGCAGCTCTTCTGGGGGGAAACAGAGGGCCCAGTCCTTCTCCTCGGCTGACCTGCTGGCCCGCGCCGACGGCACCAAGAGGAGCCTTCCTTCCCGAAGCTTCTGGAGCTGCGGTTGTCTGTCAGATGTTGCCACGGTTACTGGCCAGAAGCGGCCAGTCTCTGGATTGTACCAGCGTGGAGCCGGGCGGGACGGGACGGTGACCAGTCCGACGACAGTGCGGGTGTCTGGCAGGGATGGAGAGGGTCGGTAGAGTATGAGAACGTTCCTCTGTATGAGGAGATACCGGAGTACATGAACCTGCCTTCCTCAGCGCACGGCTGGCTGGCCACTTACACACAGTCTGGACCCAGCACACACAGACACAGTGACTCAGACGTCTATGAGGTGCAGGATCCATACGACAGAGCCACTGCACTATAAAGCGACCCCATTCCATTGACTATGAGAGGTACAAGCATGTGTGTTCACAGTGTGTTTGTTTGTCGTGCGTGTATGTGTGTGTGTGTGCGTGGAGTGGGAATCTTTCTTCCTCTGTCTACACACACAAAGGGTCTGGGTTAGGTTTCAACAGAGTGTGTGTGTCATTTTGTTGTCTGATTGCATAGTGCCTCTCGTGTGTCATGGGCGACTTAGGTTTCAACGAATCCAGAGTTACAGAGCTGATCATAATCCTTTGATCATTAGTTGCCTACAGTAAATAACTTGATTATTACATCATGCTACTTATTGTTACCGTAGTGTTAATGTACCACGACAAGTCATAGATGTGTCACTTTTAATGAGCTTTAATGCTTCATGAATCCGATATCCTGGAAAGAGAGACTCGAGCAATTTACAGTAAATGTTTTGATTTTGAGCCTAGAAAACATGCCAAGGGTGGTGTACTGTTTAGTGGTTTCTATTGTGTGTTGTGTGGTGTCTGTGTGTGTGTGTGTTGTGTGTGTGTGTGGGTGTTGTGTGTGTGTGTGTGTGTGTGGTGTGTGTGTGTGTGTGTGTGTGTGTGTGTGTGTCACAGTGAGACCGAAAGTATTTTAGTATTTAGGCCATGTTTTTAGCCCAGGTTGTGCTTGTGTGAGAGTTAGTTTTCACTTTGCAGTCTTGGTCCCACTTTGGTGCTAAACTATGCATTTACATGGTGGTAAGACCATGTCAGGTACAATGTAACTACATTGTGGTGTACTATACCCATTATTACATAGTACTTACAATGTAGACCAACATGCTGTTTTGTGTGAGAGTTAGCATTAGCAGGCTGTGCTTTTACGAGTGTGAGAGTTAGCATTAGCATGCTGTGCTTGTACGAGTGTGAGAGTTAGCTTCAGTGTTAACCATCCAGGCTGTGAATAGAGCATTGATGCGCAACAGGTTGGGCTGTTTTTCCTGTGGGTTATTTTCAGTGGCCAGGGCAGGAAATGTCTGAAAATCGCAGAAACGCCACACTGCACTCTGAACAGGGAAAACAAACCTCCAGCAACCACCAGCCTCTCTCCTCCCTCCCTCCCACTCTCTGGCTCTCGCTTTCTCATCTCTTTCCTGTCCCTCTCCAAATCTCTCCCGTTCCCTCTCTCTCTCCCATCTCTCTTTCAGTTTCTCACTCTCTCCTATTCCCAGTAAACTGCTTTTCGATTGACTCGACGTAATTTAATATTTTGCTACTGTATTGGACACGAAAATATTTGCGTGTGTGGATGGGTGAATGGACTGGACACGGTCCTTGCTAACAAGAGTCAGGCCTTCCAACTCACTGTAATCACATCCTCATTCAAGTGTTCTTGTGTGTGTGTGTGTGTGTTTACCTCATATATCAAAAGGCAGTTGTGTGGGTGCAGTTGTGTGTGTGCAGTGCATGTGCGTGCTCAGACCAGTATTTTGCTAAGCCACTCTGGGGCCATGAGATAAAGGCGGTCAGTCAGATTACAGGACAGGACAGGTAAAGAAGGGCAGGTGAAGGGGAATATTAGACTCCGAGTTCAGCAGTAAAGAGCAGTATGCAACAGTTCCACATATATCTAGCTGCCCAGATCTGGTACTCCAGTTGGATAATATTAGTGTGTATCGTTCACTGTGTGATTTTATGTGTTTCATCGTTTGAAAGATGCTTGCATTTGTGCATGCTTGTGTGTGTGTGCGTGCRTGCATGCATGCGTGTATGTGTATGCCGTTGTGGTTGTTTGAAAGAGTGTGTATGTGTGTCGTGAATCTGTAGTGTTTCCCAAGCATCTGAGCCTGTTCAGTTTATGTAACTAGCCTCAGGCAGTAAACAAGAGGCACTCTGTGCCTGACCCAGTGTGCAGGAAGGCCTGTCTATGGAGTGAGAGAGGAAGAGAAAGAGAGAGTGAAAGAATGGGAGAAAAGAGAGAAAGATGGGGGGTAGGGAAGAGAAACAGGGTATAGAGGGAAGAAGGAGAGACAAGAGGAGAGGGAAAGAGGGGTAGCTGAGAGAGAGGGAAGGGGACAGACAAAGTAGTCAAAATAAAGAGAGTGACAGTATCTTATGAGTCCTCCAGATTAGAAAGTAGACAGTACTTTGGGTTTGTTTGGTTCAAAATCCAGCTGTGATAAYATYTCCTGKAWAGGCTGTGAAGCCAAGATGAAAACATTAGTGGCACAAACACATGTTGCTACTTGTGCCACTCAGCAGACAGACCTGTATCAGCTGACTGAAGAGCAGGCTGGTGCCCTGCTGCCAGCAGACAGGCTGTCTGTGGAGTCTTCATGGCAACTATGTTTACCTGAGGACAGCTGTGGACAAAGTATTGACATCCGTGTTTCAGGCTGGTGATCATCTGAGTCCCATGGCTATAGAGACATCGTGCCATTTACTGTTCCCATAAAACGTTCAAAAGGTCATTCAGAAGTGTGTGTACGTGGTATGCTTGCATGGATATACTGTATGTGTAAGTGCACACACACTCTGGCTGATAACCATGAGGATAATGCGGAGACCGGGACTTCCTGTTTTGCCTGCAGGGGCTGGCATGGATTGGACGATGCTCACTCTGAGGAGGAAGTCCACAGCTCTGACGAGGATGACAACAGCTCTACCTCCAGCAAGGAGCACCTGGAGCTGTCAGAAGAAGACAGACAGGTAGCTATCTTTAATACACACACACATCCTTATGTGGTTGTTATTAACTGGTGATGGTCAATCTGCACAATCTGCAACACTGGCTCAGGAGGACACGCTCGTACCCACACACACACAGATAGACAGTGGATGTGGCGGCCTTGTCAATAAGGTTACGGTAGGGCTCTTTAGATGTGTTTGCTCTGGTAGGTCCTATGGCCATGCAGTGAGGCGTGAGTGATAACAGAGGGGATGTTACTGAGCCAGAGTAATGACAGTGATGACGGGTGGTATAACAGGAAGGATATTGGCAGGCATAACACGAGTGATAACGACACCACAGGGCACAGGGCTCTATGAAGGAAAGAAAGGCAGGCGGGGGATATCACACTGTGCCTGCGTGTGATGGAGCTGTCATTCTGTCTCTTGGGTCAGACATAGAGGGTTTAGGGGGCAGGAATAACTCTGAAACTCCTGTCTGACCCTATGCATGATACTCTAAAACAGCGTTTCTTAAAGTATGGGGTCGCGTACCTGTTAATTGTGGGTCGCGACGTAAATGTATAATTATTGCATTCATTACTGGAATTGATTTGGCCAAGTGCAACTGCGCTCTCTGCTCAGTTTGGCAGCTGCGCGAGTGGGAGAGGTAAAGGGGATGCCCGTGTTCTTCGCGGTTTACCGGATCTTTTTTTCTGCAGTTTTCTTGTAGATAATTCCGCGACCCACAGGCTGCAGCGCTGTGGTTCAAACCACTGACTTGTTATTCCCACTCGCCATCATGAAATGGACTCATGCTAGCCACAAGTTCTGACTGAGCTCAATCGTCATGAAACGCATATACAGCGATGACTTTGTCTCTTTCATACAAACTTTGAGAATTAACGAGGAGCGCCCACAGTGTGTTTTGTGTGGGGAAGTGTTTAGTAATGAGTCTCTCAAAACCCACAAACGAATAAAATGACACGTCCTGACCAAACATCCAGGCACAACATGACGGTAAACCCAGGGAGTTATTTCAGAACAGGGCAGAATGCTTCAGGAAACAGTGCTTCGACAGTGGGAAAGTAAGTCAACTAACAAGGCATTGTTGTCATTTAATAACAGGTGATAATAAGCAGAAATAAGGGAGTACTATCTCATAGTAACGTTAGTATATGTGAGTTTATCTTTCAAACAATCCCCTGGCCTTGTAACGTTAACCAGCTAATAGCTAACGTTAGCCAAAGCCTGCTAACTAGTTACTGATAGTGCAACCCTAAGAAACAGTACAGATTAAGATGAAAAATTCAGGCCGACTGTACATTTTACTGTAGACATTATTGTTGAAAACAAGTATAGGTTGGAACTGTTGCTGTTACAAGTAATACTTTTTATTCTGAACTGGAATAAACTGTTTGAAGAAATATTATTTTTGGGGCAAACACTCACAGTTCTGGGTTGCTCATATGCAGCAGGAAGCGGTCTCCTGCCTGACTGAGAAAGCAGTAGATGTTCTGATCCAGTTTGGCACTACATACCTATGCAAGTCAGGGTTCTCAAGTACAGAAACAGTGTCAATGCTGAGCATGACTTCAGTGTTGCACTGTCAAAAACTGAGCCCGGAATAGACCTGCTTGTTGAAAACCTCAACCAGCCGCACACCTCTCATTAGGACTGTGTGTATGTGTGTGTTTTCTGGTCTACATCTGTGTGATGTGATCAATCAGTTTATTCCAGTTCAGAATAAAAAAATATGCATTTTAACAGCAGCAGTTCCAACCTAGACTTTCTATCAACAATAATTTATACAGTAAGATGTATAGTAGGCCTGATCATTTTTTATCTGTACTGTTACTTAGGGTTGCACGATCAAAAAGCCTGTGTGTGTGTGTTCTGTTATACATCTATGTGATGTAATCAATCCGTTTATTCCAGTTCAGAATTTAATTATTTATTGTATTTTAACCACAACAGTTCCAACCTAGACAGATATGTAAGAGTGTTTTTAATGGTGGAAAATAAACATGAAAAGATTTATGGGTATTTCATTGTTATTTGTTTTTGTCTATATTGCTTTTTTTTTAGGCATAAGGGCAATGAAATGTACCGATATTTACGTATAGTTGCATATTTTCCTAAGCTTGGGTCCCAGGCTGAAAAAGTTTAAGAACCCCTGCTCTAAAAGCCTGTGTCTGTAACAGACAAAAACACGAGCACACACACACACAATTAGGAGCAGGAGGCCCCTTCAGTCACGCAAGGGCAAGGCCACTGTCCAAATTAAGACCGCCTCATTTTCACCCCAGACCACTCACTCTCAGACTGAAAGGGGGAGAGAGAGTGTGGGAGGGAGAGTGCAGAGGGCAGAGAAGATAGCTGAAGTGGATAGAGAGTAGCGAGGGAAAGAGACGTGTGAAACGGCACCTCTGCTTTCGGACATAATCTCTGTTGAGTGTCTGTTTAGAAACAGCAAATGGGCAGATTATTGTGCCTATGCATACTAGAGCAGGACAGTCAGATGGTGGGCTGCAGTGACCTTGTAAGTGGAAGTATGTCTGTACCGTTTAGAATATGGCTAGCTAGCTTTTTACACTACATGGACTGAATGCTGTGCTTTTCTCTGTCTATCTGTCTGTCTGACTCTCTGTCTGACTCTCTGTCTGTCTGTCTGTCTGTCTGTCTGTCTGTCTGTCTGTCTGTCTGTCTGTCTGTCTGTCTCTGTCTCTGTCTCTGTCTGTCTGTCTGTCTGTCTGTCTGTCGTTCGTTCCAGCAGGAGGATGAGGTGAAGAGGAAAAAGGTGGTGCATATCGCCCAGGAGATCATGAGCTCTGAGAAAGTGTGAGTACCTGAGACACACACACACATCCAATCAATGACTTTATCATGAGAATATACCACAGAATCTTTCCTTTTTTTTAGCGGTGGGTGTCTTTTTTTGTCATATATAATGATTTACACGCATCTCCTCTCCCTCCAGGTTTGTGGATGTCCTGAAGCTTCTTCACATAGTAAGTATCAGTTAAGCCGCGGGGCTTTTGATGAGCACCATATCTGTGTGTTATCTGTGTGTTCAATGGTGTTACTCAGCAAGCCTTCGACTAGSTGAGCTGTGTTGCCTTTCTCCCCCTGAGGCAGCAGTACTCAGCAGTGGAGTTGTCTCTGGTAGAACTGTTGTTGTTGTTGTTCCTGTTGCACTTAGCAGGATCAGTGATAAACACTGAGACTCACATTTTCTAAATCATAAAGGAACCTAAGGAGTCAAGCATGCGTTGTTAGTTTCAACTTTCAAGTGGTGGCTTTATAGAGTGGAAACATAGGCTAGAGTTGTTTCATTATATTTAACTACCGGCTAGCTAGCTCACTGCTCCTGCCTGGTGGGTGGAATACCGTCCCTGCTCTGTGCCKGTTGGGGGTGAAAAGTGGAGCAGGTAACCGTGACGACAGAGCTGGGTGCTTTGATGTTGGTCTCAGGGGGAGGTGACAGGTGTGTGTGGGATCTCTGATGAGTGTTGTTAACTCGCGGTGGTGATGTTGTGGTGATTACTGTACTGGTCTGGTCTACTGGGCAGTGCTGGGCTGTGTCAGGCTGAGGTGGTCAACTGTATCAGCCAGGTCAAGCTGTCCTTGGCTCTTAAAAAGGATTTGATTTTGCAGCAGAAGATAGACTGTGTGTTGGATTTCAATATTTTATTTATTTAAAGGAAAAATGCTTTAATCCAGCCTTTATTTGTCTCTCATAGCCTAGTCTCTAAAATCTCTCTAAACCCACAATTTGTCTTAGATGGCCGCAGGGTCGACATTAGATTTCCTCTTGGGAGTGGCTTTCAGACTGCCCGAAAGGGGAATTGCAGGTACACACACACACAGGGTCAAGTGTCCCCCTGTCTCTCTGCCTTAAACAGGACCCATTATGGGATTACTTTTGAATATGGGGCTGGGCATGAGAGAGACGGAGAGAGAAAAAGAGGGGGGAGAGGGAGACGGAGACTTAAAGAGGTCAAATCACATTCTCCAGTCTCCATGGCCATGGCTGCCCCTGACCACAGAACAGCTGCTTCCTGCAGTGAGTGAGTGGGTGGAAGACCCCCAGACATAGAAATGCCTCAGCTAATCCTGTGTGTGTGTGTGTATGTGTGTGTGTGTGTGTGTGTCTGCTGTGTTTATTTTGGTTTCACACTTAAGTCCTCCCTTATAGGGTATAGGATGGTTCTCATTTGATATGTTGTGTACAATAATGTGTTGCATTATATTTTGACTTGACTTTTGACTTGTTTTCTAGGGATACAGTTGAAGTCGCAAGTTTACATACACCTTAGCCAAATACATTTAAACTCTGTTTTTCACAATTCGTGACATTTAATGCAAGTAAAAATTCCCTGTCTTAGGTCAGTTAGGATCACCACTTTATTTTAAGAATGTGAAATGTCAGAATAATAGAGAGAATGATTTGTTTCAGCTTTTATCACATTCTCCAGTGGGTCAGAAGTTTACATACACTCAATTAGTACTTGGTAGCATTGCCTTTAAATTGTTTAACTTGGGTCAAACGTTTCGGGTAGCCTTCCACAAGCTTCCCACAATAAGTTGGGTGAATTTTGTCCCATTCCTCCCGACAGACCTGGTGTAACTGAGTCAGGTTTGTAGGCCTCCTTGATCGCACACGCTTTTTCAGTTCCGCCCACAAATTTTCTATATGATTGAGGTCAGGGCTTTGTGATGGCCACTCCAATACCTTGACTTTCAGTCCTGACTGATGTCTTGAGATGTTGCTTCAATATATCCACATAATTTTCCTACCTCATGATGCCATCCAGTTTGTGAAGTGCACCAGTCCCTCCTGCTGCAAAGCACCCCSACAACATGATGCTGCCACCCCCATGCTTCACGGTTGAGATGGTGATCTTCGGCTTGCAAGCATCCCCCTTTTTCCTCCCAACATAACGATGGTCAGTATGGCCAAAAAGTTATATTTTTGTTTCATCAGACCAGAGGACATTTCTCAAAAAATTACAATCTTTGTCCCCATGTGCAGTTGCAAACCGTAGTCTGGCTTTTTTATTGCGGTTTTGGAGCAGTGGCTTCTTCCTTGCTGAGCAGCCTTTCAGGTTATGTCAATATATGACTCGTTTTACTGTGGATATAGATACTTTTGTACCGGTTTCCTCCAGAATCTTCACACGGTCCTTTGCTGTTGTTCTGGGTTTGATTTGCACTTTTCGCACCAAAGTATGTTCATCTCTAGGAGACAGAACACGTCTCCTTCCTGAGCGGTATGATGGCTGCGTGGTTCCATGGTGTTTATACTTGCATACTATTGTTTGTACAGATGAACGTGGTACCTTCAGGCGTTTGGAAATTGCTCCCTTAGGATGAACCAGACTTGTGGAGGTCTACAATTTATTTTCTGAGGTCTTGGCTGATTTCTTTTGATTTTCCCATGATGTCAAGCAAAGAGGCACTGAGTTTGAAGGTAGACCTTGAAATACATCTACAGGTACACCTCCAATTAACTCAAATGATGTCAATTAGCCTACAAGAAGCTTCTAAAGCCATGACACCATTTTTGGGGAATTTTCCAAGCTGTTTAAAGGCACAGTCAACTTAGTGTATGTAAACTTCTGACCCACTGGAATTGTGATGCAGTGAATTATAAGTGAAATAATCTGTCTGTAAACAATTGTTGGAAAAATTACTTGTCATGCACAAAGTAGATGTCCTAACCGACTTGACAAAACTAGTGTTTGTTAACAAGAAATGTGTGGAGTGGTTGAAAAACGAGTTTTAATGACTCCAACCTAAGTGTATGTACACTTCCGACTTCAACTGTACATGTTTCGGTCCTTCACACTGCAGCTGTGTGTGTTTTATTGTGGGTGTGGGGCTGTGGTTGTGTGACAGTGTTCACCAGGACATTGGGACCCTGCCCTGGTTGTCTCACCACTTCCTTCCACCTGGATGTGTGTGTTGGCTCACTGGGCAGTGTGTGAGTGCTGACTCAGTTGTGTGTGTGTGTATGGTGCGGAGGGACGCATGTTTATGAGGTGATAACCAGGTGTTCCTGTGCTGTACTGTGTAACGTCTCTCCGCCCTGCAGCTGTGTGTGTGTGTTAATTATTCTCCCACCACTCTGTTGTCGCTGTGTCAGTTCCCTTCATTCGTCTGTCAGCATTAACCCCCTCCCTCCCTGCAGGATTTCCGGGACGCAGTTGCCAAGGCGACACGTCAGAATGGCAAGCCGGTGGTTGAAGAGCGTATTCTAACCCAGATCCTCTACTACCTGCCTCAACTATACCAGCTCAACCGAGACCTGCTCCGGGAACTAGAGGAGAGGGTGGCCCACTGGTATGCATCCACACCATCATTATCAGCACCAGAGATACAAACCTCAACTGACCATGCCAAGCTGTGGACAGCTGAACTCAGACCAGACCACAATGACCATCTCCCTCCCTCTGCCTCTTTTCCCCCTGCCCCTCTCACCTCTCTCTCTGCTGTGTAGGGGGGACCACCAGAGGCTGGCAGACATCTTTGTTCAGAAGGGGCCGTACCTGAAGATGTACTCCACCTACATCCGGCAGTTTGACAACAACGTGGCTATGCTGGACGAACAGTGTAGGAAAAACCCTGGCTTCGCAACTGTGGTCCGGGAGTTTGAGGTAAACAGCTGTGTGTGCGTGCGTGCGTGCGTGCGTGCGTGTCAGAGGAAGTTCCTATCCGCATAGTTGATGATAGAGTGGTAACAAGCCAGACATAGTCTGGAGACTACATTAGCGCCAAGGACGTGTAGCTAGATTTGTGTATGTATACTGTTAATACTGTATGCAAATGTGTGTGACAATTCTCCTGTACTCTGTCCCAGATGAGTCCTCGATGTGCCAGCCTGGCTCTGAAGCACTACCTGCTGAAACCTGTACAGAGAATCCCCCAGTATCAGCTTCTGCTCACAGGTAGAACACACACACACACACATAATACACACATACACGTATACACACATACACACAGGTACACATATACACACATATACCACACATATACACACATACATACACACACAACACACACACATATACACACACACACCACACATATACACACACACATATACACACATACACACAGGTACACATATACACACACATATACACGCGCATACACATATACACACCACACACATACACACATACACACAGGTACAACCACATACACACAGGTACACACGGATACACATATAACACACACATACACATATACACACATACACACACAAGTACACACACATACACATATACACATATACACACACATACACTATACAACAACATATACTATTAACACACACATACACATATACACCATACACCCACACACACACACACACACCACATATAACACACACACACACATACACACAGGTACACGTATACACACACATATACACGCGCATACACATATCACACACCACACACATACCACAACAGGTAACACGCATACACATAACACACACAACAACATATACACACATACCACATATACACACACACACACACACACACACACACCCACACACACACAACACACAACACACACACACACCACAACACACACACACACACAGGTACACCACACATACATATATACACACACATACACATATACACACACACAGATACACACACAATACACATAACACACATACACATATACACACACATACATACACATATACACACACATACCACATATACACAACCACATACACATATACATACATACACAGGTACACATACACACATATATTCACATATACATACACTATACACACACATACACATATACACAACATGCACATATACACACATACACATATATACACACACGTGCACACAACAATACACATATACACACATACACAGTACACACCACATACACATATCACACATGCACATATACATATATTCACACACAACACATATCACACACACATATACACACATACACAGGTCACACACATACACATATACACACACACACAGGTACACACACACACACAACAACACACACACACACACACACACACCACACACACACACACACACACACAAGGTACACACCACATACACATATACACACACATATACACACATACACATACACACATACACAGGTACACACACATATACACATTTACAACACACACACACAGGTACACACACACACACACACACACACAGGTACAACACATACACATATACACATATACACACATAACACATAACACACACACACAGGTACACACACATACACAGGTACACACCACATACATATACATACACATATACACACACATACACAATTACATCATACACATATATAACATACACATCACACGCATACACAGTACACACGCATACACAGGTACACACCATACCAGGTACCACATATACACACATATACACGCATACCCAAACAATTTATTACACACCACATACACAGGTACACACACATACACATATACCAACGCATACACATATACACACCACATACACACGTACACACATATACACACGCATAACACATATACTCACACATACACAGGTACACCACACATACACAAGGTAACCTACCACATAACACAGGTACACACACACACACATACACATATACACAGTACACATATTACACACACATACACATATACACCAGGTACACACACAATACAATATAACACACATAACACATATACATCACACACACACAGTACACACCACATTACACACACATACACATATACACTACACATACACATATACATACAGTACACACCACATTACCACAACACATACACATATACACACACATATACACACTATACACACATACACATTAATACACACACATACCACAGTTACACACACAACACATATACAACACATACACATATACACACAACACATACACATATACACACACACATACCACATCATACATACACACACATACACACACATACACATATACACACACATTACTACTTATACGCACACGACTATACACACACATACACACACATACACACACATATATTACACCACACAATACACATGATACAACAGGTAACCACTCCAGCGTACCACCACCATACCACACAACACAACTACACACATATCACACACAAAGTACACATATATCAGCAGCAGCACATAGTACAGGCCACACATACACCCATGTACAACACATCACACACGAACCACACAGCTACACAATACATACGACACACGACACACACCAACACCTACACACATACACATATCACACCATACCAAGATACACACATAACACAATATAACACATACATACACACTCACAGATACACTAAGAATAGCACGATAGTACCAACACACGAACACACGACACACACCCAAGCAATAACAAAGATAGGAAATATACAACCACAGAGATACATCCACAACATACACAACAAAAAACAAACATTATACGCAGTAAACATTAAACAAAAAATACACAATACCTAAAATAACACCGCACTATCACACAGGATACGCAAGCATCAACGTACAAAATAACAAACACGCAATACCAACACATCCACATACCAGTATCCAACACACATACACACTACACAACACACACACACACACAACACATATTACAACACACAAATAGAACACACACAACGTACAAACACCACGATTATCAGCCATTTACACACTACAATTCATACAAACACAGCAACACACACAAGGTACACAAACCCTCCTATGATACACACATCATATGCACAAAGGTACACCACAACAAACTAAACAAAACCACTATCACACACAACATAAACACATATCCACCAAATACCACATAACATACAATTAAAACTACAATAACATAACAAATACACACATAACAAACAGAGCTACCACATGCTACACACACATCACACATAAATACACGCATACACATATACACACGCATACAACATATTACACACACATACACAGGTATACACATATACACACATAATTACACGGTACACACACATACAGCAAGGCCTACTAACAACCATAACACAGCGTACACACCACACCTAGATACTAACGATATACACAGATACACACACAGTTAACACCTAACCATCCACTACACCACAGTAAACACACGGCACACACACATACACACAAAGGTACACACGAAACGCAACTACACATACATAACACACAGTATCACACACATACACAGGGTACACCTACCACACCCATAAACAGATATACAACATCAATCACACAG
>NC_036864.1:10318044-10336557 GCF_002910315.2 Salvelinus sp. IW2-2015
TAATACTGTATGCAAATGTGTGTGACAATTCTCCTGTACTCTGTCCCAGATGAGTCCTCGATGTGCCAGCCTGGCTCTGAAGCACTACCTGCTGAAACCTGTACAGAGAATCCCCAGTATCAGCTTCTGCTCACAGGTATTACACAAACACATATATACAACATATACACACATACACAGGTACACACATGGGGGGGTGCTGTGCTGAAGAGGCTATATCGGTCTGCTAATACAGGACTAGGAAAGGCTCAGTGCACTGCTTTTGTGATTTTTTTTTCTTTTACTTTATGTATTTGACTGTTTACCAGCATTTGTAACTTGAGTCTGATAATTATCTGTACAAAACAGTTAGTATGATAATACTTCTGGAATATAAAAATACTTGCCTGATATACGTTTTCCAGTTTTTTAAAATACTTTGCAAATGCAACTTATTTCTATGTGAAAACTGAAATGGTGSATTCATTCCTTTTCCATTTTAGTAGACGCTCTTATCCAGAGCAACTTACAGTAGTGAGCTCATACATTTTCAATCGAACCCACAATCCTGGCAATGTAAGTGCCTTGCTCTACAAACTGAGCCACATCATCACCTCATCACAAACCACTTGATGTCTCAATGTACTCAATTACTGTATTGTCCATTGTTTTTCTTCATGCTGATAGAAAGTCTACAGGTACAAACCTAGATGACCAGCCTATGTACAATACAGTAATGTACATTTACATTAAGTGGTTTGTAAGGATGGTATATTAATACTGCATAAAAAGTGGGGTTTTTCCATATTATTTGATMAAGAAAAMGTCAACTCACCAACATTACGACCAGGAATACGACTTTCCCGAAGCGGATCCTCTGTTTGGTCCACCACCCAGCACAATGGATCRGATCCCAGCCGGCGACCCAAAACAACGACGCCGCAGAAGGGGCAGACRGAGCGGTCTTCTGTCAGGCTCCGTAGACGGGTACATTGCGCACCGCTCCCGAGCATACTACTCGCCAATGTSCAGTCTCTTGACAACAAGGTAGACGAAATCCGAGCAAGRGTTGCCTTCCAGAGAGACATCAGAGATTGTAACGTTCTTTGTTTCACGGAAACATGGCTCACTCGGGATACGTGATCAGAGTCGGTACAGCCACCTGGCTTCTTCACGCATCGCACCGACAGAAACAAACATCTCTCTGGGAAGAAGAAGGGCGGGGGTGTATGCCTTATGATTAACGAGACGTGGTGTGATCATAACAACATACAGGAACTCAAGTCCTTTTGTTCATCTGACCTAGAATTCCTTACAATCAAATGCCGACCGCATTATCTACCAAGAGAATTCTCTTCGATCATAATCACAGTCGTGTATATCCCGCCCCAGGCAGACACATCGACGGCCCTGAATTTTTTAMATTTGACTCTATGTGAACTGGAAACCACATATCCTGAGGCTGCATTTATTGGAGCTGGGGATTTTAACAATGCTAATCTGAAAACAAGGCTCCTTAAATTTTATCAGCATATCGAATGCGCGGCCTGGGCTGGCAAAACCYTGGATCATTGTTATTCTAACTTCCGCKACGCCTGTAAAGCCCTCCCCCGTGGACTGGGATATGTTCCGCATAGCGTCGGACAATAACATTGATGAATACGCTGATTCGGTGAGCGAGTTTATTAGCAAGTGCATCGGTGATGTTGTACCCACAGCGTCTATTAAAACATTCCCCAACCAGAAACCGTGGATTGATGGCAGCATTCGCGCAAAACTGAAAGCGCTAACCACTGCTTTTAATCAGGGCAAGATGACCGGAAACATGACCGAATACAAACAATGTAGCTATTCCCTCCAAGGCAATCAAACAAGCTAAGCGTCAGTATAGAGACAAAGTACAGTCGAGGCCAAAAGTTTTGAGAATGACGCAAATATTAATTTCCACAAAGTTTGCTTTTTTTTGTCAGATGTTACTATGGAATACTGAAGTATAATTACAAGCATTTAATAAGTGTCAAAGGCTTTTATTGACAATTACATGAAGTTGATGCAAATAGTCCAAATTTGCAGTGTTGACCCTTCTTTTTCAAGACCTCTGCAATCTGCCCTGGCATGCTGTCAATTAACTTCTGGGCCACATCCTGATGATGGCAGCCCATTCTTATAATCAATGCTTGGAGTTTGTCAGAATGTGTGGGTTTTTGTTTGTCCACCCGGCTCTTGAGGATTGACCACAAGTTTCAATGGATTGTCTGGGATTTTCCTGGCCATGGACCAAAAATCGATGTTTGTTCCCCGAGCCACTGTTTATCACTTTTGCCTTATGGCAAGGTGCTCCATCATGCTGGAAAAGGAATTGTTCGTCACCAAACTGTTCCTGGATGGTTGGGAGAAGTTGCTCTCGGAGGATGTGTTGGTATCATTCTTGTTCATGGCTGTGTTCTTAGGAAAAATTGTGAGTGAGCCCATTCCTTGGCTGAGAAGCAACCCCACACATGAGATATCAGGATGCTTTACTGTTGGCATGACACAGTGTGGGTAGCGCTCACTCTGTCTTCTCTGGACAAGCTTTTTTCCGGTTACCCCAAACAATCGGAAAGGGGATTCATCAGAGAAAATGACTTTACCCCAGTCCTCAGCAGTCCAATCCCTGTACCTTTTGCAGAATGTCAGTCTTCCCTGATGTTTTTCCTGGAGAGAAGTGGCTTCTTTGCTGCCCTTCTTGACACCAGGCCATCCTCCAAAAGTCTTCGCCTCACTGTGCGTGCAGATGCACTCACACCTGCCTGCTGCCATTCCTGAGCAAGCTCTGTACTGGTGGTGCCCCGATCCCGCAGCTGAATCAACTTTAGGAGACAGTCCTGGCGCTTGCTGGACTTTCTTGGGCGCCCTGAACTGAAGCCTCTCACAACAATTGAACCGCTCTCCTGAAGTTCTTGATGATCCGATAAATGGTTGATTAGATGCAATCTTACTGGCAGCAATATCCTTGCCTGTGAAGCCCTTTTTGTGCAAAGCAATGATGACGGCACGTGTTCTTCGCAGGTAACCATGGTTGACAGAGGAAGAACAATGATTCCAAGCACCACCCTCCTTTTGAAGCTTCCAGTCTGTTATTCGAACTCAATCAGCATGAACAGAGTGATCTCCAGCCTTGTCCTCGTCAACACTCACACCTGTGTTAATGAGAGAATCACTGACATGATGAGTTGGTCCTTTTGTGGCAGGGCTGAAATGCAGTGAAATGTTTTTGGGGGATTCAGTTCATTTGCATGGCAAAGAGGGACTTTGCAATTCATCTGATTAACTGCAATTCATCTGATCCATCTTCATAACATTCTGGAGTATATGCAGATTGCCATCATACAAACCGAGGCAGCAGACTTTGTGAAAATTAATATTGTGTCATTCTCAAACTTTTGGCCACGACGGTAGAGTCGCAATTCAACGGTCAGACACGAGAGGTATGGTGGAGGGTCTACATTCAATCAGTATACAAAAAGGAAAACCAGCCCGTCGTGGACCACGATGTCTTGCTCCCAGACAAACTAAACACTTCTTTGCTCGCTTTGAGGAACACACAGTGCCACTGACACGGCCCGCTACCAAACCTGCGGCTCTCCTTCATGCAGCAACGTGAGAAAACATTTAAACGTGTTACCCGCAAGGCTGCCGGCCCGGACGGCATCCCCAGCCGCGTCCTCAGAGCATGCGCAGACCACCTGGCTGGTGTATTTACAAACAATATGTAATCAATCCTTATCCCAGTCTGCTGTTCCCACATGCTTCAAGGGCCACCATTGTTTCCCAAGAAAGCGAAGGTAACTGAGCTAAACGACTATCGCCCCGTAGCACTCACTTCCGTCATCATGAAGTGCTTTGAGAGACTAGTCAAGGACCATATCACCTCCACCCTACTTGACACCCTAGACCCACTCCAATTTGCTTACCGCCCCAATAGGTCCACAGACGACGCAATCACACTGCACACTGCCTTAACCCATCTGGACAAGAGGAATACCTATGTAAGAATGCTGTTCATCCAACTTCAGCTCAGCATTTAACACCATAGTCCCCTCCAAACTCGTCATTAAGCTCGAGACCCTGGGTCTCGAACCCGCCCTGTGCAACTGGGTCCTGGACTTCCTGACGGGCCGCCCCAGGTGGAGTAGGTAAACATCTCCCACGGCTCCTCACACTGGCCAACAAGGGTGGTTCTCAGCCTCCCCTGTACTCCCTGTTCACCCATGACTGGTGGTGCCATGTACGCGCCTCTCAACTCAATCATTCAAGTTTGCAGATGACAACTCCAGTGGTAGGCTTGATTACCAACAACGACGAGACAGCCTACAGGGAGAGGGAGCGCGGAGTGGGTGTCAGGAATAACGCCTCACACTCAATGTCAACAAAACAAAGGGAGATGATCGTGGACTCAGGAACAGAGAGGGAGCAGCCCCATCCACATCGAGGGGACAGTATGGAGAAGGTGGAAAGTTTTAAGTTCCTCGCTTACACATCACAGACAAACTGAAATGGTCCACCCAACAGACAGCGTGGTGAGAAGGCGCAGCAGCGCCTCTTCAACCAGGAGGCTAAAGACAATTCGGCACGCTGTCACAAAAAACTCACAACGTTTTACAGATGCACAATCGCGAGCATCCTGTCGGGCTCTATCACCGCCTGAGTGGCAACTGCTCCGCCCACAACCGTAAGGCTCTCCAGAGGTAGTGAGGTCTGACAATGCATCACGGGGGCAAATACCTTCCCTCCAGGACACCTACACACCAATGTCACAGGAAGCAAAAGATCATCAAGGACAACAACCATCCGAGCCACTGCCTGTTCACCCCCTATCATCCAGAAGGCGAGGTCAGCACAGGTGTATCAAAGCGGGGACTGAGAGACTGAAAAAACAGCTTCTATCTCAAGGCATCAAGACTGTTAACAAGCCATCACTAACATTGAGTGGCTGCTGCCAACATACTGACTCATCTCAGCCATTAATAATGAAACATTGGATGTAATAAATGTATCACTAGCCACTTTAAAACATAGCACTTTATATAATGTTTACATACCCTACATTACTCATCTCATATGTATATACTGTAACTCTATACCACTATGCAACTTGCCTATGCCGTTCGGCCATCACTCATTAATATATTTTTATGTACATATTCTTATTCATTCCTTTACACTTGTGTGTATAAGGTAGTTGTTGTGAAATTGTTAGGTTAGATTACTTGTTACATATTACTGCATGGTTGGAACTAGAAGCACAAGCATTTCGCTACACTCGCATTAACATCTGCTAACCATGTGTATGTGACAAATAAAATTTGATTTGATTTGGATTTGATTTGGATGTTTTGTGTCTTTGCWCATGACTTTGCACCTTTTGATGGAAGTGTTTGAGGACAGGGTTTGTTCTTTCTGGATTCCATTAGAATGACTATAGCAGAGAAAGGGACAGGGCAACAACTCTTACAATTCCAACTATTGAATCCTGCAATATACTGTTCTTAATCAAATCAAATTATACAAGTACCTTTTTTTCCCAAAGCAGAGATTTTTTTGCCCGTGCTATAGAGGTCTATATGGGTCCGCTAATACTAGTAGAGGCCCAGTGCACTACTTTTGTATTCATTTGTATTTATTTTTATTTTCAGGGGGTGTTGCAGCACCCTCCGCACCCCTACTTCCCGCGGCTATGGTGCTGTGGCATCCCATGGAGCCCGCACTATTTAGTGCATCGGCAGCACTCTGCCACCTAGTGGACACAGTAACAGCAGACACAGTTCTCCACATGTATAAACTGGTTAAGTAAAACATACTGTATATAGCATGATTTAGTGTGATCTGGGACTGATGTAACTCCCTGCTCTTCTACAGATTATCTGAAGAACCTTCCTGAGGACTCGTCTGACTACAAAGACACGCAAGGTGAGTGGAACAATGTTGATCAGGCTGTGTTTGACAATGTCCGGTGTGATGTCATCTCTCTCTCACAGACACTCTCACAGCATGTTAATCATGTTGACCTTACAGCTGCTCTGGGCATAGTGAAGGAGGTGGCCAACCATGCCAACGACATCATGAAACAAGGGGTGAGACGTCACACCATGTCCANTGTTGACCTTACAGCTGCTCTGGGCATAGTGAAGGAGGTGGCCAACCATGCCAACGACATCATGAAACAAGGGGTGAGACGTCACACCATGTCCATCCTCATGAGAATCCGGCCAAAGGCATCCCATAGCATTATCTCTGACCCCGGTCTGTCTGTCTCTATCTTTCAGGATAACTTTCAGAAGCTGATGCATATTCAGTACAGTCTGAACGGACAGCATGAGATTGTTCAGCCGGGCAGGGTGAGTGTCCAGCACTATGACAYGCACGCACACACACACACACACACCTGTGATCTCATCTGTTGTGATCACTTCTTGTCCCCAGGTGTTTCTTAAGGAGGGCACTCTGATGAAGCTGTCCAGGAAGGTCATGCAGCCACGGATGTTCTTCCTGGTGAGTACTGACTGATGCCCCCGGGGTAGTGGAGGTCTCAGTGTGATACCTGACCCGTTACTGTTACAGTTCTGCAGTTTATTTAGAGACTGGCTTAGTTCACTTCCAACACAGTCTGTAGACCAGAACATTACGCCCCAAGTATCTGTATGTTGATGTGGTGTGTGTATCTGTCCCTCTCTCTAGTTCAATGACATTCTTCTGTACACCACTCCAGTTCAGTCTGGTCAGTATAAACTCAACAGCATGCTCTCTCTGGCGGGGATGAAGGTGAGTACAGGCAGGGCTGAACACACATTTAAACTTGACAAAACTCTTCTAAAGACAAAACTCTTCTAAAGTCTAAAACCTTTGTTTATTGTGTTCAGGTGAGTAAGCCCAGTCARGAGGCGTATCAGAATGAACTGAACATTGAGAGTGTGGAGCGTTCCTTCATCCTGTCTGCCAGGTGAGTACCTGCTCACTGACACACCTGAACACCTGAAGGTGGCGCATAACATTATGGACATTCTGATGMGTTACCCTTCTAATTGGTTGTAGGGAAAGTTCTAATGGCTTTTGATTGGTTACAGAAGTTTCTGTTGTTGTTTCTGCTTGGCAGCTCGGCCACAGAGAGAGATGAATGGCTGGCGGCCATCGCCACGGCGATAGACGACCACACCAGGAAGAAGATCACCTTCATATCCAGCCGGAGTCAGGAGGAGGTGAGGCAGTGTGTGTGTCAGGAGGAGGTGAGGCAGTGTGTGCGTCAGGAGGAGGTGAGGCAGTGTGTGTATCAGGAGGAGGTGAGGCAGTGTGTGTGCATGTGTGTTTTGTGAGTGAGCATGCACGTGCTTGTAGCATGTATAGTTCCAGCTCATTCGACTGACTGAATATGGGTACACTCCGATCCCACTGTTACCATAGCCAGTATAATTTTGCTACAATCCACTTGTAATGGCTATAACCGTCTCTCTCTGTGTAGGCTGATGGCGTGTGTGACAGTGGGGCCCCTCTAGGTTCTAAGGCCCCTATTTGGATCCCAGACCTGAGGGCCACSATGTGTATGGTCTGTACCTGTGAGTTCACCCTCACCTGGAGACGCCACCACTGCCGAGCCTGCGGGAAGGTAAGGAAAGGACAAGGGCCCTAGTTTACAATGGTTCAMTACTATACTCCATATGTGTGTGTGTTTGTATGTGTGTGCGCGTGTGTGTAGTGGTTTTCTCACTCACTGTGTGTATTGCAGGTGGTGTGTCAGACGTGCTCGTCCAGTAAGTTCTATCTAGAGTACTTGAAGAACCAGCCGGCTCGTGTGTGTGACCACTGCTTCGTCAAGCTACAGGAGAACAGTATGCGTCTTTTACATGAATACATATGAAATATTAAAGTGTTTTGGCTATTTAAAATATTAAAAATGGAATGAATTGAAGTTAAGTCATGATTTTAAACCCTGTATTGTTTGTTATTGTGAATTCAGTATGTATGTCAGAGGGTGCTTTGTGTTCGTRTGTTTCCTAGGTGACCGTGTTGCTTCTGGGGCGCTGTCTCCTACTGGCAGATCTGGGGGATTCTCTTTCTCCAGGAAACAGAAGAAGATCCCAGCTGCTCTCAAAGAGGTGTCTGCAAACACAGAGAACTCCTCCATGAGTGGCTACCTACAGAGGTCAAAGGGCAACAAGAAGCAATGGAAGAGGCTATGGTTCGTCATCAAGAACAAAGTCCTGTACACCTACGCCGCCAGCGAGGTAACACACCTACGCCACTCTAGTCACAAACACACATTTGTGCATTATGCCGGTGKGTGTGGGTGTGGGTGTGTGTATGTGGGTGTGTGACATGTGTACCTCTCTCCAGGACGTAGCCGCTCTAGAGAGCCAGCCTCTGCTAGGCTTCTTCCTGCGGGAGGAGAAGTGTGGGCCTTTCCAGAAGCTGCAGTTTAAACTGTACCACAAAAACACCCTGTTCTATATCTTCAAGGCTGACGACATCCCCACTGCACAGAGGTAATGGAAATTCCCTTTGGTTTAGGGATCGATAAAGTATTAATCAACCAGGAGGGGACCGTGCTGTAACAGATAACTCCGGAGCGTGGGAGAGTGAAAGCATTCATATAGTTATTTTATCAATATAACGTGTATTGATGAGTTCATTTTTTCCCCAGGTGCCAATGCAATAAAGTTCATGTTGGGTTTCTCAATTTTCTCTCAGGTGGATTGAGGCTTTCCAGGAGGCCATGATTCTTTAACACCTAAACCAGTCAGCTCATGTCCTTCCCCTGGAGCCAATGAAAGGACACCTTTTGATCCTTGACCTCTAGACACGTCAGGGGTCAGCAGCTCAGGAAGCACTCCCCACACCCCGAGCSATGCCACCCCGAGCCCTGATGAACCGGTCTGGCTGCCCGCCAGGAGACCCCAGAGTCACAGTGGTGTGAAGAGCAGACATCATTGTCTTTCTGGTGGAAATATGGACTTTGTTTCAGCTCTACATTACATTCATTGTAAATGTTGGGATCYGTTGAAAATGTGCCCTTGGTCAAACCACCATGCTTCCAGTRGAGCTCTGAGGTTATGGGCRTGTTGAGCCTCACAGGCTGCATATCTATCTGCTCTGGATCTTAGATGGAACCGTTATGTGTCACAGCTGTGGGTCAAAGGTCATGTCCTGAAGCGTGTGTGTGTGGAAGTGTTAACAGAATTATTGTCTGTGGACAGCCTGCTACCTTATACAGGGGTGCCTACGGTCCACAAAAGCCTTGAAAGTCATTGAAAAKGATTTTATGTAAATTGCTATTGATTTACATTATCCCTGAAAAGTTAAAGGATATTGTTATTTTCTTTGGGAAATGTAAGGAAATTGGAATGGCGATTAGAGTGTGAACCTTGCATGATGAGATGGATATCAGTTACAAAGAAGGGTGAGAAAGCAGTGCATTCTCTCTGAGTAGGGAAGCTTCTCTGGTGCACTGCAGGTGGTTGGATTCAACTGTGAAAAAACAGGGTGCCACAAAGACACAGGAGATGAGCATTTTGCTCCTTAGAAATATAGCAAAATTACAGGGGTCGGTTTATGTTGTTATTCTCTGTTAGGCTTAACTCAGTACATCTACCACATGTATAATGCAGTATACTGGATAAAACTGGAAATGGCATAAGTGTCAATATTGTACTACACAACCTATAGAACAAATGCATTTTAAAGAGTATTTGTTAGACTCAGATGCGGTGGTTGGGTAATATGTAGAATTGGGAGAGTAAAATGTACCTTTTTTTGTGTAAAAGTCGWGAGCTAATATTTATATAGAACTGTACATTTCTCAATGTCCATAATTATGTGATTTTAGAAATATGATTTATTTGATAACGGATATTATCTTTGTCACTTTTGTAATAAATAGTAGCTACCTTTTTTATTGTATGCCATGATGGTTGTAAAAGCATGTGTTGTAACAATGCCTYACTAGTTTGTTTTACACTGCCACAACAGACTTGTTGGATTCATTAGGATTCATCTTTTAATCCAGGCCTCGTTTGTATAATTTTTTTATTGAATCATTTAAAGTGGACAGATTACAAAATAATGTTTGTCTTTTGAGATAGACATGGAATGGAGAATGAAATCTATCCCTTAGGAAATGCTCACTAGCAATAAAGCAACATTCAGACAGTGCCTTAAATATGCTCAATTATTTTGTAATAATATAGATACAGAAAATGGTATTTAATTATCTTGCCTTGTTTCATTCATTATTCATTTGAATTYGGATATTCTATTATCACAGTGACTACTTTGGCCGGCCCATCTGACATTAAACAGTGTAAATATCCATTATGTATTTAAAATGAAAATTGTTTAGAGTTGACATTTAGTACTTCAAATGTACTAATCAGGTTGCACTACTATACCATTGTGGCAGGTGGCCTTATGGGAAATGAAGTTTATAACACAGAGAAGCATTAGGGATAACTCAAAACAGATAATATTTTATAGAGACTAAATGTCCCTCCATCCTTAAACACAATCACTAGAGAGCCATAGTGTCTCGTCTGTAAATAATATTTCTGCARAACTGTCAGGCACCACTTTTTAATAAAACCTCTGAAAGTGACTTTGCATCTTGACTTAATTTCATGCTTTGAGACATCAAAGGATAAGGGAGTTAATAAATCTTTCCGCCTTAGATTACTGTCATTGAGTTATTTTATTTCATAGTACTGATTGATGTGTGGGTGCAGGCATGTCTTTGTGGGTGTGGATCTTTGCATGTGTGTGTGTGTGTTTGAGGTGCGAGTGTGTGTGTGTGTGTGTGTGTGTGTTTAAGTTTGACACCGATAAAGAAGTCTTCCTCGGCTGTCTTATTTCTGCTTTGAGCTCAGTGATCAAAGCGCTGTGTTGAGAGAGATAAGAGTATTTCTAAATATGACTCATATTTACCCCCAACTCCCAACGCTCACTCTCTGTGGGTTTCCGCAGCACTTTTCTTCCTCTGAATAAGATAATTCTGCATATGTACAGTGCCTTCAGAAAGTATTCATACCCCTTTACCCCTTGACTTGTTACAGCCTGAATTCAAAATGGATTAAATAGATTTTTTTGGGGGGGGGGGGATTTATTGAAAATGAAACACAGAAATATCTAATTTACATCTGTACTCACATCCCTGAGTCAATACATATTAGAATCACCTTTGGCAGCGATTACTGCTGTGAGTCTTTCTGGGTAAGTCTCTAAGAGCATTGCACACCTAGATTGTACAATATTTGCACATTATTCTTTTTAAAATACTTCAAGCTTTGTCAAGTTGGTTGTTCATCATTGCTAGACAGCCATTTTCAAGTCTTGTCATAGAATTTCAAGCCGGTTTAAGTCAAAACTGTGACTTGGCCACTCAGGAACATTCAATGTCGTATTGGTAAGCAACTTGTCTTTTAAGTTATTGTCCTGCTRAAAGGTGAATTTATCTCCCAGTTTCTGTTGGAAAACAGACTGAACCAGGTTTTCCTCTAGGATTTTGCTTAGTTCTATTCTATTTATTTTTTAACCTAAAWAAACTCCTAGTCCTTGCCGATGACAAGTATACCCATAACATGCTGTAGCCACCATCATGCTTGAAAATATGAAGAGTGGTACTCAGTGATGTGTTGTGTTGGATTTGCCTCAAACATAACGCTTCGCATTCAGGACATAAATGTAATTTCTTTGCCACATTTTTTGCAGTTTTACTTTAGTGACTTATTGCAAACAGGTTTTGTAATATTTTTATTCTGTACAGGCTTCCTTCTTTTCACTCTTTCATTTAGGTTAGTATTGTGGAGTAACTMCAATGTTGTTGATCCATCCTCAGTTTTCTCCTATCACATCCATTAAACTCTGTAACTGTTTAAAAGCCACCATTGGCCTCATGATGAAATCCCTGAGCAGTATCCTTCCTCTCCGGCAACTGAGTTAGGAAGGACGCCTGTATCTTTTTAGTGACTGGGTGTATTGATAAACCATCCAAAGTGTAATGTTCAAATGGATATTCAATGTCTGTTTTTTTTTGTTTTTTTTTACCCATCTACCAACAGGTGCCCTTCTTTGCGAGGCATTGTAAAACCTCCTTGGTCTTTGTGGTTAAATCTGTGTTTGAAATGCACTGCTCGACTGAGGGACCTTACAAATAATTGTATGTGTGGGGTACAGAGATGAGGTAGTCATTCAAAAATCATCTTAAACACTATTATTGCACMCAGATTGAGTCCATGCAACTTATTATGTGACTTGTTAAGCACAATTTTACTCCTGAACTCAGGTTTGGCATAACAAAGGRGTTGAATACTTATTGACTCAAGACGTTTCAATTTGTAAAAATTTCTAAAAATAGAATTCCACTTTGACATTGTGGTGTATTGCGTGTAGGCCAGTGACACAACATCTGTAACACAACAACATGTGGAAAAAGTCGAGGGTTGTGAATAATTTCTGAAGACGCTGTATGAAAGTATTTTTTAAATGTATTACTATGGTAGCATTTTATTATAACTAATTAGTATGTCATTACATTTAGCTTCTAAATTATACTTCTATATTAGTCATCACATTTTGCTCCCAAGTAAGATACACTTGAGACAAGACTGTTAGCATGGTTACATTATTATTATTATTATTTTTACAATAGGTTACCCGTCTTGTCATCAAATTGTTTCTAGTATTGAGACACTTCAAAATGGACAGTTACAGTGGGGAGAACAAGTATTTGATACACTGCCGATTCTGCAGGTTTTCCTACTTACAAAGCATGYAGAGGTCTGTAATTTTTATCATAGGTACACTTCAACTGTGAGAGACGGAATCTAAAACAAAAATCCAGAAAATCACATTGTATGATTTTTAAGTAATTAATTTGCATTTTATTGCATGACATAAGTATTTGATACATCAGAAAAGCAGAACTTAATATTTGGTACAGAAACCTTTGTTTGCAATTACAGAGATAATACGTTTCCTGTAGTTCTTGACCAGGTTTGCACACACTGCAGCAGGGGTTTTGGCCCACTTCTCCATACAGACCTTCTCCAGATCCTTCAGGTTTCGGGGCTGTCGCTGGGCAATACGGACTTTCAGCTCCCTCCAAAGATTTTCTATTGGGTTCAGGTCTGGAGACTGGCTAGGCCACTCCAGGACCTTGAGATGCTTCTTACGGAGCCACTCCTTAGTTGCCCTGGCTGTGTGTTTCGGGTCGTTGTCATGCTGGAACAAATACTTGTTCTCCCCACTGTAGGCGGTAGCATTTTCTTACTACGGTTTACTTTACTCATTTACTGTCATCACAGAACAAAAGAGAAACAATGCTTGAAATGCTGTTCGTAGACTAACTACTGTTAGACTTGAAACAATGGACGSAACTGTTGTGGACCGGGAAGCGTTTTAGCACAAAAGTACAGCAGTGTCCGTCCGTCCGTTACCCAAATCAGTCCCGTCTAAAAATGGCGGAGTATATACATGTCGTTCGAAGGGCTTTGGGACAGTTARGAGGTCACGGTGGTGTGAAAGGCTTATTTGTTCAGTTATTCAGGTCAGTATAAGAACGATATAATGTGCTTTGTAATCAAGAGGTGGTTGTCGTTACTTTCAATGCATTTACTCGAGTGTCCCCGGTCGACAGGCAACCTGCTAGCTAACTTGCTATCGTTAACTACTGTAGCTGGCTAAATTGTAAACAAACGGATTCACTGCTCTTTTTAAAAGCTGTTTTAAGGCTACTTGATTGTGTGATCTCTGACCTGTATCCGGTCTGACAAATTAGACATAGTGCTAGTGGATGGGCTAATGGACTAGCCAGCTAGTTATCTAACTTGGAGTGACTGTTATTTTGTTACAGGGCAAATGATGTGAAAACGGGAGCGCTGATTGGCGTGGACAAGTATGGAAACAAGTACTTTGAGGACACACGCTACTTTTTTGGTAAGGTTGAATAGACCGAAACCTCAGCTCACATTACCAGTAATGGTCTTAGGCTATGTAATGCAGTGACAAACATCATATTATCTCTGAATGTAGTCAGCAAATATGATATTTTCCATATGGAGTTGATTGGTCAGACTGTGGGGAAATCAAGTAGTAGAAGTGTGGTAGAGTGGCCTGTTCAAAGACCTGTATTGTACTCAGAGTAACACCTCTCCTTGTCAGGTCGTCACCGCTGGGTGATCTACACCACAGAGATGAATGGAAAGAACACCATGTGGGAGGTGGATGGCAGCATGGTGCCCKCTGAATGGTAAATACATCTTACTTGGTTTGACACAGGTGGAGTTGCCTCGATCTCAGTGACTGGGSCATTGCCATGTTGGAGATACTGGCCTTCATAGTAAAATTGCTGACAAAGTTCTGAATATGGAATTGTCACAGATCTGGGTGGTACTCATTGAGTTGATGTACTGGTGTCTTAATTGTGTTTTTACCGTCTAAGAACCTTCTATTGATCAACTAGCCTATTGATGAAATGAGTACCTGATGCTAACTCCCAATCTTAAATCTCCTCAGGCATCGCTGGCTGCACTGTATGACAGACAACCCTCCCACCACACACCCTCCTACGCCCAAGAAGTTCCTGGCGGAGGTCCACCAGTTCAACGTGAGTGGTTCGGCCCAGGCGTACGTGCCCTACTCCACCACCCGCAAGAAGATCCACGAGTGGGTGCCCCCAAAGGCTCAGTGACCCTGCTGTGACCCGACCTGACCTTCAACCTCTGACCCGTGACCTTGTTCTATAAATTATGAGTTTGATTTCCTGTGTGTGCGTTCACCAGCACATCTTTGCTTCTAAATAAAATCGAATCTATATGGACACTGGTGATGACTCAGTCCTTATGTGTGAACTGTGGGCTGTTATGTCACTAGTGACTTGTTGGCTGACTAATGACCAGCTCTCCACAAGTATGACATAAAAATGTTAGCAACATGAGTTTGTTTGAGAGGTTTTTTAAGACTGACTGAGACTGGCCCATTGTTGAGGGGCAGATTATGAGGTAATGTTTCTCTGAGGGTGTTAGATGGTCTGATTTGTGTGTGTGTTGCAGACCGCAGGATATTGCTGAGCTGAGAAAAGGCTGCAGTATTTCACACGGGGGTACTAAGAGCATGTCTGATCAGATGACCATCATATCAGAGTGATATTGTGGGCAGGGTGTTGTCACATTCACACAGGCAGAAAGACACTCACACTCCCAGCTCCAGTCCCTCTGTCCTCTCGGGGACTCTGCTGTGCTATGAGAGGTGAGTTGACTCTTCTCGGCTTGTGGCCCATGCTGGACTACTGACTGAAGGTTAAAGTTATATCAAAGCCATTTGCAATATATAAGAGCAGTGTTTGTCAATCCAGTACCAGTCTGTGAGTTTGCAGACAATTCTCTAATGTGAATGTCCAGTTAAGACCATAGTTTGACTATCTTTGGTGGTGCAGAAAATAAATACTGTATTAGTCCCTGGKGAATCTTTTCATATGGCGTTTAAGTAGATATTTTTCTGCACTGGAAAAATTGCAGAGTTTATCTACTTGTAGGTGTCATAATAGCTATTCTACTGTAGTCTGTACCATAGTAAGGACATAGATATTTTCAGAAGCAGCTTGGTTACTCAGGGTTTACCGGTATTCTAACCCTGCCTTTGCTTCCAGTGGTCCGGGCTGTTAGATGAGAAGGTTTACGCTGTCAACGCTATTTGGCCGTGGGGTCAGTGAGGAGGCAAAGGATGAGGTCAGTCTCTCTATCCCTTTATATGGCTGTTTGAATCATTTTTAAATGCCCCCTCACTGAAATGAAATGACATGGCTGGATAGGTGAAACCCTCATAAATATCCACCATCCCAAATGTGTTACTATAGTGGTTACTTCAAGGGAGAGAGGAAGGAAGGATGCATGTGTAAGGTCCAATGCAGCCTTTTTTWAAATCTCAATATAACATMATTTCTGKGTAACAATTAAGTAACATACTGTGATTGTTTTCAATTAAAATGTTCAAAAAGAAACCAAAATAGCAGATTTTCTTAGATTAAAAAAAATGTTGTATACTTTTTTTTGGGGGGGGGGGGCCCATCCACCACACCCCCTCTTCACCTATCTCTGTAAACCACCCTCTTATGATTTCCATGTGCCATATGTTTTTCAACTGTGATGTGATGTTTCACTTACATTCTGAACCTGTCTAATCGCATAGTATATACAGATTGTAAGATAAATATTTTTACTAAAAGTGTTATTATATTGTTAATTGATTGACGATGGTTTTCTAAATCTCCCAACACTGCTATTTGGAGGGTTCATTTCAGAGAAATGTTGTGATTTTTCAGCCATTCCTGAACCTGTGACTAGAAACATGAAAAATAGCTTCTTAGCAAAGATCAATTTCTCAAACGAGAATTTTGCTTGGACACTCTAGGAGTGGTCTGAGTTGGGAGGGGAACAAATTAAACTAGCTGTTATTGGCAGAGAGGTTTGGAACTATCGTTCTTATTGGTCTATTAACTAATTTACCATCTGGAGATGTCACCAGGCAGACCAAAACTGCATCCCACCAAAGCAGGCTGAAATTTAAGGTGGYGTTTTCAAACAGCTCTTACACTAAAATTATCATAATTTTCACAATTTCACAGTATTATTCCAACCTCATGGTGTGGAAAMATATATAAAACACAGAAAAGTCACCTTTTTGACTGCACTGGGCCTTGAAAGAGTTATTGGAAAGGGGCCACATAATWTTCTCCTTTCCACTTTCTATCAGTCAGGAAGACCTGTAATGACTGATCCATCCACCTGGGGTCACTGTGTTCCCTGATATAGTCGGCATTCAACTCACACCTCAGCTATATCATAATTAAATCAAACAAAATTCATGAGCACTTGGCTTTTGAGCATGTAAATGGCTGTTGTTGAGGAGCTCTTTGTTGATGTGAAATAACATTGCCACAAGTCAGCAGTTCCAGGTGTTGCAATATATCCAGCTACCTCTGACTAGAATGTGACCGGCTTTCATTTGGAAGCCAGTCACATAGGCACCAGGACGGGGACCGGGGGACAATCTCATAAGATCCTGAGTAATCTTTTGGCGCCTTGACTGGAAGGTGTTTGAACTAACTGGRGCGTTTAAATGTGTTTCCAACTTCACTGTCTCTCAGTGGGTTGACGCTCCTGGTGCTAAAGGTCTAAGGGATTAGTATAGAGGGCTTAGGGTTTAACGGAACCTGCTGTAAAGGAACACAAGTCTGCCATGTTTGGTTGGTTAGGTTTAGTGTGTGTCGGATATCAGAGCTGTGTCGCTGGTGTTTCAGCTACTGTCTCAGTCATCATTTGTGTAAATGGAGTAAAATGGCATCTGGTTTAAGTGAGAGGACTTGTACTGCCATGGCGATACTTCCTTGTGGCTAATTATAAGGTCAGTGAACACTCAACACATCTCTCATCTCACTCTCCATTTTCCCTCTGCAACTCTCTCTCTCTCTCTCTCTCTCTCTCTCTCTCTCTCTATTTGTGTGTGTATGTATAATGAGGTGGCAGCTGTGTTGGTGGTGATGCCAGCTGAGCACCAGAGGGAATATAAGGGCTCATTTTAGAGCAGGTGCATCCCTCTCCCCTCTGCCCCCTGGTACCCTCATCCCTCTGCCCCCTGGTACCCTCATCCCTCTCCCCTCACCACCTGTCTGTCTGTCCCCATTCTATCCCTTCTGAGCAAACTCCCTCTTTTCTTTCCCTCTCCCTCTGTTTCTGCTACATTTCCTTATCACCCTTATACTCTCCTTCCTCCTACACTCCTCATTTTGTCTCTTCTGTTCTTCCTTCTGTCCATATCGTATTCATATCTGTATTCCTCTGGAGAGTATAAGGGTGATAAGGAAATGTAGCAGAAACAGAGGGAGCACAGTGCTGTAAAAATACCTCTGGCCCTGTTCTGTTCACCTCCCCTGTGTGTCACAGCTCTTAATGGGCTCAGAGAGACAGAGAGAGAAAGAGAGTGAAAAAGACACACTGAATGGTTCTCAGAAACAAATAGGCTTAGCCTTAGTGAATGATAGTTAGGGGGTATATTTGAATATGTGTGGCAGTGGGAGCAGAGCCCAGTTGCGTTGAGACACACACACACACACAAACACACACACACGCACACACACACACACAGAGGCCCGGGCCGGCTGTTATCTAGGGGTGTGCAGATTAACGGCTCTGTCTGAATGTATTCACCACTGAGACAGAGCAGGGGGAGGGGGGAGGGACTACTTCACTAACTTTACCAACTCTATCCCAACAGCAGTATATGGAGGTCCTGTATTCCCTCCCTCCCTCTCCTAACCTGTAGGACATCCCTACTACCTCTCAGCCTGTTGKTCTGGTTGCTGACTCCTGATTGGCCTTAGAGGTAATAAATGAATGCCGTGGTGAAGCGTGCCCGGGCGGGCAAAGGAGGGAGGTGGATAAGAATCATAAACCTCAGGCGGGGGGGTGGGGGCTGGTTACTGCCTTATAAGGGTGACTCTCCCACCCCTCAGGAACT
>NC_036864.1:10336657-10340035 GCF_002910315.2 Salvelinus sp. IW2-2015
CCCTTGTGGGAGGCTTGGTCCTCAGACTGGAACGACTGCTATCTGTGCCAGATCTCTCCCAGGTAATAAACTGGTAAACAACAAGTCTATAACTAACAATTTACCAGTCATATCTAATGTTGACATTGTTAGACAACTATATACACTACCGTTCAAAAATTTGGGGTCACTTAGTAATGTCCTTGTTTTCCATGAAAACATACATGAAATGAGTTGCAAAATGAATAGGAAATATAGTCAAGATGTTTACAAGGTTATAAATGAGGATTTTTAATTGAAATAATAATTTTGTCCTTTTAAACTTTGCTTTCGTCAAAGAATCCTCCATTTGCAGCAATTACAGCCAGACCTTTGGCATTCTAGTTGTCAATTTTTTTAGGTAATCTGAATAGATTTCACCCTATGCTTCCTGTAGCACCTCCCAAAAGTTGGATTGGCTTGATGGGCACTTCTTACGTACCATACGGTCAAGCTGCTCCCACAATAGCTCAATAGGGTTGAGATGGGTAACCTTTATTTAACTAGGCAAGAGATCCAGTGACTGTGATGGCCACTCCATTATAGACAGAATACCAGCTGACTGCTTCTTCCCTAAATAGTTTTTGCATAGTTTGGAGCTATGCGTTTGGTCATTGRCCTGGTGTAGGAGGWAATTGGCTACAATTAAGCGCCGTTCACAGGGTATGGCKTGGTGTTGCAAAATGGAGTGATAGCCTTCCTTCTTCAAGATCCCTTTTACCCTGTACACATCTCCCACTTTACCACCACCAAAGCAGCCCCAGACCATCACATTGCCTCCACCATGCTTGACAGATGGCGTCAAGCACTCTTCCAGCATCTTTTAATTTTTTATGCATCTCACGAATGTTCTTCTTTGTGATCCAAACACCTCAAATGTAGATTTGTCTGTCCATAACATTTTTTTTCCAATCTTCCTCTGTCCAGTGTCTGTGTTCGTTTGCCCATCTTAATCTTTTATTTTGATTGGCCAGTCTGAGATATGTCTTTTTCTTTGCGACTCTGCCTAGAAAGCCAGCATCCTGGAGTCGCCTCTTCACTGTTGACGTTGAGACTGGTGTTTTGCGGGTACTATTTAATGAAGCTGCCAGTTGAGGACTTGTGAGGCGTCTGGTTCTCAAACTGGACACTAATGTACTTGTCCTCTTGCTCAGTTGTGCACCGGGGCCTCCCACTCCTCTTTCTATTCTGGTTAGAGACAGTTTGTTCTGTTCTGTGAAGGGAGTAGTACACAGCGTTGTACGAGATCTTCAGTGTCTTGGCAATTTCTCACATGGAATAGCCTTAATTTCTCAGAACAAGAATAGACTAATGAGTTTCAGAAGAAAGTTATTTGTTTATTGCCATTTTGAGCCTGTAATCGAACCCACAAATGCTGATGCTCCAGATATTCAACTAGTCTAAAGAAGGCCAGTTTTATTGCTTCTTTAATCAGAGCAACAGTTTTCAGCTGTGCTAACATAATTGCAAAAGGTTTTTCTAATGATCAATTAGCCTTTTAAAATGATAAACTTGGAATAGCTAACACAACGTGCCATTGGAACACAGGAGTGATGGTTGCTGTTAATGTACCTCTGTACGCCTACGTAGATATTCCTTTAAAAATCATCAGTTTCCAGCTACAATAGTCATTTACAATGTCTACACTGTATTTCTGATCAATTTTATGTTATTTTAATGGACAAAAAATCTGCTTTTCTTTAAAAAACAAGGACATTTCTAAGTGACCCTAAACTTTTGACCGTTAGTATACGTGCCAACACATGCCATAATATTTTTCATCCTGCGCACTCTAAGAAACCCCCTGGTTGCTGATCTTAGCTTCTACCTCTCCTTCTCAGATAGCATCCATTATCAGTGCTGCCCCCTCTGACCTGGAGGAGTGTGGACAGTCTGTGTCTGACCCTGAGCACCTGAAGATCCTCCTCCAGCACCAGAACCTGCTAAATAAGATTCAGTTGGGTAGGGCTACTTTAATTAGTATATCTTCTCCATGTTAATGTTCAGTGGAATTATCAACAGCTGAACAAAGAACAATGTAATTTTCCCTTTTTGTCAAACTGCCATGGTTCAATCTATTGATAACTTTGAACCAGCTGTATTTACAGGAATTTGAATTATTTTGAAATGGTATTAATCGCATGCCCAATACCTTCAAATTCAAACAATCAGAATGTGGTGTAATATAAAATACTCATAGATTTTTCTGTATTTGTCCCTTTTTCTCAGTACCTGTCACGTCCTCTGTAGGGGACTGTGTGCTGTCCTCGCTGTCTTTCCGCTTAACCTGTGGAATGCAGTCCATGCAGACAGATTTTGACGAACCAGCGGAATCATTAGAAGCCGCTCTAAGCATCATGAGCCCTGCCTCCTTCAGTGACTTGGAGGATCTGGGAATGATGTCAGTTGAATCGGAACACGCTGGAGCAGTAACTACTGTGGAGAGAGAAGAGCAGAATGCCAGGGATAACGGAGGTCTGGTGAAAAATTCAGTACTCGACAGTGAAGAAGACAATGCACTGTCAAAGAACGACATAGTCTCACCTACTCCTCAAAGTGTAAGCAGGCCAGTGGGAGGGGCACCAACAGTAGAGAGCATGCTGCCAACAGAGAGACACAAAGAGCTTGCAACACTGATGAATACTTTCATCACCGAAGCCTCTCCTTCACATATTGTCACCCCTGCCACGGTCACCAATGGGAACCAGCCAGATAACCAGCCGGTCGAGCTAGCGAGTGTCCACCAGTGGGTCTCCCACATTGCAAGTAACTCGATTTCGCTCCCTTCCTTGCCACCCCTTCCACAAAACAATGATGTAGACAAGGAGATCCGGTCAGGTGACACGTGTCTTGGAAGCAGTGTGGAAATTGGGGGTCAGGAAACAGAAGCCAATCTCTTTGAGAGGGCTGTTATCCGAAGGAGACTGCCCAAGCCACAAAGAATAACGGTACCCTCGAAGAGGAAAATCCCTGAGGCAACCATCATTTGCCAGGAGTGTGGAAAGAGTTTTGTGTATTCGTCTCAGCTGGAAAATCACCTCCGCATTCACACAGGAGAGAAACCTTTCAAATGCACTGAGTGTGGCAGGGCCTTCAGGTCCTTAGGTGGCATGACCACTCATATGAAAAATCACTCTGAAGCTCGGCCATTTAAGTGTGAAAAGTGTGACAAGGGCTTTCGGAAAAAGGCTGACTTGAAGAAGCATCAGCCCATCCATATGGGTGCGAAACCACATAAATGCACCATCTGCGGAAAGGGCTTCACCCAAGCATTCTATTGCAGAATACACATCCAGTCTCATGCAAGTGAAAATAACTTTCCCTGCACCCATTGTCAGAAGAGATTCCCAACCCAATACA
>NC_036864.1:10347171-10463194 GCF_002910315.2 Salvelinus sp. IW2-2015
GACCCTGCCTCTTCAGTGACTTGGAGGATCTGGGAATGATGTCAGATGACTCCCACATGCTGGAGAAGATAGTACTGTGGAGAGAGAAGAGGATGCAGTGCGTGGCGGTGAAGAAGAGAATTCACTGCCAGAGAGCGCCGTGGTCTGCTCTTGTCCTCAAGTGTTAGCGGACTGGTGGGAGGGGCACCATCAAAGGGGCACAACAGTAAGGAGTATGTTGCAAACGATGAGACAGCAACAGCTTGTATCACTGATGAGTACTTCATCACTGAAGCCTCTCCTTCACAGATAGTCATCCCTGCCACGGATAACCAGCCGGTCGAGCTAACGAGTGTCGACCAGTGGGTCTCCCATATTGCCAGTTACACTTTATCGCTCCATTCCTTGCCACCCTTCCACAAATGATAATTTGGACAAGGAGATGGAGTCGGCCGACACAGGTCTCGGAAGCAGTGTGGTGATCGGGGTCAGGAAACAGAGGTCGATCTCTTGAGAGTTCCATTATCCAAAGGAAGAGGGTGCAAAAGCCACTACGAGTAGCGTGCTCTAAAAGGAGAAACCCTGCAACCAACTCCTGCAAGAGTGTGGGAAGCGTTTTCTGTCTCGGGACGGCTGGAGGATCACCTCCGCATACACACCGGGGAGAAACCTTTCAAGTGCAGCGATTGTAGCAGGTTCTTCAGGACGTTGGCACTCCTGACCAACCATATGAAAATTCACTCTGACGTGCGGCCCTGTAGCTCGACGAGTGCGGCAAGTGCTTTCGGAGAAAGGTTGGCCTTCAGAATCACCATCGCGTCCACACGGATGCAAGACCATACAAATGCACCATCTGTGGAAAGGGTTTCACGCAAGTACAGTACTGCAAAAGACACATGGATTGTCATACAAGTGAGAATACCTATTTCTGTACTCATTGTCCGAAGAGTTTCCCAACCCAATTCCAGCTGTCCGCCCACCAGCGCTGGCACACCATGGACCGCCCGTACGCCTGTGAGCAGTGTGGGTTGCGCTTCTTTATGCCAAGCTTGTTAAAGAGACACATGGGCTATCACATCGGGAACCGCCAGTTCCTGTGTGCCCAGTGCGGAAGGACCTTTGTCTATGAGTTTGACCTAAAGAGACACCAAAAAGACCATGACCCCAGTCCCAAACTTCCCTGCCCCGTCTGCCAGARGWTGTTTGGCAACAACAGCCTACTCCAGGCCCACATACGCAGGCACTCTTCAGAGAAACCTTACAGATGCGACATATGCGACAAGACCTTTAAAGACAGCGGGGGCCTCCGCATACACAAGCGGGGGCTGCACTCGAACGAACGCCCTTACAGCTGCGACGAGTGTGGGAAGACCTACAAACTACACACACACCTAAGGGAGCACAAGTTTAAACATACGGGGGAGGGCCACACCTGTGGCCAGTGTCGAAAAGCCTTCAGGTACCTGCGTCTCCTGAAGGCGCACGAGCGGTCGCACTCCGAGCCATCTGAGCTCACACGGCGAAACAGTCACACCAGCCGTCGCAGGAGACATTCCTCCAAAAGGAGTTGATTTTCTCACATCTGCACACCCTTTACTGTGGCTACAGTAATATACAATATTCAACTTTGTCAATTCCATGTCATTAGCTGTAGGGCAGCCCAGGGTTCCTCTGTGTTGTCTTAGGAATGCTGCATTATCCCACCATTCCCCCATTCTGTCACATCTCTGTGGTGGTGAGATAATTGACTTGAATGGCGAAGAGGATCTCTGCTGTTCAGGACTGCTGCTCACTGAGTTTAGCTTCCTCCCTTCCTCTATGATCCTCCCTCCTCTGATCAGACATACTGGGACTATACAGGCCCTTATTACATGATACACAGCATATCAAGTACAGGTTCTAAAGTCATTTCAAATCATGGGATGTCATACATGGTCTATTTTGGGAGGTACCAGCTTTGCAGTCCTAACAGCCATGCATACGAAACCGGTTGTGCGTCTGAAGGCTCCCAGAAAATCTGTGGACTTGCAATTCATATTGTGAATCTGTGGAACTATGTTCAGTGAGGTGTGTTAGGTAAACCAGTGAAACAACCACTGTCAGGTGCAGTATGCTCTCAAGAGAACGTGGTTTTAATCTCTTGACTTGGATCAGGATTGGGGGTCAACTACATTTTAATTCAGGATCTTGCTAATAGAAAATAATTTCAGTTACTACCTGAATTGACTGAATTGATATGTCGTTGACTCCAACCCTGGTTTGGAAACAGTCTCATGGCTTCTCTCGCAGTATAATCATCAGTGTTTGATAGTCACATGTACAGGTTTGCAGGTGTAATTGCGGGGTACAGTGACCATCTTAGGGTCCAAACTCCAACAGAGTGTAGTTCAATTTGTGCTTCTTGTTCTATCGCAATGTTCTTGTTTAATTCAAAAGCTYATAGGCTACATTCATTTGTGGTGTTTATTTTGGACATAAAACAGTCTCCAAAGAAATGTGTTCCACACATTTCCTGTTCTACAACATTTATTTCCTGTAGCTGCCATTTAAACCGTCAGAGACAGTTTTTTCTTCCAGATGCAGCATTACCCTTCTTGTAGGCACATCAGAAATTGTGTGAACATACGTGTTATGGCTATGCTGGAGTTGGCATTTATATTTTTTTATGAATCATGAGATTTATCCGGTTGATGTCAGTTTGCCTCATCAGTCTTTTGACATCAACAATATTTTGTGGTATGCAATACACTAAGTTAATATTGTTTTAAGTTATAGCTAACAAGATTGCAACAGATGTCTGTAATTTTTCTGTGTTAAATGTTGGTTCACTCCAAAATATGAACGACTGACTAATATCTATTTTTGAATGTATTTCACACATTTCTCTGGCAAAAAAATAGTCAAACTACAAACTAAGAACAAACAAAACTAMGAAAACATGTGCGCACATATGCGTTATTCTGGAAACTGTAAGCATCTACCTGTGAGGGAAATCTAATAGGCTAGGTCATACATTATTTATTTGTGCGTGGCRAAAAAGAGCTACGGTACCCTACTGTACTGCAATGCAGGTCCGACAGAATTCCAGCCGTCTTTGTGAAAGTATTTTTGTTTGTAATACAGGAATACGTTATTTTTCAGAATTGAACAGATTACATTTTGATCTTGTTGAATGTTGTTCTCCAACTCCCAATCCCACATATTTTTGTTTAATCTCATGTCATTCCTCATGCCGTGTGTTCCTAAGAGGAAGGGCAGTGAGTCTGATAGTCATTTATTTTGAAAAGTATGAATTCCTAATAAATAACACTATTACACATGACTTAAATGGTTATAACAACTATGAATGCAATCACATGCATTCCTCATACGAACAAAAGGTCAGGATTCAATTAAATCGACAGTAGGCTTAAGCCTTGTTCGCCAACAAAGCACAGCCTTTCTGGTGGAAGAGCTTATCAAATAACTGATTGGCTGCTCTTTCGGTCATTGTCACGAAACCACACCCGTGCTTATCCCACCCATGTTTACGTTCTGAACAAGAAAGTGAAGGCTATATAAAAAAAATGACACTCAAATTTATGATAGGGATTTATATCAAACTAATTGAGGTGTAGGGGCTCCCGAGTGGCGCAGCGGTCTACGGCACTGCATCTCAGTGTTGGTCTGATTTGTTATTGTTACCCATCTACCGATCACTGCCCTTCTTTTTGAAAGCCTCATAAAGCTCCCAAGTCTTTGCAATTGAATTTGTGCTTGAAATTCAACGCATGACTGAGGGACCTTACAGATATTGTATGCATGGGGGAAAGAGGAAGGGTAAGTCAATAAAACATGTACATTTAAATTTTTCCCACACAGAGTGATTCCATGAAACGTATTATGTGATTTGTTAAGCCAAATTTTACTCCTGAACTAATTTAGGCTTGTCTGAACAAAGGGGCTTCATACTTACCGTATGCAGCGACTGTATTTTAGTTATCAAATTTGTATTGATCTTTACAATGTAAATGTAATGTAAATTACAATGTAAATTTTTACAATGTGACATTACAGAGTATTTTGAGTAGATTGTTGACAAATATATTTTAATTGCACTTTGTAACAATAAAATGTGAAGAAATCCAAGGGGTATGAATACTTTTGCAAGGTACTATAGATGTTTGACTGATTAAATTCTTGATTGCTGTTTCTCATGAGTAGCTCTTGTTACGGATGGCTTCACAGTTGATGGAAAGTACACACACTCATCAACAAATACAGAAATAAATACAAATGGCACCCTTCAAAATATTCAACATTGATGATCCCCTTTTATTTGGGGGATTTTAGTTACATTCTTTATAGTCATCAAATGTTATGGTAAGAATTTAAAATAAGTTTTTAACTCAATAGTTTTTTGAGCAAGCATGACTATTTACATGTTTTTAATGTAAATCACCAGAGGTTTGAGCTCACTCGAAAACAAATCAGAGCAAAGCAATCCTAGCTAAAATAAATCCTAGCTTAAATCAAAATGCTTTATTGTGGAGTTGTGTTACCATGAAAATAACTATACCGCACCTATCTAAAAGTGATAACCACTGACTTCCATCTGCCTTTTCTTACAAACCAGAAAAAGCCCAAACCTGCAGTTGTTGATCCCAAAGTAAAWGGCTGGTTTCTTCAAGTCATTCAAGTCACAATGCATCCTGTTTTGAGGATTGTTCTTGGAACCATGGCATTTGGCACATACTTTCCAGAGGMCTACAGAAGCATCCATGAGGAGTGGGTGGAGGTGCAGACGGACATTGGATTATGAGTATGACATGGAGTACTATGTCACATCTGGGAAATACGCAAAGTTACAGGTTGTAGTGTAGATAACACATACTATTGAGCCATCATTTTTACTAACATGGTTTAAAGGCATTATTCAAGATTTTGGCAACTAAACCCTTTTAAAAGTTAAAAGTTGAAGGTAGCATGCTACGTGCTCCTTGTAGACTTTCAGTAATTGTGCTAACGCTAGTTAGCAATGGCTCCAGAAACAAATTGACCTTTAACTTCCTTCAAACTGCACACAGATATAAGAATTGTATCCATGAAATAATCTGATTCTGGGTAAATAGGAAATAGGGCTTAATTGCAAAAATCTCAAACTATACCCTATTAAAAGTCATACAAGTCTTTGAGCTACAATACCGACAGGATCGATTGCTCATGCCAGAACCAACAGGTGGACTGTCCTGATATTTRTTTTGCTTCCATGGGGTCCTTAATTCTCTGGTGTTTGTACTGAAGTATGTCACTTCCCATTAGGGAAAGGGAGATAGCTAGTCAGTTGTACAACTGAATGTATTCAACTGAAATGTGTCTTCCGTATTTAACCCAACCCCTCTGAATCAGAGAGGTGCGGTGGCTGCCTTAAATCAACATCCATATTAACTGCCTTACTCAGGGGCAGAATGACAGATTTTTACCTTGTCAGCTCGGGGATTCAATCCAGCAACCTTTCAGTTACTGGCCCAACGCTCTAACCACTAGGCTACCATAAGGCATGGTCATTTAGTAAACATAGAAAACAACACTGTTGTTCAGAGAACATACCTAAAGTTACACATGAGTGTTATATGTAGCATATACAGTTGAAGTAGGAAGTTTACGTACACCTTAGCCAAATACATTTAAACTCAATTTTTCACAATTCCTGACATTTAATCCTAGTAAAAATTCCCTGTCTTTGGTCAGTTAGGATCACCACTTTATTTTAAGAATGTGAAATGTCAGAATAATAATAGAGAGCATGATTTATTTCAGCTTTTATTTMTTTCATCCCATTCCCAGTGGGTCAGAAGTTTACATACACTCAATTAGTATTTGGTAACATTGCCTTTAAATTGTTTAACTTGGGTCAAATGTTTTGGGTAGCCTTCCACAACCTCCTCACAATAAATTGGGTGAATTTTGGCCCATTCCTCCTGACAGAGCTGGTGTAACTAAGTCAGGTTTGTAGGCCTCCTTGCTTGCACATGATTTTTCAGTTCTGCACAAAATTTCTATAGGATTGAGGTCAGGGCTTTGTGATGGCCACTCCAATACCTTGACTTTGTTGTCCTTAAGCCATTTTTCCACAACTTTGAAAGTATGCTTGGAGTCATTGTCCATTTGGAAGGCCCATTTGCGACCAAGCTTTAACTTCCTGACTGATGTCTTGAGATGTTKCTTCAATATATCCACATAATTTTCCTGCCTCGTGTGCCATTTATTTTGTGAAGTGCACCAGTCCCTCCTGCTGCAAAGCACCCCACAACATGATGCTGCCACCCCCGTGCTTCACGGTTGGGATGGTGTTCTTCTGCTTGCAAGCGTCACCCTTTTTCTTCCAAACATAACGATGGTCATTATGGCCAAACAGTTCTATTTTGTTTCATCAGACCAAAAAAAGTATGATCTTTGTCCCCATGTGCAGTTGCAAACTGTAGTCGTGCTTTTTTATGGCGGTTTTGGAGCAGTGGCTTCTTCCTTGCTGAGCGGCCTTTCAGGTTATGTCGATATAGGACTCGTTTTACTGTGGATATTGATACTTTTCTACCTGTTTCCTCCAGCATCTTCACAAGATATTTTGCTGCTGTTCTGGGATTGATTTGCACTTTTCGCACCAAAGTATGTTTACCTCTAGGAGACATAACGCGTCTCCTTCCTGAGCGGTATTACGGCTACGTGGTGCCATGGTGTTTATACTTGCGTACTATTCTTTGTACAGATGAATGTGGTTCCTTCAGGCGTTTGGAAATTGCTCCCAAGGATGAACCAGACTTTTTTTTCCTGAGGTCTTGGCTGATTTCTTTTGATTTTCCCATGATGTCAAGCAAAGAGGCACTGAGTTTGAAGTTAGGCCTTGAAATAGATCCACGGGTACACCTCCAATTGACTCAAATTATGTCAATTAGCCTATCAGAATCTTCTAAAGCCATGACAACATATTCTGGAATTTTCCAAGCTGTTTAAAGGCACAGTCAACTTAGTGTATGTTAACTTCTGACCCACTGGAATTGTGATGCAGTGACTTATAAGTGAAATAATCTGTCTGTAAACAAATGTTGGAAAAATTACTTGTGTAATGCACAAAGTAGATGTCCTGACTGACTTGCCAAAACTGTAGTTTGTTAACAAGAAATTTGTGGAGTGGTTGAAAAACTAGTTTTAATGACTCCAACGTAAGTGTATGTAACCTTCCGACTGTATACTGGACAAAATATAAATGAAACATGCAGCAATTTCTAAGATTTTACTTAGTTACAGTTCATATAAGGAAATCCGTMAATTTAAATAAATAAATTAGGACATAATTTACGAATTTCACATGACTAGGAATACAGATATGCATCTGTTGGTCACAGATACCTTAAAAAAAAAAAAATAGGGTCGTGGATCAGAAAACCAGTCAGTATCAGGTGTGACCACCATTTGCCTCAGGCAGCGCAACACATCTCCTTCGCATAGAGTTAATCAGGTTGATGATTGTGGCCTGTGGAATGTTGTCCCACTCCTCTTCAATGGCTGTGCGAAGATGCTGGATATTGGTGGGAACATGCTGTTGTACACGTCRATCCTGAGCATCCCAAACATGCTCAATGGGTGACATGTCTAGTGAGTATGCAGGCCATGGAAGAACTGGGACATTTTCAGCTTCCAGGAATTGTGTACAGATCCTTGTGACACGGGGCTCTGCATTATCATGCTGAAACATGAGGTGATGGCGGCAGATAAATGGCATGACAATGGCCTTCAGGATCTCATCACGGTATGTCTGTGCATTCAAAATGCCATCTATAAAATGCAATTGTGTTCATTGACCGTAGCTTATGCCTGCCCATATCATAACCCCACACCACCATGGGCACTCTGTTCACAACGTTGACATCAGCAAACCGCTCGCCCACACGATGTGGTCTGTGGTTGTGAGACGTACTGCCAAATTCTCTAAATCGCTGTTGGAGGCAGCTTATGGTAGAGAAATTAACATTACATTTTCGGGCAACAGCTCTGGTGGACATTCCTGGAGTCAGGGATGTAAACAAAAATGTATAGAAATAATCATTTTTTTGGATGTGGAAAAGTTCTGGGATCTTTTATTTTAGCTCATGAAACATGGGACCAACACATGCGTATATATTTTCGTTCTGTGTTCCTCAACGTTTGTGATTATGGATGGCTAGACACTTCTCTTTTTCTCACCGGCTTTATTTCATTGGTTACCAATATTGTTGAAATGTATGCAACACATGTCTTACAGTAGGCCTACCTCAAAGTCTTCAAAGCTGATTTGTGCATAACCTTTGTTACAGTGTATTACTTAGATGCATTACTACAGGGATCATCAACTAGATTCAGCTGTGTGCCGATTTTTTTCTTGAGCAGATGGTCGGGGGGTTGGAATATATATAACAATAATTTGTAGACTGCAAATTAATCGCAAGAAGCCCAAACAGATATATTATTGGATTATAATGTAATAATTTCAAACCTTGCTTTGTTTATGATCATTATTCGTGGAAATACATGGGAACAGATTTCCCTAGTTAAAATCACTTGAAGCTGATTACCTGGTGTTTTACAGTTTTTATATCCAACAATGAAAAATGAACAAAAAAAAATATATATAATTTTTTTGCTCAGAAAACTTGGGGGCCAAATAAAACCACCCGCGGGCCAAATTCACGGGCCGCCAGTTGGGGAACCCTGCATTACTATGTATTAATAGAACTGCTTAATAACTATATGAGAATTTATCTAACACTCTGTTCATTTTCAGTAAGTGTGACTTGTTATAGTAAGTACCATTTACCTTATGCAGACTATTAAGTAGCAGTGCAAACAGATGGATATATTTTTATGATTCAACCTTTTCTATCATGCTATGCTATTTTTAGCCTTGAATTAAGTTGTGGGGGAATGATAACCATGTGGCTGGGTATCATGTTACAACAACTTGAACCAGGTAATACACTACTGTCCCTCCCCAGAAGGAATGGTCTTCCTGGTGAATGTCACAAGTCTGACAAAGTGACACTAAACATCACAAAAAATTACGAATGTACAGTACAGTGCCCTTGGAAAGTATTCAGACCCCTTGACATTTTCTACATTTTGTTACGTTACAGCCTTATTCTAAAATGGATTAAATATGTTTTCCAGTAATCTACACACAATACCCCATAATGACAAAGGGTAAACAGGTTTTTAGAAATGTTTGCAAATGTATATATATTTTCATACATTATTTACATAAGTATTCAAACACTTTGCTATGACTCAATTTAACTTGGGTGCATCCTGTTTCCATTGATCATCCTTGAGATGTTTCTGAAACTTGATTGGAGTCCACCTGTGGTAAATTCAATTGATTGGACATGATTTGGAAAGACCCACACCTGTCTATAAGGTTCCACAGTTGACAGTGCATGTCAGAGCAAAAACCAAGCCATGAGGTCAAAGTAATTGTCCGTAGCGCTCCAAGATAGGACTGTGTCGAGGCACAGATCTGGGGAAGGGTGCCAAAACATTTCTGTAGTATTGAAGGTCCCCAAGAACACAGTGGCCTCCATCATTCTTAAATGGAAGAAGTTTGGAACCACCAAGACTCTTCCTAGAACTGGCCGCCCGGCCAAACTGAGCAATCGGGGGAGAAGGGCCTTGGTCAGGGAGGTGACCAAGAACCCGATGGTCACTCTGACAGAGCTCCAGAGTTCCTCTGTGGAGATGGGAGAAGCTTCCAGAAGGACAATCATCTCTGTAGCACTCCACCAATCAGGCCTTTATGGTAGAGTGGCCAGACAGAAGTCACTCCTCAGTAAAAGGCACATGACAGCACGCTTAGAGTTTACCAAAAGGCACCTAAAGACTCTCAGACCATGAGAAACAAGATTCTCTGGTCTGATGAAACCAAGATTGAACTCTTTGGCCTGAATGCTGAACAGCACTTTGATATATCAGCTGATGTAAGAAGGGCTATACAAATTGATTTGATTTGAATGCTAAGCGTCACGTCTGGAAGAAACCTGGCACCATCTCTACGGTGAAGCATGGTGGTCGCAGCGTCATACTGTGGGGATGTTTTCAGTGGCAGAGACTGGGAGACTAGTCAGGATCGAGGCAAAGATGAACGGAGCAAAGTACAGAGAGATCCTTGATGAAAACCTGCTTCAGAGCGCACAGGACCTCAGACTGGGGCGAAGGTTCACCTTCCAACAGGACAATGACCATAAGCACACAGCCAAGACAATGGACGAGTGCCTTCGGGACAAGTCTCTGAATGTCGTTGAGTGGCCCAGCCAGAGCCCGGACTTGAACCCGATCTAACATTCCTGGAGACCTGAAAATAGTTGTGCAGCAATGCTCCCCATCCAACCTGACAGAGATTGAGAGGATCTGCAGAGAAGAATGGGAGAAACTCCCCAAATACAGGTGTGCCAAGCTTGTAGTGTCATACCCAAGATGAGGCTGTAATCACTGCCAAAAGTACTTCAATAAAGTACTGAGTAAAGGGTCTGAATACTTATGATATTTCAGTTTTTTATTTTTAATAAATTAGCAAACATTTCTAAAAACCTGTTTTTGCTTTGTCATTGTGGGGTATTGTGTGTAGATTGATGAGGGGGAAAAACAATTGAATCATATTCAGAATAAGGCTGTAACATAACAAAATGTGGGAAAAGCCATGTGGTCCATTAACATTCACTCCTCTGCGGTCCTGAGAGGGGCAACAGGGTTGAAGAGTGGTCGTTGTTGCCTTAGCTGCAATTTTCCATAGGTCATCTCAAAGTCCTTCTTGGTTCCGACGATAACGTCCAGGCTGCCACCTCGCACGTCATAGCCGTAGGAGGCTAGTTTCTGGATSCGGTAGAGCACAATCTGAGTGGTGAGCTCCAGCACGTTGGGCATCTCCCTCACTTGGTCCATGCTCACCCCCACGTCCAGCAGCCCCTTGAACCGGCCCACCAGGGTGGGCACTGAGTAGTACAGTACAGCAGGGCAGCGGAGGACTATCTCCCGGAGCTCATCTTCAGAGCACACGAGCACCCCTTGGGTGTAGTCCAGAGCCTGTTGCATGGCCTCAGGCTGCAGCTCTGCGATGGAGGCCCTGAGGCTGGAGACCAGGACCAGGAGCTCCTCTGTGGTGAAGCCCTTTTCCCTCAAGAAGCCCAGACTGTCCCTCCACGCCTCAGCCGGCCGCATCAGGATGTAAGGGTTCTGGCTGAGCAACTTTTGGAACCATAAGCGCAGGTTTCCCTCATCCCCTCCCAGGTCCAAGTAAGTCTCTCGCAGCATGTGGATGACCTCCTGGTTGCTCTCCACAGGCCGGCTGAAGCTCTGGGGGGCGCTGGCCATCAGCTTCCCGATGATGCGCTTGCTGAGGCGCAAGCTCTGGAGATAGCGTATGTTGTCACGCTGGTTGGTGTGGTGCGTGAGCGTGAAGAAGGAGGCAGGGAACTTCTCAATGATGCCCACCAGCTCACGCCGGTTGGGGCATACGGAGGACCAGAGGTCCCGCTGAGCTGCCACGTCCTCGGGCCGACACAGGATAGCCTCGGGGTGGGTCTCCAGCACACGGGCAATGGAAGCAGTGTCAGCGCCCATGTCCCGCAGCAGGTCCGCCGTCTCGTACACGTACACAGAGTTCTCTGACAGCACCCATCCCTTGAACTTACGCACTTTACGGATGTCCACCGATAGGTCATAAAGGGAGTCGACAGTTTGCTGGTTCTCTGGCCGCTTGTTGGCGAGGGTAGAGGAAGAGAAGCCCATATGAGGGGTTAAGACGCTCCTCTTCTGGCAATAGGCGCACAGGAAGGCAGTGGTGGCACGGAGCATTGTTAAGGCACTAAAGTACAGACGACCTGTATAAGACAAAAACACACACTGAGCAGTTACATCACACAAGACCACTACGTCCTTTGTCAGTATTGTTTACCAGTTAGTCCTATACTACTGTTCTATGCTTTCAGTACATAGACTGTTTTCTCCTGCTCTAAATTAGATCATTAATTAACAGTAAGATACATTTTATTTAGGATGATCACATAACAAACATTGCTTTCCTCACTGCAAAGCCTGTCAAAATCAAACAATGTTGAACTGATCTATTGAGGGCAACATCAGTAAATGTAAGTATATTTGGCCAGTAGATATGAGTAGTGTTGGTGTGGGAACACGATGTACTAAACGTGTTACTGGGTGGTGGAGAATGTGTACTTAAACTCATAACCAATGCGCCCTCTATATTACCGCCGGTAGCAAGTCACTATAGGTCTATAATTATCGAGTTCGTAAAAGGTCTATGCTGCTGTAACAACTGAGTCTTTCAGCACATGGGACAGAGACCACCTGAATCAACTATAGTAATTCAAATACAGGCTATACATTCTATATTGTAAATAAAACCAGTTGTTTACCAGTTTATTGTCCAGAGGAATACACAAGTTGACGCTGGAAGTTGTTCAGGCATTTGTACCATTATGAAAGATTTTAAACGCCCTCTGCTCACGTGTTTCATAACGCCTGTGATTGGCTCTGTTCCCGTCCGCCTATATTGCTGTTGTGCTGCGCAGRTTATTAAATTGTGGGAACTCCATCACTATGAATTACCAATGTAATTAACAATAATATGGTGGGTGCTTATATTTGTCCTATTTCACACATGTAGGCTACAAGTATGTATTATACGCATGTATAATACGCACGCAAATCCCAACTCTCCCTGAGACACCCTCAGAGAGTGGGGTCACGGTGGGGCCGGCGTTATGGGCGGCATTTGGGGGGCCTGGTCCGCCCTAATTTACCTCGTTGCCCGTCCAAATACAAGTTTGAAATATGCATAATTTATTTGACGGAGATGCGCGCCAACAGAAAGACGCATCAATCTCATTTGAAGCATCCGAAACAAGCGAAACAGCGCCCCTCTGTCTCATTATGTAGACCATGTATTTAATACTGTCTGGACCAAAATAGTATGGCATGTCATATTTCTGTCCAGACAGCATCAGATACATGGGCTACATAGGGGCGCTGTTTCGCTCGATACTTTCTTCGGTGATATAGTTTCAGCAGAGAGGAAGAGGCGAGGGCTCACTCTCGTTAAATTCTGTCCAGTATAAGCCCAATGGTTTTCTATGGGAATAATATGCAGACCTAAACTTGTCGCCTGCCTTCCTGCCTTGGGACAGAAACTCATTGTTAGGGCGGAGACATGAGCATCTCGTCATTATATGCAGATATCTGGTGTCAGCCTCTTGCGAATTGGAAATGAAAGTTGGCGGGTGTACAGTGCACTGTTAAGATGCTGGATTGCCCTAAAGTAAATTGATGTTCCGCCAAAATTATATAATTATCCTGTCTAAATAAAATCATTCAAAATACTTCACCAGTGAGCATTACTTAGCCACATAGGATAATTAGCTTCTTCAAAAATGTTTTGCTGTGGTTGTTTTAAATCACCCGTGTGTTTGAGAAGCCCGCGATTTGGGTAGTGGGCGTGGCAATAGGTCTAGCTGATTGAGTTGCGACTGTCAATGAATAGATGAGAGGGTTGTGGGCGAAGATATGGCGCTGTCAAATGAACATAAGAATGAGAGGGTTGTGTGCGAAGATATGGCGCTGTCAATGAACATAAGAATGAGAGGTGTGCGGAAATATGGCGCTGTCAGATGAACATAAGAATGAGAGGGTTGTGCGAAGATATGGCGCTGTCAGTGAACATAGAATGAGAGGTTTGTGGCGAAGATATGGCGCTGTCAGTAACATAAGATTAGAGGTTTGGCGAGATATGGCGCTGTCAGTGAACATAAGAATGAGAGGGTTGTGGCGAAGATATGGCGCTGTCAGTGAACATAAGAATGAGAGGGTTGTGGCGAAGAAATGGCGCTGTCAGTGAACATAAGAATGAGAGGGTTGTGGCGAAGATATGGCCCTGTCAGTGAACATAAGAATGAGAGGGTAGTGGCGAAGATATGGCGCGTTCCTCTCTAGAATGCATGTATATGTAGGAACGTGTCCATTTGGCAATTTCTGATTGTCATACAGCACTATTTTTTTCTTCGCCTCACACGTCTGCGAAGTCTGTTTTTTAAACATCCATTGCGAATGATAGTTCCTCAGTATTTGAAAAAATCTTTCCAACACTCCCGGCCTCGAAAATGCAAAATATCATGATCTGATGATCCCATATATCCAGTGTAAACGTCATAAACAGCTTTCTATCCGGAGCTCACTGGCGCAGGAAACTCTAGGGCCCGGAATAGCTAGTTGATACAATGTTTCACTGTTTTATTCCCGCTAGAGACAGCTTCGGTCCGGACCAAGTGATGATTTGACGTTGTACTTCACTAGCAATAGCTCAAATCAAGACAGATAGAAAGGAGGCAGACAGGCGGATGAGATAGATTAATGTTATTGAAAGAACCGGGATTTTCATCAGGATATTTTCTACTGTTTTTATTTGTCGGTTTTAGGCCTATGTATTTTACTTAATTGAGGCCTACTGCTGCATCTGAGTTATACTGTCATTTCTTTAAATTTTCAATGGATCACAGTGTATCAATGTGGCCATCTGGCAGAGGCTAGTGCTCTCCGCATAGTTGAATTTTAATTTTTAGATTTGTATAATTTTACTTCCGATTTTTATGATTAACCACGTGACAATGATTTTGAGAAAACAAAACGTTATTATTGAAATTAAACCGTTCCAAGAAAATGTGCGTATAAAAATAATCATAACTGCCACGCAGATCGGGAGAAATTGTATAGTAACTAACTTCCCCAAACTTGAAACTCACGAGCTGCCTATTACAGACTTTAAAAGTCCCGTGAAAAAACATGCCCTCTATGGAAATCAAAGGCTCGTCGAACTGATTCGTTCTGCCGTCAGGTCTGGGTCACAGTTAGGGTCTGACATTATCAACTGCAACCATGGAGCAATTAAGGCTAAGTGCCTTGCACTAGGGCAGATTTTCCCACACCTAGTTGGCTCTGGTATTTGAGCATATCGCCCATATCGGTGGCCATTTTAAGGTTAGGGTCGTACCTGTATGTCAGGTTAGCTCAAGCACCAACTTCTTAGCCTCTGAGCAGGGGCGGAGCCAGAGGGGTGTCGGGGTGGCACTGGACACCCCTGTCATTTGAAACCCATTAACTCAGTTAGATTTTCGTACTTGAACTCAAAACGAACAATCGTTATTATCAATCTGTTAACGTTACTCAAAAGATGACCACAATTTCCAGATAGCCTGTTTGCGATCGTAAAGGTGTAAGAAATTATAGCTAGCTTAGTTACTTACTGCAGAGTAGGGCTAGCCATGGCATGATCTATCTAGTAACTTAGGCTGGTATTTGGTTTTAAGGTACAGTTATGATAATGGAGATTTGTAATTGAGATTGGACTAAAATGTGGATTGGATGCTTAGATGTATCCATAGACTGTCTTATTTTTGCATGGGGTCAATTAAACATGAAAAGAAAGGGAGAGATATCAAACTTCTTTTTAAAGAAGCACAAACAGGCAGATCAGGTGCAAACAGACCCCAGCCCTTGCATCACCACTGGACCCCAGAGCAGCTCCCTACCTGAGGCTAGTCAGAGTCAGTGTGGTCAGACTTCACAAGGACCCAGTCTACCACCACCAGGTCAGAGCATCTACCACGCAGTCAGTCACATGCCCAGTTCAGAGTTTAAATTTAGCTTCAGCTTGTAATAGATGATTTTGTCAGATTAAGCCTCACTTTAAAATGTTGGTTGTTGATTCATGTGTGTTCTTGTTTTGTTGGCTGTGGCATTTTTATTGTGATTATACACTAATGGTTCTTGTGTTATTTTAATGTAATAGATGTATCAAGGGATGACACAGAAACCTCTGGCTCTGAGCCAGACAGTGAGCCAGAGCTGCCAGGAGATGGGAGCCCCTCTCAACTGSATCAAGCACCAGATATGGTGTTCCAAAAGGACCCARTGGTAGGCCAGGCCTAAACTTTAAACTACACATTTTATTTAGCAGCTGTTAGTATCTAATCTTGTGAATCTCTTAATTCTACATTTCCATAGAGATATGACACATTATTTAACGTGTATTTCCAACATTTCAAGATCCAGAGAAGAGGGTCCTGTACAGCCGTGTTTGAAAACATTTCCCAGAACTCAGCATGGTACTAGGAAAATGGCTTTCAACAGCTCCTGGTATAAGGACAATTCATGACTGGAATATTCTGTAAGTCAAGATAACGACTTATTGTTGGCGCTGTTTAAAGATTCTGGATTTAAGCTCCATTCGAAGGCAGAGTATCATATCAATGCTATGTATGCTTGGAATCAACACAAAAGCGCTAGTGACAGCAACTCATCAATGTTAGATGTCATAAATGAGGACTCGAAAAAGAAAGTGGAGGAAAACTGTACTTGCATTAAAACAATTGCAGATGTGCTCCTATTAACTGCCACTGAAAATATAGCGCAGTCATCGAGAGTCTGATGACTCTCACAACAAGGGTAATTTTGACCCTCTCATAGAGAAAAGGATGAATGCATGTGGCAATGCAAAGTACACAAGCCACCAAACCCTCTCATAGAGAAAAGGATGAATGCATGTGGCAATGCAAAGTACACAAGCCACCAAATCCAGAACGAAGTTCTTGAGGGCTTAGCTGAGATGGTAAAAGTGAAATAATAAGAGAAGTAAAAGATAGTTACGTTTTTAGTGTAAATGCAGATGAAACCAAAGATAATATATTTTTTTACAAATGTCTTTAGTTGTGAGGTACTATTACAACGGGGCCATACACAAAATCTTTTTACACTTTCAGTCAGCTGAAAGCTTAGATGCAGCAGGTCTCACAAAAATGATCATTGATTGCCTTGAAAAACATGGTCTGGACTACAGAAATAATCTTGTGGGGCAAGGCTGTGACGCTGCATCCGTCATGAGCGGAAAGCATTCTGGTGTGTCTGCACGGATTAAAAACAGTGCAAGATTTGCATTTTATGTGCACTGTAATGCACATTGTTTGAATTTGGTTCTTGTCGATGCTGTAGAATCAGTGCCTGAGGCAGTTCACTTTTTTGCTCTCCTGCAGAAGCTTTATGACGGTGTATCTGGCTCGTACGTTCATCTCAAGTGACTTACAGTTCAGAAAGAGCTCCTGCCTTTTTCTATTCTCTTTTACTAGTCCTCTCGGTTTTGACCCTTGCCTGTTTTCTGGACTCTGTACCCGCCTGCCTGACCATTCTGCCTGACCTGACCTCGAGCCTGCCAGCCACACTGTACCTCCTGGACTCTGAACTGGTTTTGACCTTTTGCCTGTCCACGACCATTCTCTTGCCTACCCCTTTTGGATACAATAAATATCAAAGACTCAAACCATCTGCCTCCCGTGTGTAACGCTCTGAGTGTCGGGAGGTGCGAAGTCAGACGCAGGAACAGCAGAGCTTCAATATGTTGAGTCTTTTAATACTCAACTTGCAAACGCAATGTCCAACACGGACGTACTGGGTGTCACACACAACGGTCCAACGACACGATAAATTAACCCAGTCCACAATAATAACATCCACTCCCGAAATCCAAAAGCCACAATGAAACAATCCCGCACAAAGAAGCGTACGGGCTGGCTGACTAATAAAGCCACACTAATTAACAATTAACTGAACACAGGTGATACAAATAAACACATAAGGAGGGGGAGGAAAAAGAGTCAGTGGCAGCTAGTAGGCCGGTGACGACGACCGCAGAGCGCCACCCGAACGGGAAGGAGAGCCTGCCTCGGTTGAAGTCGTGACACCGTGTCTGCATCTGGGTCTCGCCTTGTGCCCTTATAGATGATAGATCAGTGGAGGCAAGGGGCCTTCTTTCTCAGATAGATTTACATTTCATAGGGCTTTTGGTTACCTTTTGTTAAGTGCTTGGTGATGCCAAATGTCTTTCTGACATGCTCCAATCAAGCTCTCTTGACCTAGCAAGGGCTGTGGATCTAGTAGGTGTCAAGCCCTGACCGTAGAGATCTTTTTATTCTCTATGTTTGGTTGGTCAGGGTGTGACTCGGGTGGGAAACTCTATGTTCTGTGTTTCTATGGCCGSATATGGTTCTCAATCAGGGACAGCTGTCTATCGTTGTCTCTGATTGGGAATCATACTTAGGCAGCCTTTTTTCCTTTTGTATTTTGAGGGTAGTTGTCTTTGTTAGTGGCCTGTATAGCCCTAGTAAGCTTCACGTTCGTTTCTGTTGTTTCTTGTTTTGTTGGCGACATTTAAAATAAAGAGAAATGTACGCTCACCACGCTGCACCTTGGTCCGGTCATTTCCACGACGACGGCGTTCGTGACAGTAGGTGCCCTTACAGACACATTACAGGACTACAGAAGTGAGGGTTACTTTGGAGAACTATGGAAAGAGATTGCAGAGCACTGCAAAATAAGTGTACAAACAGTGTGTAAAAGTCAGCCTAAAACAAGCTTAAGATTTCGCGACTCATTGATGATGAGCACTGTAGGACAGAAAAATTGTGGCCAAAGTGATGTTTTCTGTCACACCAGTCAGCAGTGCTTTTTGCGAGAAGCTTCTCAGCTTTAAAACTGATTAAAACCCACCTTAGGACAACAATGGTTGATGACAGGTTAAGTCACGGCAGAATTCTCAGTGTTGAGTCAAGGAGGGCACGCTCCCTCAACATGGATGAGTTTGTGAAACATTTTGCCAGTTCTCACCAGAACAGCAGAATTATTCTGTTTTAAATCTACCTAGGATAATTTGGCATTTAGGTGGTCCCTCTGGTCATGATTAAAACCTGCACTGTGTACTAGCTAGTACACTGACATTCTAAAATGATAAATCCAAAGGGTATCATGTCACACAGATTTAATTTGGTCTTGATTAGGCCAATTCCAAAACTTTTCTTTGCTATTAGTTAACATAATATATATGAGCATAAATATGATACTGTAAGTTTGTAGTATTGATGGGCACCAAAATTATTTTTATTTTACAAGTCCATTTCTGCTTGATACCTGGTATGTCAAATTGCAGTGTGTTTTTTTTGTAAATTTACTATTTTGTAAATAAACTATTACATTTATGTAACACACAAATGCTATCTTATCTCCTTGGTGCTTGAGCTTTATTTTCTGAAAATATTTTGGATGTTCAACACTTATAGACCCAGATTATATATTCATGAATACAGAGTGACCCAAGTCTCTCCAGTATGTGAGTACAGTATAGAGAGAGAGAGAGAGAGAGAGAGAGAGAGAGAGAAAGAGAGAAAGAAAGAAAGAAGTGGCAGTTCTGAGGTAGAGACACTGACTATTCATAGTATGTTAAAGAATTCTAGTGAAGTAACCCTTCTGGACCACACTATCTGCCACATTGAAGAACTCTGGGTTAAGTCAATTATCACTTCTACCTCTAATCAGCAATCATAGGATTCATTCATGCTCCTTAGATGCCAGGTCAGGGTTACACAGTAATTATGTTTTCATGGTCTATGGACCCCCTGAAGTAGCCTTGGCCACCTCCTGGCCACCCCATGTAGAACACTCTAGTTCTGCCACTGCCTCTGAATATCACAGAAACACAACACTTTGAATGAATAACAGACAAATGTTAATAACAATTGTCTATGGATGAAATTGATCAAATTATCTGTTCAAAACATGAAAAACATTAAAAAACATTTATTTTGAATTATTACATTTCCCTATAAATGTGATTTTTTTTAAATATATACTAATTTTGGGGAATTTAAACCATTTACTTGTGTTACAAAAGGTTAATAAAATAAAAAGTGTTACTGCTTGGCAGACAGTGTCTCTCAAAAATGACCCCATTGGTGCTTTTAAGCAAAAAATATGTTGCYGCTTTTAGGGTTAATCTCATTTGCCTTTCTCTTTCTCACAGAAATGCCCTCAACTTCACTCTTCTATGGGGTGCATTCAATTTAAAAAATAAAAATAAAAATTTCTGACAATTTCTGATTTGTCTATGTGCATGCTGAGCATCATTTATTTGTATTGCTCCAGTTACAGGAGGGCATGCAATGATTGTGGCAATTGAGTTTGCAATTTGGATTATGGAAGAGTGGTCATCATAGACAGAAAGTGTGTCTATTACTGGAATGTACTGCTGCGGTCGTCTATAAACGTACATGTCAAGTTTCAACATTGTGCAGACATTGTAGTAGCCTACTGTAATGTTTATTTTTTCAGTGTGTCTGTCCTTAGTTCCCCATAACCCATTTGATGACAAAGCAAAGAGAGCAGTACAATTCATTGTGGGAGAAATGAGGTCAGAACTCCACAGAGACCAGGGGAAATTAGCTGCTTCCAAAAGTGAGTTGATGAAAGGCAGTCGTGCGTCCCAGACAGAGGCGTGTGAAGGGAGTCCTTATTATCCAATGTCCTGCATCAATGCTTCGTTGAGATACATTATTATACATCTCCCTTTGCCTGACCTATCCAATGTCCTGCATCAATGCTTCGTTGAGATACATTATTATACATCTCCCTTTGCCTGACCACTAGATTGTCTTAAACACTTTTTAAATACTCTATTTTCAGAGAGATTAGGGAAGGTAGCCTCTTACAAACTAGTAGTCCCCCCCCCCCCCCCCCACACACAAATACATATAAACACACAGAAAAGCTCAGAAAGAAAACCTGAATGAGGAATGTTGCATAAGGAAATTACTCTTAGTCATGAACAAGATGCTAATATGTGTAATGAAATACAGCCACAACATCTATTTATTTGGGATGTTGACGCACATACCTTGTTGATCTGATACAGGGCATCCTGTACAATCTGAGTAATCCAGATGAGGCACACTAAACTTTGACGCACAGTCAAAATAAACAAAGAGAAAGACGAAACGTGTTGTCTAGGTGCAATATTCCATGTGTAGCAGTAGCTTGCTTGCGTTATAGAACAGTGTAAATATTTTTGAACCATGGTCGTATCAGTGTCTATCTTTCAAATGCACTGATAACGTCAAGTCTCTCAATCAATAAAATGGTTCACCCTCGTCCACTGCTATAGAGCTCTGCTCAACAGCATCCTCAGGTGGAATATAAAAGTGAAAACACAATTGAGCAGCGACATCAACGTTCAGACTGACAATTGACAAAGATGAAAAGGATCAACCAATTAGCACATTCAACCTTTGACATTCTAAAATGTAACTTTTTTAATGAGAGAAAAACACCTCTAAATCGCAAACTCAGTACAGTTACACAAATGGATGTGTTCCACCATATTTGTTGCAAGCAGTTGAATGTCATCAGATTTGGCCTTTAGGTCAGTGCTGACCACAGAGAGCCACATGACTCAGTGGTGTCGAGGAGCTTTGGGCCTGGGAGATGATGGAATGGGCCTGCTGCTTACGCTGCGAATAGAGGAAGTGGGGAGCCTCTTTGACATCAAGCATCCGACCGTCCGACCTGCAGTGTATTGGTTGAGTCTGTGGTTGTTTGCTTTCCCATGATTTATCGTGGCATTGCAGTTGACAGAGCAGCATGTCAATGGAAATAAACAGTCAGAGTGGTTTTATAGGATTTGTTCATCTGTGTTTTCTGCTGCTGACACCAGAAGCATTTATTGTGTGAAGACTCACAGGCTGCGTTTACACAGCAGCCCAATAAATTAATGCAAATCCCCACTAATTGGTCTTTTGACCAATCACATCAGCTCTGAAAAAAATATCTGATATGATTGGTCAAATGACCAATTAGTGGAAAAAGATATCAGAAACGGGCTGCCTGTGTAAACGCAGTGACTTTGGGCCTGGGCACTTTGTTTACCACGCTGTTGTATGCGTTAGAACAGAGCACATGACAAGGCAGAATGGAAGGTTACATTACACAGAGCAGTGGAACAGCCTATATGAATGACAACTCTGTCTGTCTGGAACCAGAGAGAAGAGAGGAAAGTAGAGTCTGCGTCTTGTCATACTCTTACCCTTAAAGGAGGGAAGCGGTCAGGCCATACCCTGGGCAGGGGAGGGCTGAAGATAAATAGCGTCTTGGGAATCTGTATACAGTGGCATGAGTCATGCGAGCGCCGTGCAGCGCCTACCTATGCCTGACATTTACAGCAGGGAGAGTGGTGTTTACAATGCCGGACGCGGGTGAACAGGCAGGCACCTGGCTTCTTTTATTGTCAGGGAGAATTCCCACTTCCCCGCTCCAATGACCCAGTGCAGTGTGGATGTGTAGTGATGGTAATGATGGTCTCTGATATTCCCCTCACTTCTCCTAGACTGACCTCCACTTCGGGTCCTCTTCAACCTGGCTTTGGCTACCCTACTGAAAGTTTTACACAAGATGAATAAATTACATTTGCCATTCCAATGTGTTCATATATTTTAAATATATGTGGTGAAAAACATGCAAACAAAAAATGCATTTCAAACCATATTTCTTGTATTTGCTTACAATAAATACATTTTCAACACATTTCGATGGGTACATTTCCTGTAGGGTTGGCAWGGCTGTGCCAGGCATGCCAGCTTTGAGTCAGCCAATGCCCTCACCAGTCTCCAGTCTATTCATAGCACCACCACCGCTCTCCCATTTAGGCACACAGGCCAAGGGGGCCCATATGCAGACATTTTTAAATTCCAGGGGCCTGCTATTCTCATGCAGTGTGTTGGAGTTGGATGAGAGGAATGAAAAGAGTCCCTCTGTGTTTTAGAGTGACAGTTAAAGTGAATGAGGATGTACAGTATGTGTTTGACTTCTGGGTTATTATGTGATGGACTCAGCTTCACAGTCAACACTGTATGTGGTGTGTGAGATGTCTTAAGGGGGTAGGTCTGATTCAGAACCCCGCTCACTGCGGCTCACTGTGCTCTTTCCATCAGGGCTGCAGCCATGGTTCATGCATGACAAACCCATAGAGTAATCAGCCTACAGATAACTCAGAGGGATGTTCCTCTACCATGTAAGCGTGCCAATGTCTACACCCCAGACAGAGGAAACGCTGTGCGAGGAGAGGATCCAGGCTGGACATCAAGCAGGACAGATAGACCTGTGTGGTCGTGTTGAGGGTTGCTGGGGCCCCCCTCGCCGTCTGCATAGGAAAAACGTTAGGGACACAGAATCGTCCTCGATTTCCTGCTTCGCTCAGCGGCCCGCTAAAGCACACAATCCCTTTGTGTTCACAACTGTCAAGTTCTCCTTACATTGTCCAGGCCACTCCGCGATCTCAAGTTAAACGCTCTCAGATTACTGCTTTGGGTATGGTATTTCAAGCACAGCATTTGTAGGGTACCGGGGGCCTGCACAATAAACCTCAGCACGGCTTCATAMCAGGATAAAAAATGGMATTTTTCATACGTAAAGAGTGTTGGAGTTGGTTAAGTAAAACCTGCATTGCTAGAAGAGTTAGCTGAGTCTCTACTGTACTGTGTCAGAACAGAAGTGCAGGACTCTGGGAGAGAAGAGTCTGTAGCCAGTCACCCAGTAAAGCCAGGGAACAGGCATTAAATAAAGACAATACCATATATGTGCATTCCCTCTCCATAGCCTTATGGAAACATATCACCTGGAGGTGCGACCCCGTGACCTTATCTTGTCACAGCACCCCAAGCATGAGACAATGGCTCGCAGATTTACAGCAAAGGAGTGCGCTTTTCGGGTCGAAGTTATACTCTCATTTGACCATAATAGGTTGAGGCGAGGTAGAAAAAGTGTTGCTGGTAATTGAAGTTTCCCTGAGCAGAGGGAGAGAGAGGGCTGCCAAGCCCTGGGTGCTGGGGGTGAGGGGGCGAGAGGGGTTCTTTGGAGTTTTGTGAGGAATACAGTAGTACGGTTGCCATGGAGACAGGGAAGCACTCTTCAGGGCCAGCTTATGAAGAAGAAAAGCGACGTTGCAGCGAGGGCAGTGAATACAGCGCCTGCCTGCCTGCCTGTCTGCCTGCCTGCCTGTCTGCCTGCCTGTCTGCCAAGGGAAATAACGATTAGAGCCACAGGTCTTACCTTTCATATCTCTGTCTGTGGCTCCATGAATAGGCACTGTCATTCCCACTCTTCACCCTACATCCTGCTCTTAAAAAAGTCACATGCATCAACTTTCCCAGTTTCATCATAATGACTTGTTCCACTGCGTAAAAGGCAGGCCGTCCAAGGTTAGGTTATGATTAGTCAGACAAAAGAGGAAAATGACAGTTGATGTATCAGCGAYATGACCAGGCCACCCTCCTCTAGCTGTGGGCATGTTGGCTAGTTTAGTTGACGCACACAGCTATCCAAACYATATATTTTCCCATAATGCCTAGCCTTAAAACTTTACCCCAATGCCCTTAACCCCTTTAGGTCTAAGCCCTTAGAGCGCAATATCTACTAAGCTAATATATGGAATTGTTTTAAGGACCCCTGCAGGTATAAAAAAAGATATACCTATATTTGATAAAAACATTGAATTTGACATTTACTGCTATAGCCCATAGAAACGCATTGAATAACACATTTGTACATGGCAAACAGACAGTGTCTGTCCTATTTCTGAGAAATATAAGAACTTTGTGAGAGTCTCCCTTTTCTATATTGGTGACATATTATTTTGTAGCTCCAATGGTTCGGTCTGGACAACTTGTTCTGTGAGAAGATCTCTTGGAAATGAGGATGTCCGCGACAGAGAGTTCAGACAACTGACGTAAAGCTTGTGGATGTCGTAGAGCGAAACAACCGTTGTGTTAGTGAGTCTCATTTTTCGATGGTGGTGACACTAGTTTGTAGCTCAAACATTTCGGGTTTTACACATGATTTCGTGATGATTTTCTTGTCTGGATCCTGTCATGCATAGAAAAAGACCGCTTTCACAAACCCACGTTATGGAATAGGCTCAAACTCTATATTGGTGGAAAGAAGGGATTGAGCTGCAGCCACAACAAGAAACAGTAAGTCTTTAGCATAAACACACGGGGAGCTATTCAATATTCAAAATGACATCACTGTGTGACGCACAGGTCTGTCAATCTGACATAATAGTAGTCTACTTATAGGCTACTGTATGCATCCACAATTTATAAGTGGAATCATATTGCTACATAATCTAAACACTTTTCCTGCTTGTCCATAGAAACATTGCTCGAGCTTCTCAGTGTCAGTTGTGTACATGGTGATAGGCTATCACGTGTTACACAACATCCCAGGGACTAACACATCTCTGAGTGACAGTTATTTACAGTATGTTTGGCTGCCTCCAGCCTCTTTCTTAGAAGCACCAGCCCCAGGGGTGCATAGCGGTGGGCCACTGAAGGGGGGATTTCCTCACCCTTTACCACAGTATAAACTTACCCTGGAGGGCAACCAAAATGGCCGTCACTCCATCTCCACCTCTTACCGTTGTGCCATGGCAGCGGTAAATATTGATGTCTGCTGCTGTGTGTGACAGCTCAGGTCGGTAAAATGTGTCCTGGTATTAAACCCTCGTTTGGACTTGAGCCTCTTCCATTAATTTGGCTATTTTAGCAGGCATCGGCTGCATAGCGGCGGGCCTTGCAGACAGCTGTCCTCTGGCCCACTGGGGTGGGAGGCATTGTCCCCTGTCCTGTACACAGGACCAGATGCTCATCATTAGACAGAGCATTAGGTTCCAGGAAGAGACAGAGACTCGCACACACTGCTTTCACACACTGCTTTTTCAGCAGAGAGAGAGAGAGAGAGAGAGAGAGAGAGAGAGAGAGAGAGAGTGTGTATGTGTGTGTATGCGTGGTTAATGTCACCACTGTCGTTCACTGCCTGTGAATCGGATTGGCTTTTTAGCTTTCTAATGTCGGGAAAATTGTGTCCAAGACCAAAATCTTAAAGAGGATGTTATGGTTAATTAACAGGGTAATGTTTAACTGCCATTTGTAAACATCTAGATGTTTGAGAAAAGGCACGTAGGGGAGAGTGGGGTAAGTTGAGCGAAAGAGTTAAGTTGAGACACACTTGTTTCTAGGAAACCATACACAAAATGAATAATTTGACCAAATATTTAGGAAGTCCTCATTCCATGGAGTCTGTGAAGGAAGAAACCACAAGGAAAAAGTGGAAAGTAGGTTAAGTCCAAAAAAACGATTTTCACAAAGTCAAATAAATGTATTGTGTTAGAGGTTTCATGATGCTTGTATCTAAACAAAAGTAGATTGTTTTAAACATCAGTTGGGGTCTCTATAAGCTTCAAAATGAGGTCCTAAACCTAGCATGAAAGTGCATCCTTGTAGCTATGTGAGCTAATATAGTCAAAATGTTTACCTTGAGGTAAGTTGAGCCAATGACCACCATACCCCACCATGTCAGTTTAATGCATAATATGCATAATATTTTGCAATGTGTCATGCATATGAACTCAAGATAGTACATTTTTATTGTTGAGCTAATTGAAATGTTTTCTTCCCAGGCGTAATGCAAGGCATTATCGCTGGAATATGAGATGACAACAGGGTCTGGCCTATGTTAAAATTGTTTAAAAAATAAACTTACCCCACTCTCCCCTACTGTAATATTGAGTTAAAAGCTAGCGCGATGTAACGACCATGACATTAAGGTGATATCCAATGTGTTCTGTTCACATAAACTACATTTCTTCATCCCACTTTCTCGTAAAGCGCCATTATGTATTTTAGAATGGGTTATTGTTTATAGAGTGGCTGGATTATTCAAAGGTTCTGTCTTAAAGCTATACTTGAAACATTGAGAACATTGAGTTGACCTGGCATAGAGCAAAGCATAATGGGAAAGTAACTAAACTTGCCAACGCGTAGTCATTCCCTCACTGTCTCTCTGTCACATTCACACTCTTTCTCTCCTCTCTCTCAGCCTTTTCTCTCTCTCTCAGCCTTTCTCTCTCCTCTCTCTCCTCCTCTTCTCTCTCTCTCTCTCTCTCTCTCTCTCTCTCTCTCTCTCTCTCTCTCTCTCTCTCTCTCTCTCTCTCTCTCTCTCTCTCTCTCTCTCTCTCTCTCTCTCTCTCTCTCTCTCTCTCTCTCTCTCTCTCTCTCTCTCTCTCTCTCTCTCTCTCTCTCTCTCTCTCTCTCTCTCTCTCTCTCTCTCTCTCTCTCTCTCTCTCTCTCACACACACACTCCTTTGTCATCCTTTTGTGGTTCTGGTAAGGGTTCATGCAAGAAGCAGAGTGTGGAGGGTGTGTGGGGGCCATCAGCAGCGTTCGGGTCAGGGCAGGGAGGGCCACCACAGCACAGTCCCTCTCCAGTCCGTCGCTGTCTATCTGATGGGCTCTGGGAGTGGCTGCAGTGGCTGCAGCCTGGACAACATCTGCTGGACCTGGGAGGAAATACAATGATGAATACTGCTGCCAGAACCATGGAGGTGGTTCTGGCACCTGCACATGCACATGCACAGTGTGATTTACTGTCTGCTCTGCATAATGTACAGCGTTTTTGTGTTTATATTTCGGTGCATGTCTGCGTGTCTATAGGATAGGTGTCTCCGATCCACGAGGCCTGCAATGTATGCCATTTTCTGTCCTCACCATAGCTAATCAATGACATCAATGACATCATCAACGATATAGCTCCCAAACCAAAAAAGAACTCCAGCAGGACTGAGGCCCTTTAGGACTTAGGTTGTACACCCCTGAAATAAGCAGCCTGGCGGAGTGTCTCTGTGTAACCGTACAGCATGTCTTTGTATCGTCACTGTGTGTGTCTGTGTCCCAGTACAGTCAGTGTCTGTGCTCCTGGCTCCCCAGGAGAAGAGAGGATGGGGCTGGGAAGCTGTGTGCTGCTGCTGCTGCTGGGAAAGTGGGCCAGCACAGCGCTCACAAGGCCTCCACAGGAGCACTCCTTAAAAGGCCAGAATGAATGATGTCGTTGTGGACTCTCTTCTTTTCATTTTTTTCTTTCCTTCTTAAAGAGGAGAGAAGCCTAGCAGCAGGCTTTGTGAAACTCGTCGTGCACATCAGATACACACACACAACATCGATGACTTCAGAGGGCTGGAGTACGTAAGCCTCATGTCCATCATATTCTGACTGGTGCACATAGAGACCATGGGTTTATTGGACATATTGCTACAGTATGTGTAGTCGTTCAATGGGGCAATGTTTATATTTGTCTTTATTAGATATTGGAAAAGTAGAATAAATCCCTGAGTAGTATAAAACTGTTATTTCCAGCAATGCAATCTAATTGTCTCCTCCTCTTCCTCACAGTCAAAGGTACGTAGGTCTCCATGATAGGGCATGTTTAAAGGAGAGAGTGAAGACGAGAGAGGAAGAGAGGGCTGTCCACTTTGATAGAATGTGATATGAACCTGGTTGACAACATGATGCGCAGAGGCAGGGTTCTCAAGCGTTCTGGACCATTTACAGTCTGCTGAAGGCTCTGGAGAAGGGMGTCATTAATTCAACTGTCATCTGTATGACACCCCTGTTAATGTGCGTGGTTCAGTCTTGGGGCCACTGAAGATGGCGAGAAAAACAAGATCATGGAGTGAGCCAAGAAATATATGGAAACAATAGCTGGTTCCCCTTCTATGAAAAATAGAAACATTTCATCAACTACAATGTATGTGTTAATCTAGGCCTGCAATACAAATATCAGCAAGATGTATCAAGTGATAATTTCCATGCTATGAAATTCTCATGCAGTTACCAGGAAGGCTCTTTAGCTACATCTTGACCCTAACAACTAATTAAAAAACACAGAGCATGTTCAGTAGCGGATGTCTTCTTCAGACAACAGCTGTTGGCCTCTCAGTTTCAGGGAGTCCAACTTTTTCCACCAGGACCTCACTGATAGGGGTCAAGGACTTCTTCATGTACACAATGCTACAGCATGGCCGAACCCAGTGTCCCTCTTAAACCCCTGTTTGCCTCYACACAGGACAATTTGGGAGCCCTGTCTCCACTCTTCGCTTTCTCCGCGGTAAACCACTGCACCAAAGGGCCTGCGATGCCTAGTTTGAAGCGTGTGTGGGCTGTTCCTCCTCTCCCCGCGACGCCCAAATCTGTGAGCCATCTGCTGTTATCTGAGGAATGTGCTGCACACTTTATGGACATATATGTACCAGCGCTTTGACGTCTTCCCTATTTTTAGACACCGGTCCCACTGCTGGAGTTTGTTATTATGATGTCACACAGGCTCTGAAAATAAATCAGTTTGTTTGTCTTAGGTTGCACCTCCCGCCTGCTTTCCATGTCAAGTCTGTTTGTGTTTACATGTCTGTTAAACTGGATTTTTTGATGGCTTCCATGCAGGCTGGTCACAGTTCCAAAGACATTTCCTTGAACGATTTCCAAATGCGGAGTTGATTGGAGGACAATGTGGTGTGTGGATTGGAACCATYTTCAGAGCTGAGAACCTGAAAATGGTTCCTTTTGCTGTGTCTTTTCCAATGACAATGTTGAAGTCTAGCTCCAGGATAGCGTAGATCTCGATTGGAGTCAGCTGCTATTCAGTTCCCTGGAGGGGATGCATGAAATTCATATGTAAAACTGTAACCAGAAAATATGCCAAGCATTAATGGACTGGATGATTTCCATGTCATATGAATTGGATGATGGGTACTTCCCTGCTTTAATTTAGTTGTCACTTTCTCTATCGTTAGATATATCATATTATTGTACCCCTAATTTGAATAGATAACAAGTCCATTATGTAATGATCACATCCTGAAAACAGCATGCCATGAGAGATGTATATGCTCTCCTGTGAGTGAGTGTGAGATTACATGCACACATTAACACTTGGGAGACCTGTATGTGTGTGTGTGTGTGTGTGTGTGTGTGTGTGTGTGTGTGTGTGTGTGTGTGTGTGTGTGTGTGTGTGTGTGTGTGTGTGTGTGTGTGTGGTGTGTGTGTGTGTGTGTGTGGTGTGTGGTGTGTGTGTGTGTGTGTGTGTGTGGTGTGTGTGTGTGTGTGTGTGTGTGTGTGTAGAGAGAGGGGCATCAAACCACGCAGGGTGAGTTGATCTGGGGTGACAGGTAAATGTGTTTGACTAAGTCTGATTTAGGGAAGCTCTGACATGAGGAACCCCCGGGGTGTCTGGGAGGTACACAGTGACTGGCTCCACAAGCCTGCATGTCACCCCTCCCTCTCCGACACATACACAAAAACACACCTTATGTCCTCCACCCTCCATCCTCMACCACACCMTTAGTACAGGCAGAGAGGAAGAGAAGAAGCGAGAGATTTTACTCTGCCCAAAATCTGTCCACGAAAATAGCATGGAGGTCAATGAGAGAGTGTGGAATAGCTTATTTTCTATGTGAGGTTGATTTGATTGAATAGAAGTTTCATAATGGTTAGGTTGTTACGAATGCACTGATATAAGTGAACGCACGTGGCATTTCGCAACTTTATATCGAAGCATTACCTGTTGTCATAGAGATAGATAAAGGACACATCATGGATATAACCTGTTTTAGCATGGACATTRCCATTGAGAGCTTCCACCATTTTAAAGTAGTCAACTGGGTGGGGATTCCTATGAGTTGGGAGATATCAGTCAATGAAGAAAAAGAAAATGGACTATGTTAAAATGGWGATAGCCTCAAAGGCACTATGCTGTCACAGATGCTGTAATGGCACAGATACAAAGATGAGTCATCTTTCTATCTCTATCRCCTGTCTTCCACYTAAGTATCTGCCCYCTTATGGGCTAGAATTGTCCCACCTGATCTCGCCTCCTCCCGCCTGCCTTCCATCTTTGAGGACATGTATAACCATTGTTAGAGTGGTCACTTGACTATCTTGTCAATATAATAGACAGTCTTTGGTACATGTAATGCATGAGCACTGTTCAGGACCTGTCACGGGGTTGATGACAATTTCCACATGATGAACAGCGTCAGTCGCCGGCTTGTCTTCTCTGACAAGGCACACCTCGCCGTCCGGCCTAATAGCTCAGAGACAACACTGACATTACCTCATCATCATGTAGCAGGAGAGAATATCCATTCAGACTGGTTTGTTGTATTCTACACTATAAATCTCAACACTTTGTAATGTATACCTGCAAAATACGCTATACATTTTCCATTGTACCTCAGTATTTTTTAAATTTGTAATTTTATTTCACCTTTATTTAACCAGGTAGGCAAGTTGAGAGTAAGTTCTCATTTACAACTGCGACCTGGCCAAGATAAAGCAAAGCAGTGCGACACAAACAACAACACAGAGTTACACATGGAATAAACAGCCAATAACACAATAGAAAAAATCTATATACAGTGAGTGCAAATGAAGTAAGATTAGGGAGGTAAAGCAATAAATAGATCGTAGTGGCAAAGTAATTACAATTTAGCAATTAAACACTGGAGTGATAGATGTGCAGAAGATGAATGTGCAAGTAAAGGTACTGGGGTGCAAAGGAGCAACAAAAAAAAGAACAATATGGGGATGAAGTAGTTGGATGGACTATTTACAGATGGGCTATGTACAAATGCAATGATCTGTGAGCTGCTCTGTCAGCTGATGCTTGAAGTTAGTGAGGGAGATATAAGTCTCCAGCTTCAGTGATTTTTGCAATTCGTTCCAGTCATAGGCAGCAGAGAACTGGAAGGAAAGGCGGCCAAAGTAGGAATTGGCTTTGGGGGTGATCAATGAAATATACCTGCTGGAGCATATGCTACGGGTGGGTGCTGCTATGGTGACCAGTGAGCTGAGATAAGGCGGGGCTTTACCTAGCAAAGACTTGTAGATGACCTGGAGCCAGTGGGTTTGGCGACGAATAGGGCCAGCCAACGAGAGTCAACGAGGGCCAGCCAACGAGAGCATACAGGTCGCAGTGGTAGGTAGTATATGAGGCTTTGGTGACAAAACCGATGGCACTGTGATAGACTGCATCCAATTTGCTGAGTAGAGTGTTGGAGGATATTTTGTAAATGACATCGCCGAAGTCAAGGATCGGTAGGATAGTCAGTTTTACGAGGGTATGTTTGGCAGCATGAGTGAAGGGGGCTTTATTGCGAAATAGGAAGCCAATTCTAGATTTAATTTTGGATTAGAGATGCTTGATGTGAGTCTGGAAGGAGAGTTTACAGTCTAACCAGACACCTAGGTATTTGTAGTTGTCCACATTTTCTAAGTCAGATCCGCCCGGAGTAGTGATGCTGGACGGGTGGGTAGGTGTGAGCAGTGATCGGTTGAAGAGCATGCATTTAGTTTTGCTTGCGTTTAAGAGCAGTTGGAGGCCACGGAAGGAGAGTTGTATGGCATTGAAGCTCGTCTGGAAGTTAGTTAACACAGTGTCCAAAGAAGGGCCAGAAGTATACAGAATTGTGTCGTCTGCGTAGAGGTGGATCAGAGAATCACCAGCAGCAAGAGCGACATTGATGTATACAGAGAAAGAGTCGGCCCGAGAATTGAACCCTGTGGCACCCCCATAGAGACTGCCAGAGGTCCGGATGTGTATATTGGTTCCTAACTTCCCTGAAGTTGCATATTGCAGGGGCTATTCGATGCTAACGCAGTACGCCACAGGATGTTTTTATGCTGGTCAAGTGCAGTCAGGTCTGGAGTGAACCAAGGGCTATCTATATCTGTTCCTGGTTCTAAATTTTTTGAACGGGGCATGCATATTTAAAATGGTGAGGAAAGCACTTTTAAAGAATGACCAGGCATCCTCTACTGACGGAATGAGGTCAATATCCTTCCAGGTCGATTAGAAAGGCCTGCTCACTGAAGTGTTTTAGGGAGCGTTTAACAGTGATGAGGGGTGGTCGTTTGACCACAGAGCCATTACGGACACAGGCAGTGATCACTGAGATTCTGGTTGAAGACAGCAGAGGTGTATTTAGAGGGTAGGTTGGTCAGGATGATATCTATGAGGGTGCCCATGTTTAAGGATTTGGGGTTGTACCTGGTAGGTTCATTGATAATTTGTGTGAGATTGAGGGCATCTAGCTTAGATTGTTGGACGGCCAGGGTGTTAAGCATGTCCCAGTTTACGTCACCTAGCAGCACGAACTCTGAAGATAGATGGGGGGCAATCAATTCACATATGGTGTCCAGGGCACAGATGGGGGCAGAAGGTGGTCTATAACAAGCAGCAACGGTGAGAGACTTCTTTCTGGAAAGGTGGATTTTAGAAGTAGAAAATCGAATTGTTTGAGCACAGACCTGGATTGTATGACAGAACTCTGCAGGCTATCTCTGTAGTAGATTGCAACTCCGCCCCCTGTGGCAGTTAGGGTTAGGGTTAGTTTCTGGGTTTTTGGTGGCCTTCCTGAGCCAGGATTCAGACACGGCTAGGACATCCGGGTTGGCAGAGTGTGCTTAAGCAGTGAATAAAACAAACCTAGGGAGGAGGCTTCTGATGTTAACATGCATGAAACCAATAGATTCAAGGCATAACAGACAAGGGTATGGTAGGATGTGAATACAGTGGAGGTAAACCTAGGCATTGAGTGACGATGAGAGAGGTTTTGTCTCTAGAGACATCATTTAAACCAGGTGAGGTCACCGCATGTGTGGGAGGTGAAACAAAAGGGCGAGCTAAGGCATATTGAGTAGGGCTGGAGGCTCTACAGTGAAATAAGACAATAATCACTAACCCAAACAGCAATGGACAAGGCATATTGACATTAGGGAGAGGCATGCGTAGCCGAGTGATCATAGGGAGCAGTGGGTAGCTAGGTGAGCTGGAGGCACAGCGATTCAGACAGCTAGCGGGCCGGGGCTAGCAGGCTAGCAGAAGGGCCTTAGGGGGACGTCGCAATGGAAGAGTCTGTTGTAGCCCCCTCGGACGGTTACATCGGCAGACCAGTCGTGATGGATTGGCAGGGCTCTGTGTAGGCATTAAAAGGGTCCAGGCCAATTGGCAAAATAGGTATTGTAGCCCAAGAAATTGGCTGATGGACCTCTTCAGCTAACAGTCCGGTATGCTCTAGACAGCTAGTGGGCCGTGGCTAGCAGGCTAGCAGATGGGCCTTCAGGGGACATCGTGACGGAGGAGCCTGTTGAAACCCCCTCGGGCGGATTGCGTCGGTAGACCAGTCGTGATGGATCGGCGGGGCTCCGTGTCGGCAGTAAAATGGGTCCATGCCAATTGGCAAAATAAGTATTGTAGCCCAAGGAGTGGCTGATGGACCTCTTCAGCTAGCCGGGAGATGGGCCTAGCACGAGGTTAGTTCCAGGCTAACTGGTGCTTGCTTCGGGGCATAGATGTTAGCCAGGGGTAGCCACTCGGATAGCAGCTAGCTAGCTGCGATGATCCAGGTGAAAAGATTCAGAGCTTGCGGTAGGAATCCGGAGATGTGGAGAAAAAGCAGTCCGGTATGCTCTGGGTTGAATCGCGCTGTGCAGACTGGCAGGAGCTGACCGTGCTAAGGTTAGCTGATGACCGCTAGCAGTGCCCAACTGACTACTAGCTAGTAGCTAGTTAGCTGGCTCGCTTCTGTTGGGGGTCCAGATTCTAAAGTATAGAAAATAGCAGATCCATACCAATAGATTGTATATTGGCAGCCATTTTGTTTTTAGTATCTCTGGGCCTAGGATGGAGTGGGACCAGTGGGACCAGTGCAGTGGGACCAGGGAAGGAGGCTGTTATTGTGACTTTGGACATTCAGCTGACCTTGACCTAATTTGTTACTCAAAATTTAAAGCGCATCCCAGAAAGCCGTAGTGGTAGCTCGCCGCTTGGTGACATAACCACCATAGTCTAGTTCCATGGTCAAAATCATTGACCATTAGCAGCTATGCTGAAACGGTTACTGTGGGGTGTAGATTGGCCTTGGAGTCTGTCAGAGGGCAGACGTACGACACAGTTGTCTGGTCATGAAGGGCAAGGCGAGAGAGGGACACTGGCTGTGTTTGGAATAGGAGTACAACAAGCTTGATGAGCTATTTCACTCTATTTGTTTAATGAGAGAACGTCTGTCTGTGATAAGTCAACACAGCTGAGTCATTCTACTCCTGTTAGAAATGCAGGTCTCAGCATAGCTTCCCTGGATGCTGAATATTCATATTCACACCTGTGACACCACGCCCTCCATCTCACCAAACCAGAATCACTCTCATTGAATTATTATTGCATTTTATGATAATACATGAATGCATTAATCCTGCTATGTTAATGCCAATGCCATCTCCTTCTACGTGTGTATATTGTATACTTCAGGCCATCTGTGTTAACTGATAAACCAACTGTATTGTGTGCGAAAATAATAGTTTTGTTTCAGCTCAGGAGCATGATTCTGATTCTTACCTCCTCACTGGTCTTCTGATTCTGGTGAGTGGAGAGCTGCAACATAAACGCTAATAATGAGTGTCTCAAGTGTAAAGAGAGGGGGAAGAGTTGTATCTAAGTAAGCAGAGGAACACAGCTCTATGTATAACTCTGGTTGGAGGGTCTATTCTGTTTGCTTCATCTTGCAGACACTCAACACTGCTGCTCCAGGGCTTCCTGTGTAAAATGGAGGGTCTCTCACTGTACATGTGCCAACTCTCCACGGTGGTAACCATGGCGGACTAGGTTTAAGGAGGATTATGTCTTCAATGGCCAGAGGCTCTGGTTGTCTATCTACAGTATTTTTGGTCTGGGCTACTATTCACTCTGTAGATGGTCAACTAACACTGGCTACAATGTTGTGGATAGATAATACTAATTTCCTGTAACTAGTTGTTTTGCTCTGGAACTGTGGGGTCATGGGGGATATGAGGCCGATGGGAAACAAGATATATGACACCTGTTAATTGAAACGTGAACCTGTCTGCATGCAGATTTGACTGCCTTGAAGTTCTGTCCATGGCAAATGGGCTGGTCTGGTGAGCTATGAACCCTGAGAGAGAGATGTCTCCACTGGGCTCCCATCCACTGATCATCAAAAGGGTTTGGGTTCAGTTCCAACTGAGGGTTGAAGACCCGACAGTCCTCAGGTCGAGTGATAGATCACGTGGCTGCCCTTTTCACCACATGGTTGTCATGAAGGTAGGCTAAATGGAATGGAGTCTGGTTAGGAGATATAACCAATAGTAACTCTAAAGGGGAAAGCCTTTGTCCCAGAGATATATTTTACTCTTTGAAGTCAAGACGCTTTCTAATATATTCTCCATTATCAACCACTCATTAATGTTAACCACTGATATGTATACTGTCATGGAGAAATGGAGGAAATTAGAGACAGACAGACAGACAGACAGACAGACAGACAGACAGACAGACAGACAGACAGACAGACAGACAGACAGACAGACAGACAGACAGACAGACAGACACAGAGAGAGCAGACAGACAGACAGACAGACAGACAGACAGACAGACAGACAGACAGACAGACAGACAGACAGACGACAGACAGACAGACAGACAGACAGACAGACAGACAGACAGACAGACAGACAGACAGACAGACAGACAGCAGAGGAAGTGACAAGAAAAATAAGGAACAGCAAATCCTCCTGTTGTTAATAAGCCAATAGACACAAATGGAGGAGCAGACAACTGAGAGTACCTCTCGACCACTGGGCTCTTGATGAAGCTCCCAGTGCCAATGTTGCCATGGTAATAATTAGCAGCCCATAGGAGTGGACGGGTCAGCTGTTTGGTAGAGAGACTAAACACACTCCATCACCTTAATACACCGCCTCACCAATGGCGTGTATGTTGTTAACCTTTTATGACAATGAACGATGGATAGCAGGCGTCTTTTTCCATGGTTTGCTCTGTCGGAGTGACTAATTTGAGCTTTTAGCTCTAACCCATTACCGGTTGCTGCACAGCTCCAGATTCATGCTATTATTAGACTCTTGATATGAAACAAGGTCAGTCCAATAGCCTTGTCTTATTAGGCTGTCACTACTTGCCTTAAAGAGACATGTATCCCTGCACCAGTAGAGTAATGTGCATAGTATACATCCATTCATTACAGTAAACCATAGCCATACCATAGGAAGTATAACCCCACACTGAGGGATATCTTAATAGTTGAACGTTCCTTTGATGGACTACAGTATCTGTGAATGTGAAGCCTTTAGACTCATAGAGAGAATGGAGTGACGCTATAGTAGGGAGAGCTGCTAAGTGAGGGGCCTGCCCTGTATCTGGCTGAGGCACGAGCTCAGCTGTTGTCCATGACAAGATCAGCTCTTGATCACTCCTCCTCTGGGGGGGGGGGGATTTTGGCGAGGGATGCTCTCGCTGAGATATATCACGTGTTGTACACAGGGGCGCACCAGCAAGATTTGCTAGGTGGCATGCATTTGACGGACTGGCTGGTATTCTCAAAGAACTGCCTGCCTGCTTACAATGGAGCAATACTGCTCCTTAAGTCGAAGAAGCCACATGCTCAGTGGTGTAAATATCCTAAGAGTGTGAATTCAAAGTGACAAGCTCCCTGAGACTACAGAGAGAAGCTGAGCCTCCCCCCATAAGGAGGCTCAGAGCAGCACAGTGAAAAAGGGGGCCCTGGGACAGCTGCAAGGGGGGCAGCTCCATCACAGATCATCACAGATCTGTCTGACCTCTGACCCCTGGCTGCAAGAGTCAAATCCCTGAGTCTCTCTACTGAGAGTTTAGCCACAGCTTATTCTTTCCACTCCTGCCTTTCTGCTATCAATTTAGTGATGTGTTTCCATAGTTTGTTGGTAGTTTGTTGTTGGTTGTTTTGGGTCTTCCGTGAACCTCAAATTGATTGGACTCATCAACAACTGACATGGGCAACAAACTACACTTCAACACTTGAGAAGCTTGTCTCACAGAAGCGTGAAGTGTGTCACCCACAATATCAAACCTAAAACCCCAGCCTTACATACCATACATTCAATTTATTAATTTACTTGGGGGAACTGCTCAATAGATTTCTATAGAAATTATGCAAACATGTGCACAGATATATATATACACACACACACACACACACACACACACACACACACCTGTCTCTTATACACATCTAGATGTGTATAAGAGACAGCAACAACATCAACAGACTTCACAGCATGTGACTGGCTGCTGCGGAGATCAGCTTGCTACTATTACTCTACTCAATGAGGAGGGTCTGACAGAATCTAACCACTCTGCCTCAGCCAACTCAGCTCAACTCATGGTGGTTCAAAGTTCCACACGTAACATACTTTGAATATATACAGTAGAGGCGTAGGGCCTATTTGTCAATGACAGGCGTGGATGAGCACAGATGGAATCGGAACGGTTGCTTTGGGCCTGCTGCCTATTTAAGCGTCATGCTGTGCTTTTCTGGGAATGTGATGATATGTACTTTGCCCATTGCAAAACAGCAGGCCCGAGAGCGACACTGTCTGCAGACCTGCTAACTCTCACCTAATACCAGGGGCTGGAGGAGAGCTTTAAAATCTGACAGTGACTAATTGAAGAGGCTATGGTCTGAGCCGGCACTATCTATGCATTTCTTGCCATCGCCTTTCGCATCCCAGATAACATCAAAGCAGGACTATTTCTATCAGTGTGATGATAGCACTGCAGTCTGTGTTTTCTGCTCTGGGAGGAGTTGAGTGTATGACACAGGCGCCAACGTCGCCACGGCAGCAGGCAGTGGGCGACAGGAAGTGGGCGTCTGGCTTCACTCAGATGGTGCTCACTTGTCCACACTCACGAGTCACCCAGCTCTGAGTGGCTGCTGCCTCAGTTACCTTCAGGGACATGTTACTGTAGTTAGTGAACATGTCTGAAAAGGCCGTTTTACTGTCAATGGTAGTCAGTTATTTATTGGAAGGATTCTAACTAAGCTGTATTTCATCTTCAGTGCAATATCTGATCATTTACACTTGTCCAATATATTAACAGTTTCGCATCCACTCACAACCACAGGCAATAGCAATCATCCCACTGACAACAACAGGCAATAGCAATTATCCCACTCACAACAGTCCACAATATTGTATAGTCCTCCACCCTGGGCCTCAGTCAGCTATCCCTTATGCATGCTCTTAGACTGCTCACCTCATCTGGTTTTACAAACCACATCAGGGAACAGTTGCTTCAGAAACACTCAATTACAATAGTAAACACCAGCTTCCCCTGAGGAATCAGTCATAGGTGTAACCGTTCTGACACGAGATCACACAGCAGCACACACAAACAACAAGCCCCTGGGATAAGTCTTTATGACTTATGGCTTGTTTTTAATAAGTTTCAGTCACTAACATGTCAATGGACAATGCCAAAAAGAGAGTGTTTGTGGTTTGTGGTATTGATACACTTAATTTGTCTTCCTCCCAAACTTTTGTTTGATCTCTGCGAGGAACAGGAACAACAGCAAACAGTCCTCTGGCATCAAAGTGAAAGGTAATGAGGGACAGAGTTCGTCTGGATTACCTTCCCTCCCGGTGACACATGATGACTGGACTGGCCTGCATGCAGATGAGGCAGCTACTAATGGCCCACGTGAGCATTGTGGTAAACACAATTGTTTAATGTGTAAGGAAAAGACACCTAAACATTTACTATACCTTCAAGAGGTAGGTTAGTCCACATGGGTAAAGCCAAACAGAACGCAACAGTCATATAACTGATGTGGTTGGATGATGGATCACATGGTTGCCCCAGGGAGCAAATGACCACTGGTAGACAAGCAGAGGGGCTATGGCAGTTGTGGCGACTGACTACAGACAGGACCTGGCAGGTTGGGAAGTACAGGCCAGAAGGAGGGGCGGTGGAGAGTGGATATTAATTCACCTTGGGGGACGTATGATCTACTGTTTCTCTGCTGAGGCATCCAATCAGAAGCCTGTAACAAATTAGCACCATGATGTCTCAGAAGGCCTTGGCTGTAAGATAGATAGAGCTTGGCTCTCTATTTCACCCACAGATGGTTTCTTGGTGGTACCTGCCTTGTGGAGAGAGACAATTCACTGCCATGCTTGGCTCTGCCTGCATCGCAGACTTTGTCTAATATATTCCGCTCAAGCTACCAATGATCTCTGCAAATTTTATTACGAGCAAATGGATTTACTGTGTTTGACGTGACATCATCCTTACATAATGAATGGTTGGATCTTTATAATCTAACCCGTGGGAAAGGTGTCGCTGTTCAGTCTCACATACAGTATGTTGCTGTATGTTATGTATAGTAAGCATAAACCGATGACAGTAAGGTGTTTAGGTAGGAGAGGGGCCCTGCTTTAAGGTTAATATACAATTTCTCCACTATTGGCTTGACAATCAACGTTTGAAAGCAGAAGCAGGAACTTTTGAAGGTGATTTTGACACATATTTGACACATTTTCTAGTGTGTGTTTATTCGGTAGGATGATTTCATTGAGTTTGAGCACCTCCATTAACACATTGAGAAGAACAACACGCAGATGCTGACAGATTGTCAGTGTTCCAATACAAAACACTACAGATATCAATGCCGTCCAACACACGTACCTTGAACTCACTCACACTGTCCATCACATCACTGGGAGGTCTGCTCCCTGCAATGCCCAGCAGCAGCTTACACATCACTTTCCACTACTAGCTCTCATGATATCAGCACATAAAACCCTTTTAGCCATCATCCTGACACCACAGACATTTGGCGTGCTCCACCTCCCCTGTGACTAAACACAAAAGACCTCCCTCCAGGATCTCCTGATGGCTGTTTGCAACATAGACTTTGGTTCGAGGGGTGGCCAGTAAATCAGGATGAACTGGGCCTGATCCCCCTTCTGTGTATCTTGGCCTCCCACTGGTTCTCCTGGCCTAGAGATCCTCCACGCCTCAGCGTCGGTCTTACCAGGAGGCTGATTTATGCTCTGAGTCTGCAGAAATCAATTACTGTTAAGTCTGTCCTCATTATTATTTTAAAAAGATGGCAAAAAAGACCTAGATGGCAAATATAAAGATCCAATCTATCTAAAAAACTGGAGGCCACTTACACTTCAATAGCAGCTACCTCTCAGAGAGTTTTGAAATTTCAAGAGGAGTTAAAGAAGGGTGTCCTCTGTCATCATATCTATTTGTTACGGCCATCGAAATGCTAGCTATTAAAATCAGATTGAATAACAATGTTAGAGGATTTGAAATCCAAGGCTTAAAAACAATGTTATCTATGAATGCTGATGACTCAAGTTTTATATTAAGTCAGCAAGCTAGATCCCTGCGTTGTCTCATTGAAGATCGAGATTACTTTTCTGGACTCTCTGGACTTAAACCTAATTATGTGTACAATATTACGTATTGAATCTTTAAAAAATACAACTTTTACATTACACTGCAGTTTACCTATAAAATGGGCTGACGGTGAAGTAGACATACTTGGTGTTCATATCACAAGATATATAAATGATCTCTTCACAATGAATTTCGATAGAAAACTAGTAAAAATAGACAAGATCCTGCAACCATGGAGAGGTAAATACTTGTCTATTTATGGGAAAATTGCACTGATTAACTCCTTAGTCATATCTCAATTTACTCACTTACTTATGACGCTGCTTACTCCCGATGATTCGTTTTTCAAATCATATAAGCAGAAAATATTTAGCTCTATCTGGCATGCTTAACCACACAAGATAAAGCGTGCAAATCTATATAATGAATATGAACTGGGTGGGTTGAGATTATTAAATATAAAAGCACTAAACATATCTCTAAAAGCTTCACTTATACAAAAGTTTTACTTGAACCCTAAATTGTTGTCAAGTAGATACTAAGAAAAGCTCATCCACTGTTTAAAAATGCCCTTTTTGCCTTTGTGCAGATTGCCATGTCTCATTTTCAATTAATTGAAAATTAAACATTTTTCAAAGTATCTCTCTTTTTCAAACAAGCATTTCAGAGCAGGTTACAATTTAAATTTCATCCCCCTGAAAAGATAAAACAAATATTACAACAAATATTATGGCTGAACTCAAATGTGCTGGTTGATAGAAGACCTGTATTTATGGAAAATATGTTTGAAAAGTGTATTTTGTTTTTAAATGATATTGTAAATTGGAATGGTAGATTTATGTCTTTCATGGAGTTCTCAGAATTGAATGGGAAGGTCTGCTCAATCAAAGATTAGAACCAATTGATTACATCATTACACCAAAAACGGAGGATGCAGGTGGCAGCTGGAACTGGTCTGCCTGCCCAATATGAAGGATCCAAACTGGCGGAGGAATAAAATGAGCATAAAAAGGAAAGTATACCAGTTTCATTTCAGGACCAGGATGTTGACAGCTGTGCCATACAGATTGTAAAATAGTTGGGAAGAGATTTTTGATATACCGATTCCATGGTAGGAGTTCAAGACTTGCCACCAACAAAATGTTGAATATTTGGGGCATGCAATCATCGCAGCTCTGCAGATTTTGTTGTGAGGATTCATAATCAATATACCATTTGTTTTGGTTTTGACCTCAGGTAGTCTGTTTCTGGTCTCAGGTTCTGGAATGGCTGAAAAAGCTTAACATTAATCTCAAATTTACCCTAGAAATAGCATTGTTGGGAGATCTGGAGAGACCTGGTCAGTCAATTTCTAACATACTAATACTCTTAGTAAAAGTATTTATCTTCAACTCGCAATCTGTGGATTGTATTCGATTAGATAGATTCAAATTGTATGTTAAACATCACAGCATTATTGAAAGATATACTGTGTGGTGCATAGAAATCCGAAGAGGGTGGCCAGCAGAGATAGGTGGGATGGGCCGAGGGAAGCTGAGGGATGGGATGTGGAATTGGAGACAAGTGGGAGTGGGATAAAATGGGCGGGGGATAAAATGACTGTCAATGTTAGCACACTCTCATTCAAACACACACACGTGCACATACACGGACACACATACACATACACAAATGTAAATAGTGCTATACATGCACTCAAACATACTCAGTTGGCCTTGCTGTTAGGATTTTTGTTGTCCCTGATGTCTTTAGCTTTTTGCATTGTTGTTTTCTGTTTTCCTTTGTCTTTGTCTTTTTTCTCTTTTGTTAATTTTGTTGGTTGTTGGTGCATTGGGGGATGGGGGCTTGGAGGTGAGGACTGGAATTATTACATTTTTTTAATTAAATTTTTTTCTTCTGGGGGTGGGGGGGCCTGTGGGGGGGGGTCTTGGATGGTTGAGGGGCAGCTATTAGATGACTGAATGTAATGTAAATGTTGAGCGGCTTCACTGCAAGTAGATTGTATGTTTTAATTTTCAATCTTTTTTTTTTTAACAAAAAAAGTCTGTCCTTGCCAGTGGTGTAAAGTACTTAAGTAAAAATACTTTAAAGTACTACTTAAGTATTTTTGGGGGGGTATCTGTACTTTACTTTACTATTTATACAGTTGAAGTTGGAAGTTAACATACACTTAGGTTGGAGTCATTAAAACTTGTTTTTCAACCACTCCACAAATGTTTTGTTAACAAACTATAGTTTTGGCAAGTCGGTTAGGACATCTACTTTGTGCATGACACAAGTAATTTTTTCAACAATTGTTTACAGACAGATTATTTTACTTATAATTCACTGTATCACAATTCCAGTGGGTCAGAAGTTTACATACAGTAAGTTGACTGTGCCTTTAATCAGCTTGGAAAATTCCCGAAAATTATGTCATGGCTTTAGAAGCTTCTGATAGGCTAATTGACATCATTTGAGTCAATTGGAGGTGTACAAGTGGATGTATTTCACAAGTCTGGTTCATCCTCGGGAGCAATTTCCAAACACCTGAAGGTACCACGTTCATCTGTACAAACAATAGTATGCAAGTATAAACACCATGGGACCACACAGCCGTCATACCGCTCAGGAAGGAGACGCGTTCTGTCTCTAGAGATCAACGTACTTTGGTGCGAAAAGTGCAAATCAATCCCAGAACAACAGCAAAGGACCTGGTTTGCAAAGGACCTGGTCTTGCAAAAAGCAAGACTACGGTTTGCAACTGCACATGGGGACAAAGATCGTACTTTTTGGAGAAATGTCTTTTGGTCTGATGAAACACAAATAGAACTGTTTGGCCATAATGACCGTCGTTATGTTTGGAGGAAAAATGGGGAGACTTGCAAGCCGAAGAACACCATCCCAACCGTGAAGCACGGGGGTGGCAGCATCATGTTGTGGGGTTGCTTTGCTGCAGGAGGGACTGGTGCACTTCACAAAATGAATGGTATCATGAGGAGGGAAAATGATGTGGACATGTTGAAGCAACATCTCAAGACATCAGTCAGGAAGTTAAAGCTTGGTCACAAATGGGTCTTCCAAATGGACAATGACCCCAAGCATACTTCCAAAGTTGTGGCAAAATGGCTTAAGGACAACAAAGTCAAGGTATTGGAGTGGCCATCACAAAGCCCTGACCTCAATCCTATAGAAAATGTGTGGGCAGAACTGAAAAAGCATGTGCGAGCAAGGAGGCCTACAAACTTGACTCAGTTATACCAGCTCTGTCAGGAGGAATGGGCCACAATTCACCCAACTTATTGTGGGAAGCTTGTGGAAGGCTACCCAAAACATTTGACCCAGGTTAAACAATTTAAAGGCAAATACTAATTGAGTGTATGTAAACTTCTGACGCACTGGAGAATGTGAAAGAAATAAAAGCTGAAATAAATAATTCTCTCTACTATTATTCTGACATTTCACATTCTTAAAATAAAGTGGTGATCCTAACTGACCAAAGACAGGGAATTTTTACTAGGATTAAATGTCAGGAATTGTGAAAAACTGAGTTTAAATGTATTTGTCTAAGGTGTGTGTAAACGTCTGACTTCAACTGTATGTTTGACAACTTTTACTTTTATTTCACTACATTCCTAAAGAAAATATTGTATTGTTTTACTCCATACATTTTCCCTGAAAATTAAGTACTCGTTACATTTTGAATGCTTAGCAGGACAGGAAAATTGTGAAATTCACATACTTATCAAGAGAACCAGTGGTCATCCCTACTGCCTATGGTCTGGCAAACTCACTAAACACAAATGTATCTTTGTAAATAATGTCTGAGTTTTGGAGTGTCCCCCTGGCAATCCATACATTTTAAAAGTTATGACTTTTACTCAAGTAGTATTGTACTGTGTGACTAACTTTTACTTTAGTAACTTTCTATTAAGGTATCTATACTTTTACTCATTAAGGTATGTATACTTTTACTCATTAAGGTATCTATACTTTTACTGACATTTGGGTTCTTTTTCCACCACTGGTCCTTGCTGTACGTCCACTGGGTCTGATGGAAGGACCAGGGTTGGGAAAAGAAGTGGCAGCCGGTTGTATCTACAGAGGAGATCTCTCTCTCCTCAACCCTTCTGTCTTCACAGTTGTCGGTCTGTCTTGAGGTTTAACTCATGTGGGTGGAGCTGTGTAAATGTTTTGAATCATTTCTTTGCTTGGATGGCTTTTTGGCTCAGGATGTCAGATTTTGTCAGATTGTCCAGAGTCAGGCGGGTTTATCGCACAACAACATCTCCGATGCTGCTGACAGATACTAGAGGCTTCCCTTAACAAATGAAGCATCGTGTCAAACAACGTTACAGAAAATTAGCTAAAGCAGCCTATAACGGGCAACCAACTTAAGAAACATGTATCTGTATCACTATTATCCCCACTTGTTTTATACATAGGGATGTTCTAGATTTAATGTAGGAAATAAATGACTTTGAGATCCAGGAGCCGTTCCCATCAGAATTAGCAGGACAATTAGACCAACAATTATTGCACTCAAACCCATAAACACTATCATTATGAACATGACAGTAAATGGCACTTCCATTTAAATAGTGTTGTGGCATGCTCCATGACGACTGCCTAGGAACTGGCCTCTAGAAACAACTCCACAACCAGCATACAAGGAAGCAAAACCACACCCCTGCGACGTACACATGGGCATCTGCCAATAATAACGCTCGGTGGTGCCAAAATAAAAACCACTCTTCGCCAGTCCACCTTGCATTCAGTCAGGGCTAAGTCTGRACCACCCCAGAGGCTGAGTCCACTAGACATTCCTTTCACTTCAAGTGCTCCCATCAAATCATTCCAGGTACTGGTTTGTGGTAAAGGTGCTTTATATTGCTCGTTGGTGTGCATTGTGTCTCTGTTATGAAAAGGAACACAAATGGGACACAAATACACAGACTATGTCTACCACAGGTGGCTGGTGGCATCTTAAGGGGTGGCAGGTAGCCTAGTGGTTAGAGTGTTGGGCCAATAACCAAAAGGTTGCTAGATCAAATCCCAGAGCTGACAAGGTAAAAATATGTTGTTCTGCTCCCGAACAAGGCAGTTAACTCACCATTCCTAGGCCATCATTGTAAATAAGAATTTGTTCTTAACTGACTTGCCGAGTGAATAAATCCATTCCAGCCATTGTTATGAACTGTCCTCCCCTCAGCTCATATGTATGTTTATACCACAGGAGGTTCATGACACCGTAATTGGGGAGGACATGCTTGTGGCAATAGCTGGAGTGGAATCAGTGGAATGGTATCAAATGCCATTCCATTTACACCTCAGCAGCCTCCACTGGTTTATACTTGATATAACCATCTGACACACAAATAAAGTGGATGTCTCTTGTAAAGGTATTTTCCCCCGACAAAACACACACACAAACACTACTGAGAGACAAAGCAGTCCATACCATGGCTTACACCCTTGGGTTTCCAATCCAATTTGAGGCCAAGGAGGAAGTCAATAGTTTCCTTTAGATAAGTTGTTGTTGCACACTGGTCACTAAATGTTTTCCTATCGACCCACAGTGCTTCAAAGCACCCATGGTAAAAGGCTTCTACTTCTCTCTCTCATATCTAATGTAATTATCTCCATGGATTGGCCAGCTAATGTTTCATGGACAATAGTCTCTCTCTCCATAATGGCTCCTCTGAAGGAGTGGCACAGCTGACACAGATGGGCACAAACTAAGTAAACATACTAATATCCTGCTACTACAGTGAAACTACCACAGAGAAATTTAAGTAGAAAATAGAAACATATTTGTTCAACTAGTGGTTGTTTTGTAAACAAGCTATTGAAAATTGAAAGTCTGATTAAGTGACCATGGTCACATTTCATTTAAAAGCCCAGTTGAACATTCTTTGGAATGTAATTTGATCTGGCATTATAATCACTGGTGAGATGATTTTTAGTTTTTTTAGGGCCTCACAAATAACTCTAAATGTAAAAACAATGTAATAGCACCTCATCCTTGATGAATAAAAGGCTCAGAAAATAATTTTGATAAGACATGCATTTAACTGGCCTGTGTTGTACAGTATGTGGCCTGCCTGTCGGCTGATATTGGCTCTGCAACATCGATTTAACTTTTTCTTTTCTGAGGCCTTGGCGTGCAATGCTCAATGTGCTACCTTAAAAAATCTGCAAGTTCTACTTTTGGGTATTGTGCCCTTTTACACCATTTTGCCACTGTTGGTAAAACATAAACCTCCTTGCCTATTTCTATTGCCAATGTTATTTAATTGTTATTGTCTTCCTCTGGTAATTTCATATGAATTGGGATGATGTTCTTTGAACGTTATTAATAAACAGCTAAAAAAAAGAATGAAAGAGCTATGTTTACCAATCTAAGAAATTGCCATCACACTGCACACTGCCCTATCCCATATGTACAAAAGGAATACCTATGTAAGAATGCTGTTCATTGACTACAGCTCAACATTCAACACCTTAGTACCCTCCAATCTCATCATCAAGCTGGAGGCCCTGGGTCTCAACCCCACCCTGTGCAATTGGGTCCTGGACTTTCTGATGGGCTGCCCCCAGGTGGTGAAGGTAGGACTTCTCCACTTTGCTGACCCTCAACACTGGGGCCCCACAAGGGTGCGTGCTCAGCCCCCTCCTGTACTCCCTGTTCACCCATGACTGCGTGGCCATGCACGCCTCCAACTCAATCATCAAGTTTGCAGATGACACAACAGTAGTGGGCTTGATTACCAACAACGACGAGACAGCCTACAGGGAGGAGGTGAGGGCACTCGGAGTGTGGTGTCAGGAAAACAACCTCTCACTCAACGTCAACAAAACAAAGGAGATGATCGTGGACAGGAAACAGAAAATAAATAAACCCCCCTATCCACATCGAAGGGACAGCAGTGGAGAAGGTGGAAAGTTTTAAGTTCCTTGGTGTACACATCACAGACAAACTGAAATGGCCCACCCACACAGAAAGTGTGGTGAAGAAGGTGCAAAAGCATCTCTTCAACCTCAGGAGGCTGAAGAAATGTGTCTTGTCACCCAAAACCCTGACAAACTTTTACAGATGCACAATTGAGAGCATCCTATTGGGCTGTATCACAGCCTGGTACGGCAACTGCACCGCCTTGTGCGGGTGCGGTCTGCACAATACATCACCAGGGGCAAACTACCTGCCCTCCTTGACACCTACAGCACCCGATGTCACAGGAAGGCCAAAACGATCATCCGAGCTGTTCACACCGCTACCATCCAGAAGATGAGGTCAATACAGGTGCATCAAAGCTGGGACCGAGAGACTGAAAAACAGCTTCTATCTCAAGGCCATCAGACTGCTAAACAGCAATCACTAACTCAGAGAGGCTGCTGCCTACATTGAGACCCAACCACTGGCCACTTTAATAAATGGATCACTAGTCACTTTATACAATGCCACCCTAAATAATGCCACTTTAATAATGTTTACATATCTTACATTACTCATATCAAATGTATATACTGTATTTTATATATCTATTGCACCTTGCCTGTGCTGTTTGGCCATCGCTCATCCATATACTTACATATACATATTCTCATTCACCCCTTTAGATTTGTGTGTATTAGGTAGTTGTTGGGGATTGTTAGATTACTTGTTAGATATTACTGCACTGTTGACAAATACAATTTTATTTTATTTGAAATAAAATACCTATTTTCTCAAATGTTTTGACTTAGTTTGACCAGTCATAATAAAATCCCTTGAAAAAAACTGGAAGCCATCCTGATAGAACTCACAATGAATAAAATCGACATTATGCTGGTCTCATTGCTCTTATTTATGATAATAAATGATAACACTCTAACTCTGTCAAGGAATGTACAACCTCCTCCTTTTCCTTTCATCTGCTGATGATGACGTTATACTGCAGATCCTGAGGTGACGTTGCTTTGTCTCGCGAGCTTATGGAAAACAATCCAGACGCTCTCTCAGGCCCCCCTTCCCACGCCCAGTGCGCTGTGGGATAGTGGCACTATAAAGTATATCCTCTCTCGGAGAAAGATAAGAAGCCCGAGACAGGAGGGGATGAAGATGGCGGACGCCAAGCAAAAAAGGAACGAACAGTTGAAACGGTGGTTAGGATCGGAGACAGACATCGAGCCTCCTATTCTGAAAAAGAAGAAGACGAAGGTGAAGTTCGACGATGGCGCCGTGTTTTTGGCTGCCTGCTCAAGCGGCGATACCGAGGAGGTGCTCCGAATGATTGACCGGGGTGCTGACATCAACTACGCCAATGTAGACGGTCTGACTGCCCTCCACCAGGTTTGTCTTTTACAGCTATAAGCCTAGACACTTCCCATACAAGAGCACGACAACTGTATGTCTTGCCAAAGATAGTAGCTAACGTTACCTCCTGCCACAGTAATGGAGAATGGAGTAATTCCTACTGTAACTCAGTCTGTTTACCTAGCACGCCCGTCTTTTTTTAGACGAGACAGGGCCATTTCATTTGTTGGGCTGTGTTGATTGTATTGGATCAGAAGCAAAGGGGTGGATAAACTCATAAAATAACTGATTGGTAGCTATCCTGTTTGAGCTASCTAGGTATGTTTAAATGCATTCGTAGCTTAGCTAATGTTATATGGGTTGTTAACTATTTGGTCTTCGTTTATCAGCAACTGATTCAAACATCCAATAGTCAGGAAGAATGACGTTGGCTTGCTTGCTAACATTTAACCAGCCACTTGGGTGGTGCAGTTAGCATAGCTAATTAACGTCAGCCAGTTACAGGCACAGCCCAGATCTGCAAACCATTATTGGAACTGATCTGCCGCCCTGCTCTGGCTAACCTGTGTAAGCTATGAAAGATATTGTTGTTTAACAGATACTCAATTATTAGTCTTTGGCGAGGTTAAAACTGCAACCAATTGTGTTATTGGAGTCAATAGGAAGGACAGAAAAGTAACACTTTTTTTGTTAGTTGATAGCTAACTTGCTACAAGTTGGCTAGCTGGCTAACTAACGTTAGCTAACCTGTGGAAAGAACGTTTAGCTAGCTAGTGCAGTGGCACTGTTCGTTACCAAGCATAAGCTTGACTGCAGTCGGTCGGCAGTAAAACTCCATTCAAATTCAATTCAGATGTCAGCTTGGATCACGTCGAAGCTGTAACATGCAACAATATTTTACAATATGTTTAGCTACCGTAACTATGCCGCAGTCTCTAGACTAAAGGGCAGGACGACTGTACTTTAACTAGCTACAGTCATGACACATTTATATTTTCAAAAAATATTATGTAACTAACTAGTCTAACTAAATTATCATACAACAGCCCACTAACGTGTTACTAGCTAACGTTAGCATCAATAACCAGGTCTTTTGACATTATGTTGCTACTCTTATTATTTTAATAATACTATTGTAGAAAATTGATAACGTTACAATTTGTACCCACATTTTGTAATTGCAATTTGAGACTCACTTGTATTCAAAGCAGTTTTTTCCTGTGTGATATATATTACATGTAATGTAATCTGTAGTGTATCACAATGCATTTGGCCTAGTTTCTGTTGCTGCTATGATAAGGTGAGCACAGCCTAGTTATTGTGATATATGGAGGCTACAGATCTGTGTAATTGTATTGTAAGCTCTCTGCATGGATTGGCAATCATCAACTTGTGCTGTTTCAAAGTAGTTAGGAAAGTCTACTTTTAAAATAGCCTAGCTAACTAACATTCTTAGCTTAACACTAAGTAAATGCTCAGAATTAGTCATATGCTCATTTTATAACGATTGTTACACTTTGGAATTGGCTATTGGCTCTAAATTAGGCTAGCTAGCATATATCCTGCAGATGTGTTTGGATTGCAATGTTGCATTACTGACATGGGTTTTGCTGCACAGTAAACTGTTCTGCAGTCGGATAACAGCTGACACATTCTCTTTGAGAGATGTGAAGTTTACATGTCAATATCTGTCACTTTTAGCTGTGTGAAAGAAGCCAATCCTAGGTTTTTGGGCTGTTAATGTTATTAGTCAACACTTTAGCCTACGTTATGGCAGGTGGAGCACCAGCCTGTTACCCTGAATACTGACAACCAAAACAGAGTTCCCGTGGAAGCCAGAACTCCTCTAAGTCAGGGGAAAGTGTTTTTAAAACAGATACTGCACATTAACATTTTAAGTCATGCCATTGTTTTGTGTCATTGTAGCATGTTAATTGTTCATCAAAGGTTTTCACACAGGCGTAAATGCAAAATTGAAAAAATGTAGGCCTGCCTGTCTCCCCAAATGCATTTTAGTAATGTCAGAATGAATCATGGTTTATTGAAGTCTTGCATACTCAGTGTCTTGAACCTTACATCTCCAATGATCTCATCACCCAGATGTCCTGTTTGCTAAGTGATGCATCACCCGCTCTTTCTCATAAGTGGTGTGATGTGTGCACCTTTTTATAAACTGTTATTGCCGGGCAAGGCTATATCCCCCAAGGCTGATCTCAGGGTGTGGAAGGGGTGCCATATCTCTAGAATAGATGCTGCTGTATCACTAGTTGATTTGGTGGGGGGGGGGGAGATTCACACAAATTACTTTGTCTGACATTTAGATAGTCCCTGATTAGTAGTACATGTCTGTTAATTAGGGCTAGGCGATATGGCCAAAATATTATATCACTGTATTTGAATAAAAATGGACGTTATTTGAAGGTGTATTATGTTTTTTAATAATACAAGTTCTAAATTTGCTTTGAGTAGTGAGCTACACATACATACTTTCTAAGTGATTTCAATGGGTCTTTCAATGTTTTATACTGTTCAATTCAACTTCAACCCCAAAAATGTCATGAGTGACAGGGTAGGAACTAAAGTGTTGATGGGTGTTTCCTAAGGGACCCTATAATCTTTGGCTACATTTAATGATTTCTCTTAGCTCTTTCATGCAGCTAAAATATTCTTGCTTAGCATATTCCTCTTTAATTTAGAAAATACTGTTGCACAAACAACATGCTGATTTAGTTCTACACCATCAATGGTATTATCAGGCTGTATAGGTAATTACACTTGCTCTTACTCAGTACATTTATTAGCTAGCGATTAGCATTAGCGGCTAACAAGATTTAGGAACAACTTGCTAAGAAAAGACAAACTAGCTGTTTGCAGATGTAAGAATTACAAGCTAATAGTGTAATTATAGAATTCTAGTAGATTTGTGTTAAAAAGAAAAGTGACAACTGCATCGTTGTCATCAACATTGTTGGATATGCTGCATTGACCACGCAGACTGAACACAAGTGTCTCGTGGTGGAGGAACAACAAATGTGCTCCTTGAGTGACAGGAGCCGGGGCTAGGTCTGTGTGGAATGCGGCATAGAGGGATGACTCAAGTAGCGAAGTAAACTATAAAAATGGACGTTACTCTGCATATCACATTTAACAAAACAAACATTCAAATACGTTATAGAAGGTAAAGTAAAAACCCAAACTGGTCCGTGCATCAATACTGGTATATTGCAAAAAACAGTATACCGCCCAGCCCTACTCTTAATCAGCCTTTCTTTAGGGTGACTGAGTTGGTCTTCCTTTCAACTGGAATTAGTCAGCCCCCCCCCGCACTCCACTCCTGGGACAAGCAGAGTGAGGAAAGCATTTGCGACGCAGTGTTTGAGACCTAACCATGTCTGGAGAGACTTGGAGCAGCTTTGTTTGTGTTCCAGCATGTGATCCTTGGCTTCAGGATCATGGAAAAGATTTGAAGGCGATATAGGGATTGGCGTTTAGCGTGCTAATCCTAGGATTTCAGGAAGGTCAGGCTGATGTTGGTTTGCTCAAACCAACAGAGATTTGGTTTAGGGATGTGCACTGTTATTTGAATATCTGAACGGACGTTGGTATTAGAATACTTTTGAGTATACATTTTAGGGCCCAATAAATGTATAGACCTTTAACGCTGAAAGAATTTTCTAAATGTAAAATATCCATGTTACATGCAAGAATATACCATGACATTTAAAATTATACTTTTAATAAAAACAAACCTTTCATTGTAGTTTATGACGTTCTCCCCATAAAAAAAGACTAGCATTCAGGTGTTTGTTGGCCAATCACTGCGGTTCAATGGATAGTGGGTTCACTATTGCAATGCAAGATGGAATATAATTATGTGATTAAAAGTTAGCGAAATGAGTAGGTTACTACGAGCAACCAACAGGTAGGCAGTTGGGGGGGGGGAGAGCGCAAAATGTGGCCCCAATTAGCCTAGCTAGCTATAGTTGGCTAGCTTAGCTTCTCTAGGCTACTCCAGTCAAGATGGGCACTGTTATATGGGATGATAAATAACATTGTGGCTTTTACAATCTAGGTAGTCTTGGCTGTAGACGAGTAGTGTCGCTCTCTGCCTCAGTCTGCTCATTCCCATCTCACTGGCACCTCCACAGCTCCCTCGTGCAGCAGTGCTCAAGTTTTTAAAAAACGTAGCAAAATGCATGTATTTCGGGTATCCGGATATCCGACAAATCTAATTTGATTGGACACATGTGCCGAATACAACTTTCCCAACAACGCAGAGTTTTTAAAAAAAAGTAGAAACATATTTTCTGTTAAAAAGATCTTGATATTATTTGAATAGTGACATTTTTGTTAACCCCCATCTGTGGCTCAGTCTGGGTTGCCTCTGTTTGTTTTGGTTGCCACGTTAATTGTCCCTGATTGCTTTGCTAATCATGATCCACATTAGGAATCTCTGCCTTCAAGGAGTAGGGCCAATTGGCTTAGAGAATCAGCTGTCAGAATGAATGGTTAATGACTCTCCCGAAGTGGGATGGACTCCCTCCTATTAGCAGAAGGCCAGTAGTGGTAATGCACCCAAGTCCTGGTCTTGAATGGAACTAAACCAAACACTCTAAGTCAATTCTCCCCAATACGCCACTACCCATCCCCCATTCATTGTAAACAAGCCTCATATTTTCATTGGTCCCTAACAAGTCTTCCATGAAAACGTCTTTATTGGGTGTATAGGATTAGTAGTAATCTGCCTGTGGTTTGACTAGCCTTTTTTTATTAATAGTCAATCATGGTGCCACTATTCACCACTACTGTAATAATTGGCTTAGTCGTGAGACTACTGTGGCTTTAACATGACTCTAATGCTGCTACCACGCAGGTACCTGAGTGACCACTGACCAGCCAGGCAGTGTAGTCTAATTGACATGGTAGAGTGACAAGTCTCCTTTCAGTTGCAGCTGTAGAGCTGTTATTTTATCTGCAACAATTGTTTATGGGGGTTGTCGGGTGCTGATGACATCAGCGGCCATTGACATGCCCTGAACCATGTCCCTTCCTGTTGACAAGGCAGTGACCTCTAGCTTTGATTGTAACAATGCTTTACAAGGAGGGTCACTCACTCCTCCTTGGGTGCAGTGACTGCACTGCACTCCCGCCACTTCTGAGTGCCAGGTTATAAATACCACCTGCACCAGTTCTTCTCAGTATAGATTGGTTTGTGGAGATGATTCTAAATTTGGGTATGAGTCACCGCCACACATACTCTGGACCGCTTAGCTTTGTACTGGAGGCCTGGCATGCATTTGGAGTTTGTGGACAGTCTGGCTTGAAAGGGTTTGTCTGTGTGAAACAGAGATCACCTACTAGTCACTGAACAATGGCCTCTGATGTTCACCTTTTGTTGTGAATGACCACCACTGTTCTCAACTATGGACCTGGAGGACTAGGCCTATTTGGTTGATTTGAAACATTGTTCATCTGAATCGGGTGTGTTAAGGCTTCCGCATACTACCAGTTCGGAATTGTTGTGATAATATGTGCACAAACATTTTGTGATGTTTTGGACTTCAGTGAGTTTTTTGGGGGGCTGGTTGGGCACTTTTTTTTTTTTAAATTATTATAATTTTTTCTGGAGGCAAGTTGAAGCCGATGATTACGCCCCTTCGTCTGATTGGTCAACAGTAGGGATTCTTCAATAAAAAATTACTCGTTTTTTTAATGCACATTTTCTCCCCCCATGAAATACTGAATCAAACATCTTAGATGTAAAACTGCGTGACTAAGACCTTGGCAAAAATGTCAAATTTAAGTTGTCATAAGATTATCTTAGATTAATTCTGAATATTTGGCTACGGTGTCTTAATGGACAAACGGTATTATTGCCACTTTTTCCAGGTTTTCAAGCGTAAGTCTTTAAGGGAGTATGCGAGCACACTCTTTCGGCTACCTGAGTTTGACGAGGCACCAGCCGAACTGAAGCATGCTGACGTCTTTACTGCTGGGGCACAAGCCCTCTAGGACCACTGAGTAAATTTGTAACCCGGAATTGTAACGCTTTCCACACAGTTGCTACCCAGAGGTGAGGGGTGGAGAGGAGGTACAGGGAGTTGTGAATGAGGGGGCAGGACTGGAGAAAGATGTTTGTAGATATGCACTGGATGGGTAGCATTCCGGCCCTKTCGTCCTGGCCTGTGAATTCCTCGCATGACAGTTGGTGGAAACCATGGCAAAGGCAGAGCAGGCATTCCTCAGCTGTCACGCCCCCCACACAGTCCTACCCTCCTCTTTCTGCCCTGCCTGCCAGCCTATCCCCAGGCGATGCCAGGACCCAGCTGACTGCTGCATACTGTGCCCTATCAAGGCATGGCCTACACAGGGAAACAACAGCCGTATTCACCCATATTTGGCCTTTCTCTTGTGTCATCCACATTGTATATCTTTGGTAATGCACTTAGTGTATGTAGTCTAGCTGGTACAGTTATTGTCAAAGGATTACATTTTTACTGGCTCATCAAAAAAGCTTTTTGTAAGTTGTGGTTTTGACGTCACGGTGATGGTTTTACGACACCATTGGGATAGGCTCGATAAAATGCCAACTGGTCACTTTTTTACCTTAACAGTTTACATTCCACGCCCTCACTATCGGTGTGTGAACTCTTAACAATGTAACCATGGCAATGTCTTATGCCAAGCTACTAGCAGCTTGGCGGCCGATTTGCGTACATACAGAGTTACATAACCACTGACTGAGCAGAGTATCCAGCAGCAGTTCAGAATCACATGGACTGCATGAATCTTGAAGTGGAACCTATGCAGACAGCAGTGCATGGGGCCCTCACTGCAGTTCCATCCAAAACAGCACCAGTTACATTAACACATTACATAATTGCTCCAGCCCCAACCCTGAGATTCTCAGCTGTGACAGAGGCTCCCAGTTGGCCAATGAGAGCCGTGGGGGGGGGGCTGTCTCATGGTAGGAAGCACAGATTCTGACTTTCAGTAGAGGTGTTGAGATTTTTGTTGTTGCTTGAATTAAACCTCTTGATTCAATTTGTAAAATGTACTTGTTGACCTGATATTTTGAAGGTCTGGCCTTGTAAAGTGTTGTCTTCACACAGATCCTATTGCTGAACTATTATGTTCTGGAACATTGCTTCCACCAGTCATGCGGTATTCTGATATTTATTTTTTTTGTTCTTAGGGCTGTAAACTCACTTACCCTGGAGGGAAGCAGAGAGCGTTTTGGGTTACCACGGATCACCTGATCCGTAGTGAGTTGGTGTGTGTCAGGACCTGAAAGCTCTGCCCAATTAGGGCTAGATTAAGTTGAAACGAGCTGTGTGACTTTTGATGACGGGAGCACCATGTTCCTCTCATTACTAGGGCCATTTGTCGTTGCTCACCTTGGAAGATAATCAAAGGAACACAAAACAAGACTGAATACTATCAGTCAGTTCTTTTCCCCATACCAAGGCCCAGAAGATAAAGAAACTGCATTTTGTATTTTTCTTTTAGACATCATTCTCTACCTGATACCTTTTCCTGTAGATGTCACTCAAACAATGCCACTCTGAGCCGGTTTGCTCATTGAGGGTGTCTATTCCTAGCCCTTAATCAAAGTTGGAGGTGGCCTGTTTGGCAGTGGACTGGGTATGGAGGTGCAGTGTGAACATGGCACTGTTTGGTTTGTGGAGGAGGGGACTCTTACAGTGACATGCCCCACTTCCTTTGAAACCATTCTGCGGAATGGTCTGAAACGGAATATTTGGTCGTTTTTGGATGGCTTTTTAAGATCCACATTTCATTGGTGGTTGAGGGGACTTTAGCCGTTACTATGTAAAGCCCTTGGAGTACCTCTCTTAGAAAGGCATTATAGAAATCTATAAGAAAAATATTTGAACCAGCCCTTTTGTTGTAGCTTAAATTTAGCCTTTCTAATTTACCTGCCCAAAGGCAGCGATTCATGCGTTTAATAATGCACATAGCAGCATGACAATTGAGAATACATTAAAATGTTCCGCAGATATTTATAGTATGGAATTAAGGCAATCTGAATCGTGTTACTCTTTGTCTATGCGTTCAGTCTGTCTTGTAGAAAGGTTAATGGCTAATATGGTTTGATGTTTTCATAACCGTAGCAGTCGATTGCTTGTCAGTTTTTATGGACACGAGTGCATTAATAACATATTATTATAATTCAAGCGTTACGGGTCACCCAACCCAATGTTGATTCAACGTTGCCTCAGAATCATCAGCGTAACCATCACGGGCCTCTAGCCTGTGACAACTGTAATATTAGAAAAGCTCACGGAACTTGCACATTCTACCTGTTTATAATTGGTAGGTCTTGCTCTGTCAGGCGGGCCCCGTCTAAGGTTTCATTGAAGTGTTTCCACAACCTATAATCAAGTGCAGGAAGTCCTTGTGTCGTTGCTCTCGACTGCTTCACAACATGTCAGGTAGTCTGCTGATCATGACACGTCGGCATGGCTTCCTTACGCAATGTGTCGCACACACCTTCCATGCCTGTTCAACTCCAGATTTTCTTGGGTATTTTTTTCCAATGTTACCTCAAATAAAACATATATATTAAAAAAAAAAAAATGCATAAACACTCACATTTTCTTGAGACTTATTGATACCCAATTTCTTGACGCTTTAATTATGAAAGGGCTCGAGTGGTAGGAACTGCCTGAAGTATTTAAGACAAGCGTCACCGCAGGTTGAAACTGGTTCACCTGGGGTTGAAGGTAGAATTCCTCAGCAGGGGTGTAAACTCGACCTTCTTTTGCCACGTATGTGCTCAGACAGACATGACAGCCAAGCAGGCTGTGGAGATGGACTTGACCTGTCACACACTAGCAACCGATAGGCTAGGTGCTCCGCGGATATCGGCCATGATCAAAACGAGACAATAAAGCTGGTGACTCGGCTATCAATTTCATTTTTGAAACCACAAGCTGCCATTCATCCACACCTGTGTGCCACCTTCTCCCACAAGTACATTTGATGTCACTGTGCTTTCCTGTACATGCAAACTATTTCTCACCCGAGCGAGAAGCTATAGATCTCTCACTATGTCGTCAGGGCTCCTCGGGTCGCTGAGAAATAGTCCCGGCACATAGACCTGTTGACAACATCTGTGTAAGGTAAACTGGGATGAGAAGCTGCCGAGCTCTCTTTCTCTCCTCGCCCGCCGCCCCACATCTCCGGCCACACTTGGGCTTTAGCATAGTATTGAGCTGCTGCAAAATTTGAGTGGGATGACTTCAGCAGCGGGTCTGTTTTTATTCACCCTGTGACAGTCTCCTCTGCTCTAGATTGGTCTTTAAACCATCCCAGGGTTCTTTGCGTTCCAGCAGTCATATGCCTCACTGAGTGTGGGCTTATAAGGTGTTTTTGAACCGAAAACACCTGGAAGCTGAAGACTGAGTTCCTCTGTCTTATGCAGCGAGGAGGACAATTAAGCCCAGTCTATTTTGTTGTTGTCCTGGGAGGGAGAAGTTACATTCTTTCAATTCATCTCAAACTGGCCTCATCTTTCCAGCCAGTGAAATTGGTGCACCAGAAACTGTACTGACAGGTACAGGTGTCACATTAAAACAGAATTCTGCGTTTTTCATGCAAAAAAGAACGTATATGAAATACATTGCTGCATTTTGTAAACCCATATCTAAAATACTTATTATTGTAATTTCAGCGTGGATTCAGACTAATTTAGTGCTTCAGTTGCACTTCTCCACTCAAATGCCTGTTTCTGAGTTCTCAGCAGACAGCACTCTGATGTGTAGATACTTTTCTCTGGAAAAATGCAAGATTAAATTCCAGAAAATCATTAGGAAATGTAACTGGCTACGTTCTTTCTATGATAAACATTAGAAATATGATGTTTTTTTATATTGTAAGCAACATAAAACGCAAGTGTAATTGTTTCAAATCAGGTTCTTTGATGGTCTGTATTTGGAAAATGCAAACATCTGAACTCGAACGCGATCCCTGAGGTAAAGCCCTAATTACAGCCTAGGTGAAGGACCATAAGATGTAGGCCTAGACCACCCTAGAGTATGAGTGAAGGACCTACAGCCTACTAGACATGACGGGCATCACACCCTTATGTGGTTACGAAGTGGGCTACTTGCCTTGCCTATAGTCAACCCAGTACACAACTAAGTCTTTAGCAACCTTTGTACAGGCTAACCAGTCTGCCTCTTCCCCTCAGCCTGTGATGGATCTAGTTTTGTACTGAGCCACCACCAGCCTTGTGACTGTGCCAGTGAAACTGCTGCGTGCTGTTGTGCAGACAGGGGCTTTTTAATTATAGTCTGTGGTGTGTGTGTGTGTGTGTGTGTTGTGCATGTGTATTTGACTGCAGAGTAGAAGCAGTGTCAGTGAATCGAGCTGGGTGTCAGTGTGTTTGGCTTGTGAGTTTTGATGGCTGTAGGAATTGGACATCATTCAATACCACTGATTTATTTAGTATCTCCAGGTACAGTAATTTAGTGGTGCCATTAACACCGCTGAACAGACCAGAGTAGGACACTATTCAATGCAGGAATATACTAGAAGGTAAATGTACTTTTATTTTCACCCTTGTGCCTTAAAAAAAATAAATAGGAGTGGACATTTTGCGTCAATGTCGTCGTTTGCATATTTTTCACTGTTCGTTTCCTAATATTGTAGACTTGATTGACATTTTGTAGATCGTGAATATTGTCTGGTCGTTAAGTCTAATTGAGCTCCTATCCCAGATGTTGTTAGCCTGCCAAATGAATAATTAACTGAACCAAAAATAAGCAGAATGCCCTACTGTACATGTTCCTGTCTGGGGGAAAGAGGCTACAGTTGGAAGCACAGCAACGTCAATCAAGAAGTACAACCTTTTCAACCCAAATAAGTGAACTCTTTCTTTCACGAGCAATGAGCCGTTTAGCATACGTTTACAAAATAAATAAAGCTTTTGGGGTACCAGTAATTTTGGTCCAATTTAGTCTCCTCGGACCACACTGGAGACTCATGTGAGCCTTCCAATGTAGTTGACATTTTCTGAGGCTCAGGGAGATTAGGTGTGCCTTTGGAAATCCCAACGCCCTAGTCTCTACCAGAGCTTTTGTCTCTGCTCAGGACTCCTCATGTGGATTTTCATTGGGTAATTAAAGGTGTGCCCTGCTGTCGTTGTCTGTTTTGAGAGGGCAGGAGGACTGACAGGAATGTTTCTCTTCTTAAATGGGGGGGAATAGGATGTAGTGGGGGATGGGGGTGTTGGGGAGATTTTCAGGCAGAGGAACAGGAAGTATTTGTTTATTTTTCTCATTTCCTCGTTGAGGCTCCACAAGTGAGCACGGCTTCATCTACTAACTCCTATTGCCTGCTTTTATCACTATAACCACCCTCCTTACCCAGCATTCGACACCACAACCACCACCACAGAACATACACCCAGCTCCTCTCCTACTTGAAAGCCCAGTCTGCAATATATGCCCCTCTTACATTGGAGAGCCAAGATAACCCTCCTAATTGTGTAAACTGTTTCCTCATTGACTACTGTGTGGCTTAGCTCTTTAAGGAAATCACTTTGATGCTTCTCTGTCTTGACTCGTTCTTTCCCAAAAGCAGCCTTTTGGTGATACCAGGAACGAAAGAGATCCTGTCTCGTGAGCTAGGCCTAAGAAGATAGGACCATCATGCACATTACATTGCCAATGTGAGACATTGAGTTCAGATTCACGTGTGGAGGTGTTGATGGTGGCGCAGGGCCGGTGGACAACGGCTAGAGCCTTTACTCCAAAGGCTATGGAGGTGATCCATTTTTTTCAACCATAATGGCTATGGATTGTTTGAATGCCTGGCGGGCAGACACAAGCATACACGCTGTCCCTTTAACCTCTGGAGTTCAGGCAGTGCTTGCCTGGAGAATGACATGAACAACAGGCTTCATCAGCATTTTCTGCTCATGGCTGTAGGTTAACCCACATAATGCACGGTATTAAGGGAGATTGTGCTACACACACACACTCGTGTTACTGTGGCCATCTGACCTCGTTGTCCCCTCATGCCCCTCTCCTTGGACCACTGACACTAACAGCTCATGGAAACAATCTTGGCTCTCAAGCAGGGCTATTGTTTTGGCTGCAGAGCRTAAACCRSAATGTATAGTTACAATCTCCCTGGACTTTTTCCCCTTCTGCTTCAATCCTGGCCTTTTTCCATGGGAATCCCAGAGCCATATATGGTCGTCCTCAGCAGCAGTGGAGGCAGAGTTCTCTGTGCAGACGGGTTACGGCTCCCAACAGGGCTCATCTAGTGGAGGAACCCAGCTGGCCGGCCCGCAGCGCTTTCCCCGCCAACCCTTCCCCTGGCCTCCTGCAGTAGCTTTGTGCTTTTAAATCACACACACACATTCGCTCACTTGCTCCCTCTTTTTAATTTTCTCTCTCTCTCTCTCTCTCTCTCTCTCTCTCGAGCACACACACACACACACACGCACACGGTAAGAAGGAATTCCTTTTGTGGAAGTGGCTGCGTGCCTCTGAGCCGGTGACATAGCCCAGTAGGTGTGGCCAGAGCGTCACTCCTTGAAGCCCTGAGCCCCGGAGTATTACTTATCTGGGAAGTTCTCCACTGCTATGCTAGACTGTGGCTTGGCTGCAGMTATGCTAGGTGGCTGCGGAAAGGAAGCAAGGTTGTGAGGGAGAGAAAGGGGCCAGTGTTGGTCTCCAGGAGAAGCTGCTTTGTCTCCATACTGTTGCTTTAGAAGGGAGTAAAAGGTATTTTCCAAAAAGATAACAAGGGCTCCACAGTGGAGCCCATCTCCTGTTATTACATTTAGTTGCTGACTCAAAAAGCCAGCGGTCATATTTGGGTTGTACACGTGATATTTTAAAGCCAGGCCCATGATGGATGTTTTGCTATTTCTGACAGCTACTCAAATGTTGCACTGCCTTCATCTCTCTCCTCTGAAATTAGATTACCAGTTTCGTTTTCTCAAAAGGCCTGTGAGGCTTGTCTGAAACTTGAGAGAATGGTGATAGTTTCTACAGAAGAAAATATATCAGTTATACTTTTTTATGGTGTTGATATTGTGACGAATAATTCTGTCATGTTTTCAAAGGGCTCAAAGTGCTTGGTGGCTGTGCTGGTGCTTTGATCCCACCTGGAGAGAGAGCGAGGCCTGAGTCAGTCGTTATGGGTTTAAACAGCTGCTCAGTCACCACACTGTTCTCCACTCATGGCACTCAGTGTTTTGTTTGTCATCTGTTCTGAGCTGGTTCCTGTACTAAAACAGTTTCTAAAACCAGCACTGGATGTGCCAACACCCATACCTATGTTTCCTGATCAGGAGCCCACAATATAACCTACAGTTATGGCCCTGATATGATCCTGGTAACGTTACATTTGCTTTAGTCCTTTAGCAGATGCTCTTATCCATCGTGATTTACAGTAGTGAACCCACAACCCTATCAGTGCAAGTGCAATGCTCTACCAACTGAGCCACACTGGTACAAGTCACGTTGTCGGGAAATACACAGGGTCCTAGCCATGGCTAGTAGTGGTTGGAATGACCTGTTGGAGACCTGTCTGCTGGTGGGTTGATACCAGGGTTTCCGTTAGCTGGGAGTAGCCAGCCTTTGTCTGATTTATTTAAAATAGCTTAAAGCCGATAAGTACAATTTTGCCGGCCAATTGTCTGTGGAGTCCCACTGCAAAATAATCATTTTTAGCCTATTCATTGATGGAAATACCAGTCTGTAAAAATATTTTGACTGGTCATGCTTATCAGTCTATAGGTTAATTTGCATTATTTGGTGGAATTGTCACATGCATACAGAGCCCTTTGAGTGTAAAATCTGCCAGACAGCACAAGAGCTGCTGCTGCATCATCTTTTGGGCTTTCAAGACAACTGGGAACTCTGAAAAATACAAGGTCAAATCATGTCAGTTTGGAAAGTCGGAGCGCTTGAAAGAGGCCTGAGATTCCGAGTTGGATATACTTACAAAATTATTTTTCCTAGTCCTGCTATTTTATTACCCCCCCCCCCCCCCCCGCACTGAAGTCGGATTTCATAGCTCCCAGTTTTGAACGTGGCATCAAACTGCAACAGAAGGCAGGCTTCATCGAATGTCACACACACGGCTTTGCAGTGAGCTGGAGGCCGTATGCATTTTGAAAACTTATCTAAATTGTTTAAACCTGAATGTTTTAATACATATTATCACATTTTATAAGTCTTACTTTGCTTCAAAGTAACCTATTGTCCTCTTTCTAAATTTCTAATGGATATTTTCATCTGTCACGTGAAACCGCTTGCATGTGCAGTGCCCTTGTGACAAGTGTTTCCCGCTAATTCCGTTATGGAACAACCATTCACGTGGAGCCTACTGAATGTGTACATTGCTGCGCCTATAATGTAAAGAAATACGTTTATCAACATTTAGAATCTAAACGTTCTGATCTGTTGCATCAGACTCGTTGCGTTAACTTTTTTTATTTAATGTTGTCTAGGCCTACTGGTTGTGTGAATTTGGGATCTACCGTTTTACAACTGTTCCAGAGTCTGTTTGCCATCGGAGGGCCCTGCCAGAGGAAGTGGTGGGAGGGGTCCTCAAGTGTCTTCTCCTTGATGTGGAGTGTTGCTAAAGTTAGCTTGGAGCGCTCTGCACGACCCCCCCCCCCCCCCCACACCCCACTGTATCAGTAGGAAGTACAGTGCCTTTTAAAGTATGGAAAAAGCCCTCTGTCCTTTTTCTGAACTGTACTGTGGTTGGGAGATGGGGTTTGGAAGCGGTCGCAGGTTCTTTATGTTGTATGAAATGTTTTCCTATTGTGTGACTTCATTGTAATAGATAGGAGAACCTGTATACATGGGCTAGGATACTATTTTTGGAGAAATACTCTTGGTTGGAGCATAATGGTTAAACACATTTTAATCAGGTGGAAGTCTTTTAGTGTTCCATTTGATTTGACAGTAAAAGAATATCTAAAATGCATTGTGGTCATATTACATTATGTCAGACTTTGCAGTGTCGGCCTCAAGTCTGGTTATATGGATGACAGACACGCCATTAGCAAGAAGTTGTATTTTTTGAGGGGGAGGCTGTGGGTTTTTCCACAGAAATGGCCACAAGGATAGCCACCCTGAAGTTTCAGTTCACTTAATGTAGGCTGTCACCATTATATTTGTATCCATTTAAGCTAACCTAATTATGGTTCATGGTGACCTATGCTTTCAACCTGTCCAATAATATATTCTGGAGATGAGCACTGGTACCTTTGCTGAGAGGTCTAGCACCAGAGAACAGTGTTTCTGTCCCTTGACCATAAGCGGTCATGAGAACAGTGGTGGGGTGAACAAAAACTCGGAACGTCCAAAAAGAGAATGAACCCTTCTCTCCCCCTGTTCTCAAGATTAGCTGTTGATCTTGTACTTGCGAGGTCTGGTCTGTGCGCTGCCTCCGGGGGCTGTCTGAGCAACCCCAGTGTGCTTTAAATGAACTATTTTCTCTCTTTATTTATGTTTCTTACAAAGGCCCGACAAGACTGAACTCTCATCGTCTTCTGTTTTTGGTTGCCATGGCCCAGGCTCTCGTGGTGGGGCGGGCAAGTCATTGGTGCATTTTTGGTCGTGCTCTGAGAACAGCTTTGCCTATCTCTGCCCGCTAGCCAGGGCTCTTGAAATCCTCTATTTTAGCATTAGGCTGGTGCATATGGACACTGTATTCTTTCTGCTCTTAATGTTTCCATATTTATCTCTGCTGCTCAGGTTGGGTTCATTAAGTTAATCTATAGATAGTGCCCTGTAATCAGCCCCATATGGGTGCCCTAAATTGAAGAGAATGTGTGAGGCGCATAGGGCACTGCTTCACTTGCCTTGCGGTTGGAGAAAGTCTCGACTGCTGGGGGACAGTCAATCTTTGTAGCCTGAGCTTGTGAACACAGCCAGCATGGAGGCTACCTCCAAGCGTCTCTTCCAGCAGACGAGGTTGGTTCTSTCATGTGTATCTTATAAACGTTCTACTGGTTAGTTCCCTCTTTACTTCCAACTGTCTTCTCCATTAAACAACGTTTGACAAGGCCAGGACAGATGCAGAGAATTCACTTGCGGATATCATTTCCTGCAGTCAGCACATGGACAGCTAGCTAGCAGGGCCATGATGTGGAGGCATTTGGCTGTGCTAACATTGTGGTTTACTGCGTGAACCCAGTGGGTTTTTGTATGGGTCAGGTTTCACTGGGGTGTTTAGGCTCTGCTCTCAGACTACAAGAGACAGCCTCTATCTCTTTTGTGAAGTGTGCACTCATAGCCACAGTCACTTCCTGGCACATGCCGGCTGACGCTCCACTAATGGGAATGGGTAATCGAATGTACACACACCCAATAAACACGCACAGGTTTGATTTAGGAGTACTTTTCAGTGTTTGAAAAGAGCATCGGTTACAACAGTCCTGTGTTGTAGTCTTTTAAAGTACCCTCCAGTGAAAATAAGATGCTAAGTGTTCTGTCACTTAGCAGCACTGAGATTGAGTGCAGACTAGTTACACCTGTGGTAAATTCCCACACAGTTTCTCTAATCACAAGCAGGACTGGTTAGAATTGATCCACTATTATAAATAATTTCAGTAGCCGCATTTGAATAAAACGTAAATGTAGAGATTCTTAAGAACGGTACAGAGCTGTCTTTCATAGAAATGTAAAAAACAATATTGCAACTGGTAAGGATGATTACATCTCGATTTACTTGAACTTAATTAAACATAAATAAACAGACTGTTTTTCAGATGGAGAGGCAAGTACATTTTAAAGCTGCAATATGTAACCTTTGGACAAACTGACCAAATTCACATTGACAGATCTATAACTCACATTTCTTTCTCATTTGAAAGCAAGTTTAAGAAGCAGTAGATCTGTTCTGTTCTTTGTGCTATTTCTACGCTTCAAATAGCAGGAAATACAATATTTCTCTACACTAGCTTGTTTTGTCACAAACTGAAACTATTAAAATTATTAACCAGGAAATGGCGGAGCTATTTCTCCATAGTGCATCTCTAACTCTATAAAACAATGGGGGATCCTGTCATAATGTGCATCATTGATTCATTTACTACAGCTCTGTCAGTGTTCCCAGAAACCCTCTCTTCCTCCATTAGAGAAGGGCATTCCCAGAAAGGCCACGTTGCCTGCAGGCTAAGGCACCCGCTATGGAGGTGCTTTACATATCACTCTCGCATATATAGACAATTCACCTGGGCCGGAGGGGACATGCAGTTTGCCAGGATGGGATGGCATTTTCCCCTGCTCATACGGCTTTCGAGGCCTGGCCCTGACTTTGGACTTCTCATCTGCAGGGATGGCTGGGGAGAGGGAGGCATCCCTGGTTTCAGGGTTAGCGGTGATCCAGCCCTTATAGTTAGACTCATAATGTAAACCATTGTAAAAACAATTTGACACAACCCGGTGCGTTCATGAGTTTTAGTGACAAATGTCAAAGCAAATCTGAGAAATTAATTTATATGAATTTTGTAAGTGCAGATGGTTTGCTCAGTAGGAAAWTAATATCCAACTAGTCAGTGACACCTGTTTTTGAGTTTGACTGCAACTATGTGAGCTAAAGACACTGTCGTGGGATTTCCTATGTAGAAGAACCCCTTACCTTCCAATGACTCATGTGTAGCTTGTGAGCGTCATGGAGCAGAACATGTTACATGTGCGTGCTTGTTTGATATAGTTTGTAGCGCAAACCGTTCAGACTCTACAGACTTAAAAAGACCTGGCCCCAGGTCTTTTCGGGATCTGCTATTGTCTCAAACACCGTTAATCACACATGGTTGGTGTCTTCAGATTCAGAATAAATAGATGAATCCGATGGTACAGCCCAGGAATATTTTAAAAGGGGTTTGAAGTCCAAAACGCACCGGCGTTAGTGGGACTCATTGGTTTAAGAACATGCTGGAAGGGAAATGGAGAAATAGCCCCTGCTGCTATACTCAGCTGCTGTCTTCATGTTATGTCTGTTAGCACAACCCTCTTCAGTATTACTATCAACGACATCGCTCTGTGTGGTTGAGGAACACTGGACATGAACTGCGAGTAATGATGTTACATTTATTTTGCGAGTTTGAGACACAGCTTTSCCCCCCCCCCCCCCCCTCGTCTGTGTTATGCAGACAAGGCCTGCTCTCTAGCTAGAACACTGGTCAAACAGTGTATGTTTCCTATGGAGTGCGAGTCAGTACATGTCTGCAGTGTTTCCCCTATATTCAATAAATTAAGTGTTACCCTTGACACTGCTGACAAAAGTTTCCCCCAGGATTGTCTGTGTGCAGAACAGGCCTGTTCGTCAGGCGTCAGTCGTGGTGTGAGGCGGCCTTTACTCACAATGTCTCCTGTTATTACCTACATTAATAGTCAGATTAGCTCTCTCTCTCTCCCCATAGTGTGTTTAGCATTCACATAAAGATGGCTTTGTCTGCCTTGTTCGGCTTTAACCACCGAAACACTGCTGAAATCCCCCGTCAGTAAAAAGTTGTTTCAACCCATWCCCGGTATTGCTCCCGTTGCATTTCTCAGCGGCTCCTATATTGGTCAAGGAATGACACCCCCTCACTTTAAACAGTGGCAGTGTCCCTCCTGCGTCATTGGGTGTCTCTYGCAGGCCACTGAGCGATGCCTKGCTGCCCCTCTCTGTCTCTGAGCGGTGACAGAGTGGGGCAGCCAGGTATGCCACTTTCCCCACAGCTCTGCCAAAGGACTGTTTGYAAAGGATGAGACTCACCATCTCCTCCTTTTTTTTGTACTCCTCGTCCTGTCCCCCTGGCTGCCATGCTCCTCGTCCCTGCGATGTTGGCAGGAACTCTGGCACCTGTCAGCTACACACAATTACAGCCATTAAGAGATTACCATTGTTGGGCTCCTGTAGCCAGTGGGCTGTGCCTCTGTAGGGGATGACGCGGAGGAAAGGGGAGCATCAGGAACCGGCTGTGAGTTCTCCTTAAGGGGCATGGTAGCAGATTTGTATACAAATCAACTGACCTAAATTGCTACTACCTTAGTTGCCTATAGTATCAGTCACCTGCAGGTATGAGACTTCAGACGGTGCAGAACAACGGTCCAGCTGTTTGTATACAGTCTACAGTTAGCTACATTATTTTGGTTTCAGCATTTAGCAGACAGTCTCTTATCAAGAATGACTACAATGTATCTAAGGGATGGTAACACAGAGGGGTGASTGAACTCTTGACAGACAGACGGGCCTAGCGTCATCTTGTCACTCAGCCAGAGTGTGGTTGTGAGCAGCTGTGTGGGTTGCGCTCAGTGGAGTGCCGTCTGTCTGCCCTGCAGCAAAGTCAGAGGAGCCCAGCCAGCCAGTGAGTTAAAGGTGGATACGCACCTGGATACACTCTTCCAAGCAGCTGCCTGAACAGCTTTACATCCTACGACCGCCACACACATGTGGGATATGTCCCCATGAGGGAGAATTTTCCTTGTTTTACTATCCTTGCGGGGACTTTGAGGATATCAGGTATCCATGAGGATAGTAAAATACACACACACAGTCCCAGATAAGAGCAGCGAGGCACACGCAGACTCTTCTCCAGCCCTGGCCGATGCTGTAAACGGCCCAAATTTGGACAAGGATTCCAGCCAGATAGAGCTGTGACCCAAAGTCCGGTGTGTTTTCCCCCCTCGTCGCTTTTGAGGCTTCATAGCAGCTCGCAGAGAAAGTGGGAAACTTTACAGGCAGCTTTTAGAAAGGGGGGAACCCTCAAGGTCAGAAAGTTATCAAGAGATCAAGGTTATGGAACGCAAAGCAGGGAATTCAATTCCAGGTCCTGGGTCCGAAAAGGGATCCCAGAATGACATTTAACAGTAGTACTCTCATTCAGTCAAATGAGGGTGGGGGGGGGGGCCTTTCGGGCATTCCTGATTTGTGAAATCCACTTACTGTAATAACTGAGATCTGAAACTTGGCATCAAAAGTGAAAGGTTGTTTCACAAATTTTGTCCAGCTTTAATCCCGTCGTGCCTGTGTACAATGTTTTGCCCAGCCTGGCCTTGTTTCTTTGTTGACAGTCACCTTGTTATCTGGCTGACTTTGAAGCGGGTGACATTTTAACCCCTAGGTCGTCACTGAGGTCTCTAGATCTGGCCCAGCAGCCCCTAGTCCTCTGAACAGAGTCAACTCCCTACGGCGATCTCACTCTCTCTCTCTCTCTGCTACAGATAGTTGGCCTTTGTCATCCCTTTTACTTCTCAGCCTCGGCAGGGAACGCCCCCAACATGTCATTTTATTGTATTGTTATGGTTTGTCTTGGGATGCAACTAAAATTAGCAGATTAGTCTTTACAGCCATTTTGTAGTGTCATTGCTTCGGCCTAATGCTTTGCCTTCTCAGGTTTGTGCTCCTTGCCTCTATCAAGTCTTGGCATGCGTATTTGAAGGAAAAGAAGGCTCCTTTTAGAATTTCTGACTTAATGGTTTCTTGTTCTTAATGCAAAGGATTAGCCTATTCCTGAGGACTAAATACTACTGAGTCGAGTGTATAATGGCGAGTGTGTTTTGGGTAGCTCAATGGACTTTTCTGTCTAACCACATTTTGACTGGAGTGAAACATTGGTAATGTTGTCTAGAGCGGCACAAATCCATAGGTACAGCCTTTGAATGGGACAGCCTAAAAGAGGGAGTGAAAAGTCAAAATGTGCATATTTTTTGCATATGAGCTGTCAGAGAACACCCAATTTCCCCCCCCATCCCAACAGCATTAGTACACCTTGAGGTATTCCAAACACCTCAGCTATGTCCTGACATTTTGGCAACCCCGCCCACATACCTCAACAATTTCTGAAGAAGTGAGGTGCCTCTGTTAAAACGGGGTGTGAGGTAGCCATTACTGACACCACCCACTCCCTGTCGGCGGGGTCAACCGGGGGTGTGTACACACACACACACACACACACACACACACACACACACACGTGCTGGTTCCTGACACTGAGGAAGGCATCACACACAAACATAAGCCTACCTGCATGTCCCTGAAGGCTTGTGATTTTTCTCCTTTCGGGTTTCTTCACTGAAGTTTCTTAGTGTTAAATGTTGGACTTTTCTAACGTACTTTTTATTTCTCTCTCCCTCCCTTCAGGCGTGCATAGATGACAACGTGGACATGGTGACGTTCCTGGTGGAGCATGGGGCTGCCATCAACCAGCCCGACAATGAGGGCTGGATCCCCCTCCACGCCGCAGCCTCTTGTGGGTACATGGACATAGCAGAGTAAGTACTGCTGCTGGGCTGGAGGTGTCATGGCTGATGTGGCGAGGGTCCAGCTGGAGGCTTTTATGGACCTCTAGGGAATGGCTGGTCTCTAGGCCACCCTCCCACACACACACACACACACACATTACTGCATTGGAATAACCCCATTATGTACCAGCCCTTTCACATTGTTGCCTGACGACTCACCCTGAATTAAATTCTGCTGTTCTGATCGCTACATACATGATCGTCGTATACATTCATCGTGGAGAAGAAATGTCMGTTTGGCTGGCGYGACATGGATGGCTAGCCAGGCAATTCACCTTGAGCAAACCCATTTTTCTCAATGGAGGCAATGACTCACAGGCACATCAATAATCAATGGTCAGTTTTTTTCCCTCCAATTTAACAAGTGTTTATTTTGTATCGCCAAGTGTTACAAGGCTATTCCCTGAGGTTTATGGCTGGTTGAACACGTAATTGTGCGAATTCCTTTTCATTTGGAGAATATCCATTACCCTCCCCAGACACATTTAGTTGTAAATCACTAGTCAGGTTAGGTCATCAATTATCGATTTTCTATTCAATCATCTTAGACTATGAAATGCAATGCTAATCAATTCAACCCTAATAGCTACTTCTTATGGAGTAGACAGCCTAAACTTGTCAGGGGTCACTGTTTTCAATGGTCTGTGTTTCTCCAAGGTGCATGATTACATGTTGATTGGGGCAACCGCCTGTCAGATGGCCCCAACAACCTCGCACAAGTTCCTTGTGATGTAATCAATATAGAGAAATCGGGGGTAACCTCCGGCATCAGTCATGACTCCAGTTGCTTTCCAATCCTTTCTTTCATTGTCCTTTTGAGGTAAGAAGGCTGTTTAAAGGGATCAGAAACCGGGCCGGCAAGTAGGGAGATATTATCAATAGATATTTTCAACAGGCTGAGAGCTGAAGGAGCTCACTTGCACTCATTGYGCAGTGACCTGTTTTACTTATCTGTATTATATTACAGGAGCCTGGCATGAGCGTTGTTATCCCACAATCGCACCCTGTGTAGTCTTGCTGCCCAAGTTAGAGTAGAATTATCATACTACGCTACCAACGTTATTGATTGACAAATTGTGCCTTTTTATGGTGTTTCATCAGCTGCAATTGGTTGTTGTAATTCCAAGAGCCACCTTGTACATATTACCGGAAAGTTTTATCCTTCAGACTTCCMTCTCACCCCTACGGCAAATTATTTATTAAAAATAAGTAAAACAGCTGTTGAATGTTCAGTTTAATCATTTTCATACAGTGGGGAGTCTACCTTATTGCCTCATTTTCTCCATATCAGGGCTGGGCTGTTGAARACAAGGGCTCTCTTTACTTTCTCACAATGCAATGAGGAATGAAGGAGAAATGTGAAGGGCCTTGTCTGATATGGATGACTAATGGAGTGCTCTGGTCTTGGGCGACTCTGGGACCTGATGTGGGTGGTAGGAGCACATAGCAGCGCCATTTTGGCCCACAACACTGTCCCCGTCATTCCCATAATGAGGCCTACAGAGCCGGAAAGGCAATGGCAGCCTTTTGCGCCAAGCCCGTTGGTGTCAAACCCACAACCATCCGATGGCAGTAGTTCTGAGCGATTAACCAACACTTCTGTTTTATTTTGTTTTTTTTAACAACTCATTGAATTCCATTTAGTTTTTCTGTGAGCTCAATGCACAGTTTGTCTCGAAATCGGATCAAGYCCGAACTGTGATGTAGTAGGGAGTTGCAGTTTCCAACAGGCCAATATTATACATAGTTTAGCKCAGAAAACATGGTAATGACTATAATCCATTGCGAGACTACTTGTCCAGTCTATAGTACAGACCGTCTGTGGGGCAGACCGAGAGAAGAGACGAGAACACTTYGTGGTATCTCTACCTGAAAATACATGATCTATGTGATAGTTGGTATTCAGGAGTCATAWAAGTAGGCTTTATTTACTTTGACAATATCTATTTTTTGTTTTTGTTTTACAGACAGTATAGGCAGCAGCTCTATAGAGATGAGGACTTGGAATGAAATTAGTCATCAAATGAAACAAATGTAATATAGAGAACTGAAATATTTTATTAAAGTAATGTRAAATTATTTTATACATAATAAGCAGTTGGGCTGGGTGGTATACGGTATTGATGCACAGACCGATTTGGATTTTTACTTCACCCTCTAACAGTATTTCAATGTTTGGTTTGTTGAATGTGAGGCACAACWCCAGCGTGTCCGTAATGTCCATTTTTATAGTTCACTCCATTTGCAAGTCGTCTCTCCCGCTCCTGCATTCYGCTTCCCACACCAAGCCCTGCCCCCTGTCACTCAAGGAGAGCAGTTGTTGGTGTTGCTTGGCCGTGTAGTCATGAGCACTTCACTTGCTGTTTACTCTGGMGCTAATGCTAACTGCTGGTTAGCTGGCTAGCTAAATGTAATCGGAGTTGGAGCAAACCTAATGGCTAATTACAGCCTGAAACCAGTGCTGGTGTAGGCATAGATCTGCATGTTTGTGTAATGGTATCTACTAAATCAGAGGAAAAGGTGAAGTATGAATATGTTAGCTAGCTAGCTACGTAAAGGGAAACAACTTCGTATAGGGATCCCTGGGAAACACTGACCAACACTTTGGTTCCTTTCCTTACACACGTCTTCCCTGGCTTATTAATTTGTGTCAAACAACTATGCATTCAAAGTGCTGCCCACTATATCCCAACTATTGAATTACAATCATTATATTTCCATGATTSCAACAGTACACCAATAACCTATGCCTAGATATCTCTTTAAAAAAAAAAAAAAAAAATTATACATGCATGCATACATACTAGAGGTCGACCGATTATGATTTTTTTCAGTGCCGATACCGATTTTATTGGAGGACCAAAAACAATTACAACAATACTGAATGAACAATGAACACTTATTTTAACTTAATATAATACATCAAGAAAATCTATTTAGCCTCAAATAAATAATGAAACATGTTCAATTTGGTTTAAATAATGCAAAAACAGCGTTGAAGAAAAAGTGCAATATGTGTAATGTCAAAAAGCTAACGTTTAAGTTCCTTGCTCAGAACATATGAAAGCTGGTGGTTCCTTTTTAACATGAGTCTTCAATATTCCCAGGTAAGAAGTTTTAGGTTGTAGTTATTATAGTACTATTTCTCTCTACCATTTTATTTCATATACCTTTGACTATTGGATGTTCTAATAGGTACTTTAGTATTGCCAGCCTAATCTCGGGAGATGATAGGCTTGAAGTCATAAACAGCGCAATGCTTGAAGCACAGCGAAGAGCTGCTGGCAAATGCAGGAAAGTGCTGTTTGAATGAATGCTTACGAGCCTGCTGCTGCCTACCACCGCTCAGTCAGACTGCTCTATCAAATCCTAGACTTAATTATAATATAATAACACACAGAAATACGAGCCGTAGCTCATTAATATGGTCAAATCTGGAAACAATAATTTCGAAAACAAAACGTTTATTCTTTCAGTGAAATACGGAACCATTACGTATTTTATTTCACGAGTGGCATCCATAAGTCAAAATATTGCTGTTACATTGCACAACCTTCAATGTTATGTCATAATTACGTAAAATTCTGGCAAATTAGTTCGCAAACGAGCCAGGCGGCCCAAATTGTTGCATATACCCTGACTCTGCGTGCAATGAACGCAAGAGAAGTGACACAATTTCCCTAGTTAATATTGCCTGCTAACATGCATTTCTTAACTAAATATGCAGGTTTAAAAATGTATACTTGTGTATTGATTTTAAGAAAGGTGTTGATGTTTATGGTTAGGTACACATTGGTGCAACGACAGTGCTTTTTTCGCGAATGCGCTTGTTAAATCACCCGTTTGGCAAAGTAGGCTGTGATTCAATGATGATAAATTAACAGGCAACGCAGGACAAGCTAGATAAACTAGTAATATCAACACTGTAGTTAACTAGTGATTATGTTACGATTGATCGTTTTTTTAATAAGATAAGTTTAATGCTAGCTAGCAACTTACCTTGGCTCCTTGCGGCACTCACGTAACAGGTAGTCAGCATGCCACGCAGTCTCCTCGTGGAGTGCAAAGTAATCGGCCATAATCGGTGTCCAAAAATGCTAATTACGATTGTTATAAACTTAATCGGCCCTAATTAATCGGTCGACCTCGAATACATACATACACACAGTTGAAGTCGGAAGTTTACATACACCTTAGCCAAACAAATTTAAACTCAGTTTTTTCCAATTCCTGACATTTAATCCTAGTAAATATTCCCTGTTTTACACAGAACCCAAGCTGGCTGCGCGCGTGCGCCATCGCGCATAAATGTAAGGTTAAAATATAAAAAACTCTGAACCAATTACATTAATTTGGGGACAGGTCGAAAAGCATTAAACATGTATGGCAATTTAGCTATCTAATTTGTCCTATTTAGCTAGCTTGCTGTTGCTAGCTAATTTGTCCTGGGATATAAACATTGAGTTATTTTATCTGAAATGCATAAGGCCCTCCACTCCGACATTTAATCCACACACACAACTGTCAACCGAATCGTTTCTTGGCATCTCTCCTCCTTCCAGGCCTTTTCATCTTTGAACTTATATGGTGATTGGCATCTAAACTTTCTTAGTATTACCACGACGACCGGCAACAAAGTTCGTCTTTCAATCACCCTGCTTCTATAAACCAATGAGGAGATGGGAGAGGCAGGACTTGCAGAGCGATCTGCGTCAGAAATAGAAATGAATTATATTTTAGCCCTTGGCAACGCAGACGCTCGCGAGCAGTGTGGGTGCAATAATTGAATAACATAGGTTCCTACATTAATTTTGCAATGCGAGCTGTGTAGTCAGAGTATTAGGTCAGTTAGGATCACCACTTTATTTAAAAAATGTGAAATGTCAGAATAATAGTGATTCTTATTTATTTCATCACATTCCCAGTGGGTTAGAAGTTTACATACACCAAATTAGTATTTGGTAGCATTGCCTTTAAATTGTTTAACCTGGGTCAAACATTTTGGGTAGCCTTCCACAAGCTTCCCACAATAAGTTGGGTGAGTTTTGGACATTCCTCTGACAGAGCTGATGTAACTGAATCAGGTTTGTAGGCCTCCTTGCTCGCACACGCTTTTCAGTTCTGCCAAACAATGTTCTATAGGATTGAAGTCAGGGCTTTGTGATGGCCACTCCAATACCTTGACTTTGTTGTCCTTAAGCTATTTTGTCACAAATTTGGAAGTATGCTTGGGGGCATTGTCCATTTGGAAGACCCATTTGCGACCAAGCTTTAACTTCCTGACTGATGTCTTGAGATGTTGCTTCAATATATCCTCATAATTGTCTTTCCTCATGATGCCATCTATTTTGTGAAGTGCACCAGTCCCTCTTGCAACAAAGCACCCCACAACATGATGCTGCCACCCCGTGGTTCACGGTTGGTATGGTGTTCTTCGGCTTGCAAGTCTCCCCCTTTTTCCCCAAACATAACGACGGTCATCATGGCCAAACAGTTATATTTTTGTTTCATCAGACCAAAAGACATTTCTCAAAAAGTACGATCTTTGTCCCCATGTGCAGTTGCAAACCGTAGTCTGGCTTTTTTATGGCGGTTTTGGTGCAGTAGCTTCTTCCTTGCGAGCGGCCTTTTAGGTTTAGTCGATATAGGACTCGTTTTACTGTTTCCTCCAGCATCTTCACAAGGTCCTTTGCTGCTGTTCTGGGATTGATTTGCACTTTTCGCACCAAAATATGTTCATCTCTAGGAGACAGAACGCGTCTCCTTCCTGAGCAGTATGATGGCTGCGTGGTCCCATGGTGTTTATACTTGCATACTATTGTTTGTACAGATGAACGTGGTACCTTCAGGCGTTTGGAAATTGCTCCCAGGATGAACCAGACTTGTGGAGGTCTACAATTTCTTTTCTGAGGTCTTGGCTGATTTTCTTTTGATTTTCCCATGATGTCAAGCAAAGAGGCACTGAGTTTGAAGGTAGGCCTTGAAATACATCCACAGGTACACTTCCAATTGACTCAAATTATGTCAATTAGCCTATCAGAAGCTTCTAAAGCCATGACACATTTTCTGGAATTTTCCAAGCTGTTTAAAGGCACTGTAAACTTATTGTTTGTAAACTTCTGACCCCATGGAAATTGTGATACAGTGAAATAATCTGTCAACAATTGTTGGAAAAATGACTTGTCATGCACAAAGTAGATGTCCTAACTGACTTGCTAAAACTATAGTTTGTTAACAAGAAAGTTGTGGAGTGGTTGAAAAATGAGTTTTAATGACTCCAACCTAAGTGTATGTGATCTTCCGACTACAACTATACATACAGTACCTGTCAAATGTTTGGASACCTACTCATTCAAGGGTGTTCTTTATTTTGAAATTTTCCCCCAAAAAATTGTGAAGACATCAACACTATTAAATATCACATATGAAATCCTGTCGTAGCCAAAAGTGTTAAACAATCTATATATTTTTTTAGATTCTTCAAAGTAGCCACCCTTTGCCTTGATGACGACTGCTTTGCACACTCAACCAGCTTCTCCTGGAATACTTTCGCCACAGTCTTGAAGGAGTTCCCACATATACTGCTCACTTGTTGGCTGCTTTCCTTCACTCTGCGGTCCACCTCATCCCAAACCATCTCAATTGGGTTCAGGTCGGCTTATTGTTGAGGCCAGGACATCTAATGCAGCACTCATCACGCTCCTTCTTGGTAAAATAGCCCGTACGCATCCTGGAGGTATGTTGGGTCATTGTCCTGTTGAAAAACAAAACAAATGATAGTCCCACTATGCGCAAACCAGATGGGATGGCATATCGCTGCAAAATGCTGTGGTAGCCATGCTGGTTAGATGTGCGTTAAATTAACCACAGTGTCACCAGCAAAGCACCATCACACCACGCCCTCCATGCTTCACGGTGGGAACTACACATGCGCTGATCAGCCGTTCATCTACTCTGCCTCTCACAATGACATGGCGGTTGGAACCAAAAATCTCAAATTTGGACTCCAGACCAAAGGACAGATTACCTCCGGTCTAATGTCCATTGCTCGTGTTTCTTGGCCCAAGCAAGTCTTTTCTTCTCATTGGTGTCCTTTAGTAGGGGTTTCTTTGCAGCAATTCAACCATGAAGGCCTGAGTCACGCAGTCTCCTCTGAACAGTTGATGTTGTCTGTTTTACTTGAACGTTGTGAAGCTTTTTATTTGGGCTGCAATTTCTGAGGCTGGTAACTCTAATGAACTTATCTTCTGCAGCAGAGGTTACTCTGGGTCTTCCTTTCCTGTGGGGGTCCTCATGAGTGCCAGTTTCCTAGCGCTTGATGGTTTTTGCGACTGCATTTGAAGAAACTTTCAAAGTTCTTGATATTTTCCGTATTGACTGACCCTCATGTTGTAACGATCTGACCCTTTTTTYCCTTCAATTTCCGACTAAAATGACATACCCAAATCTAACTGCCTGTAGCTCAGGACCTGAAGCAAGATATGCATATTCTTGATACCATTTGAAAGGAAACACTTTGAAGCTTGTGGGAATGTGAAATTAAAGCAGGAGACACACTAGATCTGGTAAAAGATAATACAATATATATATTTTTTCTTCATCTTTGAAATGCAAGAAGCCACAATGTATTCCAGTTTTGGCACAATTTTGATTTGGCCCACTAGATGGCAGCAGTGTATGTGCAAAGTTTTAGACTGTTCCAATGAACCATTGCATTTCTGTTCCAAATGTATCATGTCTGCCCAAATGTGCTKAATTGGTTTATTGATACATTTTCAAGTTCATAACTGCACTCTCCTCAAACAATAGCATGGTATTATTTCCCTGTAATAGCTACTGCACATTGGACAGTGCAGTTAGATAAAGACTAATTTAAGCTTTCTGCCCATATCAGATATGTCTATGTCCTGGGAAATGTTTTTGCTAATCACATTAGCTCAACCATCCTGACGGGGCGGGGGGTCACCATTCTCAGAGGTTAAACTAATGGACTGTCATTTTTCTTTGCTCATTTGAGCTGTTCTTGCCATAATTTAGACTTTGCCCTGTGATAAAATACCTTCTGTATAGTACCTTTCCACAACACAACTGATTGGACATGCCAAAAATGTTATTTTAACATGGCACACCTGTTAGTTGAAATGCCTTCCAGGTGACTACCTCATGAAGCTTGTTGAGAGAATGCCAAGAGTGTGCAAAGTTGTTATCAAGGCAAAGGGTTTGTTTAACCCTTTTTTTTGGTTACTACATGATTGCATATGTTATTTCATAGTTTTGAGGTCTTCACTATTCTTTTACAATGTAAAAATAAAGAACCCCTGGAAATGAGTAGGTGTACAGTACCAGTCAAAAGTTTGGACATCTCATGATATGCTGTTTTTACCATATCTCCCAGCCCTAATAAGCAGTATTGTGCAGTCACCACCATCTTGTGACCTTTTGTTAATAGTTTTATTCTGTGTTACAGCATTCAACCCACAAAAAAAATCTTTCTAAATCAAAAGCCATAATTTATTTTTATCAAACCCAACCGATCTCAAAAAGCACATTGCGCGGCAGTAGATGGCAGGGTGAACTCCTAACCACAAGGCCCAACCACACCTTGTAAAACCCAGCTAAAATGGGGCGAAAGTGAATTCAAAGACAATGTGGAACTCTAAAATGTAACGGCGGTCGCTGAATCTCCATTACGAGGGAAGTTACCGGAATGTGCCGGTTTCAAGTGGTGTGTTCTAATGAGAAGGGTCTGCGTCTCTCCACGGCTCTAATTGGTAGCAGCAGGAGTCAAGATCTCCTGCTGTTCCAAGAGCCTCTTGAATCAGCCAGCGCAGGGCGAGAAATCCGCGAGGAAAAGATAATTGGAGCGTGATTGACCACAAAAGGGTGAATCACTGGGCTAATTATGCAGTGAATATGTGTGAACTAGTTGTCTGATTAGAGGCAGGGTACTAGAATGACAGCATGAACCCCTTCAGGTGGTTAGGTCAGTGGAGGGATACAACAGTAAACCCCTCAGGTGAATATGGTGTAATGACAGACTGCAATTTGGGTTGTTTCTTGATATCAGGAACCTGCCATTGGTCAGTTCCGGCCTTATGCAACTGATGGTTTCTCAACACAGATTTGTTTACACAGCAGGTTAGGTGAATTAGCATGGCAGGTTAGGAGACTGTTAAGGTTAGGGAAAGGGTTAGGCTTAGCTTCAATGCCACAGTTGTTAACCAAATAAAAATGTTATTTGTCACATGCGCTGAATACAACCGTTGTGGACTTTACCGTGAAATGCTTACTTACAAGCCCTTAACCAACAATGCAGTTCAAGAAATAGTTACAGGGGTACTGTTACGGAGTCAGTGTGTGGGGTACAGGTTGAGGTAATATTGTACATGTGTGTAGGGGTAAAGTGACTGCATAGATGATAAACAGCGAGTAGCAGCAGTGTAAAAGCAGAGTGGGGGGGTGTCAATGTAAATTGTCCAGGTGGCAATTTGATACATTTCTCAGCAGTCTTGTGCCTTGAGGGTAGAAGCTGTTAAGGAGCCTTTTGGACCTAGACTCTGTTCTCTGGTACCACTTGCCGTGCGGTAGCAGAGAGAAGTCTATGACTTGGGTAACTGGAGTCTTTGACAAACATTTTTTGGGGGGCAATCCTCTGACATTGCCTAGTGTATATGTCCTGGATGGCAGGAAGCTTGGTCCCAGTCATGTACGGGGCCATACGCACTACCCTCTGTAGTGCCTTACGGTCGGATGCCGAGCAGTTGCCATACCAGGCGGTGATGCAATCAGGATGATTTGGGGACCCAAACCAAAGGCTCTTGATTGGGAAAAGGTGTTGTCGTGCCCTCTTCACGACTGTCTTGGTGTGTTTGGACTATGATCCTTTGTTGGGGATGTAGACACCAAGGAACTTGAAGCTTTCAACCTGCTCCACTACAGCCCCGTCAATGTGAACCACTGCTGTCCCCAACGAGAAAAACGGCAACAGACCAATGGCGAGCTTCAATGGGTGTAACTTCATATCAAGAAACCCCTATATCAGAAAACGCCCCTAATTGCGCTCTAAAATTACACCATTCTCCCGCAGGTGGTTAGGTCAGTGGAGGAATACAGCATGAAACCCATACGGTGGAGAGGTACAGTGTGAAACTCCTTGGGTGGTTAGGTCAGTGGAGGGATATGTGCTTAGCCTTTCCCAAGGTGTTTGATTTCTGCTACCAGTGGGTTGTGACCAGGGTTTCCATTAGCTGGTAAAAGCTGGCTTTCGGATTTTAAAATGCAGGTAAATAAATTAAATAGCCGATGAATAAAATTGGCGGCGGCCAATTGTCCTAGCGATGAAAATCCCATTGTGAAATAATGCATTTTTTGCCTATTCATTGATGGAAAATCTGTCAGACAGCGCAAGATCTTCTGCTACAGCATCTCAAACAGCAAATGAATAGGCAACAGAAGGCAGGCTTCATCAGCGTGTCGCACTTTGCAATGATCTGGAGGCAGTATGCAATTTGAGAACATATACTTAATTGTTTGAAACCTGAACCTTTTACTTCAAAGTAGCCTAGCCAAAATCAGACCATATCCCTAGAGGAAATTATTTTATGAACATCCTTTCCTTGTCCAGTAGCCAAAGGCACAGTCCTAGTCATATTAGCAACCCATGCTAGTTGTTGCATATTAAATCTCCCTTCAAAATGTCTAATATATATATTTTCATCTGTCACATTTAGGGCTGACCCCATTTAGTTGACTGTTCGATAGGCTGTTGGTTGACAGATTTATTTTAGTCAAGCAGTAGCTAATAATAATCACCATGGTGTACAAGACAACTGTCTGATTCACACCTGTCTGAGGGGACTGATCCATTGAGGCCTTGGATGGCACAGTCCATCAGACTAAGACGTGCTACTGAAATTGTATATGGTTACAGCACGATACACACCGATGTTCTGGGGTGGTTGCTGCAGCAGGGAGGACTAGCCAGGCCCGGCACAATCAAATCAATTGCGGTCCGACTCCCTCATCATTTGTATTATTTAATCAAGCTTAACACATCAGACAAGATCAGTGCATATAGTTGATTTTATTAAAACACATAGGATGTCTATATGGAAAAATACACTTAACATTTCGACCTATCAATTGGTTGAAAGAACAGACTCTGGCGGCCTATTTATTTATTTTAGTCGGACAGCCCTATTCACGTTAAACCGCTAGCATGTGCGGTGCGCTTTTGACAATGGTGTTCTCGCAATTGTGTTATGGAATAAACATTTGCTCATAGCCTAATGCGTTGTGCGTGTTGCTGTGCTTATAATGTGAAGAAATAATAGTTTATCAACATTTAAGCTAAATGTTCTGATATGTTGCATCACTCATTGCTTTTTAACGTGTTTTATTTTATGTAGCCTAGACCTACTGGTTGTATGACTGTGTGAGATCATCCTACAATTGTTCCACAGTCTGTTTGGAATACGCTATTTATTTTTCTACAAGCTGACCAATAGAATAGGTCACTTTTTCTACTATGGGGGTTAGTAGATTGACAAAGGCTAGTGATTTTGCTTCTTTGTTGTCTTGTTGACTGAGGAAAAGTAAATGTGGATGATTTTTCAAAGTACGACTCAGAATTTGGTGAAGACCACGCATTGTTCATCCTCGACTTGTATGTTCTGTTAATATGATTTACCATAATCTAAATGTGATTTCTGTCATTTTGAGCACCGTCCGGTAAATTTTTATATGCTGCCGGTCAAATGTCCGTCGCCACATTTTCGTAACGGAATACCTGGTTATGACGTACAGGTTTTCATAATATATTCACTCGACTGTTTCCCTGCAGGTGAAGAACAAATTGACAGAGTTATGGTAATTTGTAAATGCATCTATTTTCCAATCCTCGTAAATGTGTCAATTTCATAGGCCTACAGCAGTAGCTTATATATGCCTAATACATAGAATGAGATGGACATGATTTCCTAGGCATTTTGATTTAACTTGATTAACCTGGGTTAAATAAGAGACTTGATCCATCCATATTGATTCAGTGAAGAATGAATTTACTACTACTGGGTGTTACTAATACTACTTGGACTACTACTTACCTGTCCTAAGTAAGTGTGTGTGTTTGTGCAGGTATCTGATTGGCCAGGGAGCCAGTGTGGGGGTGGTGAACAGTGAGGGGGAGACACCACTGGACATCGCTGAGGAGGAGGCCATGGAGGAGCTCCTGAAGAATGAGATCAACCGACAAGGTACAGACAGACCGCAGCACTGACTCACTCGGTCTGCCCCACACTGACCTGCTAATCAACAACAACTCTTTCACTTCTGCTTTCAGTTGAACCATTGCCGGTCAAACATTGTCCACCAAGCACATCATTAATGGGGCTTTTTACATCTATGTAATTGGAAGGGATGTGCCTAAAACGACATAATGGAAATGTTTTTCATTAAGTTTTCAAATTAGATTACTTTTTAATGACAAACGAGTGCTGCTACTTTGCTAGCATCATTCTGTGTTTGCTACATACCAGGCAGTTATGCACTGCCTTTCCAAATAGACGGTTAAGGGATGAGAGGTTGTGTGTGTGTGCGCAATGGATCGTGGTACATGCATCTAGGCCGCTGTGGCCTCCGGTCATATCAGGAAGCAGGCCTCCAGTGGCGTGCACTCAGCTTGGTTCAATAGCACTACAGCCTCCATGGCCAACACCTCACTGGTCTAGTCTAATTCCCCCTTTACTACTTCACCCAATACCAGTACATGATGTCCAGGTATGTCATGCATGTACCGTGTCATAAAGCATTTATGAAATCAAGTGAGACCCAGTCCCGGCAGCTTTGCCTCGGTGGAGAAGTTACATAATGGAGTTTAATGCGATCCACTTAAACTCTGGGTTTCTCTTTGTGGTGAGTCTAAACTGGATGGAAGGCTTTTTCTATTTTAGGCCCTCAGTTGTTGAGATGATGAAATGTACCCCCCCCCCCCCACCTTCTGGTGGGAGGCCTTGTTCAGACGTGCTAATGGCCCCGGGGACAAACCGCTCCTCTGCTCATGATGTAGCTGCGTTGTCGGAAGATTATGGCGTTCTCCTTCACCTAGTAGCCATTCCAAATGCACCTCATCAAATCCACTAAGTGTGGCTGGACACCTTTGCGCTGTTTACGTTGTTAGCCATGCTAGCCACCAGCAATAATTAGAAGTTAGGTAGCAGCTTGTCAGACAGCAGGCCCACCCCCTCTGCTGTTTGCACCCTTCTCCGCTTAGGTTGCTCCTCCCGGTGTAGACGTGTAGAACTAGGGCTCGGCGATATTGTTTTTGACGGTATGTTATGTTTTTGAATAATTAAAGCTCTACATTTGAGTAGTGCGTGACCCTACAGTGGCAACACATACAGTCTAAGTGATTTCAATGGATCTTTCTCCATTCTGTTTTCTACTGTTCAATTCAACTTCATTTTTTTTTTTTWATCTGCATTTCCTGCACTCATTTGAGAATTTTCACACTGCCACAGTACGGCTGCACGATATAGGCAAAAAAACGAGGCCTTATTTTTAACCAAATGTTGCATTTGCGATTTGACTTATGATTTAGATCAAAACAATTGGGTAAACTGTTGGAATCATGGAAATATAATATTTATTTTAATTCTATAGTTAGAATATAAATAATAGTGGGCATTTTGAAGTGTTTGACATGACAACGTATGAAAATGCCAGGGAGGAGTTGACAGGGTAGGAACCAAAGTGGTGGTCTGTTTCCTAAGGGACCCTATAATCTTTGCCTACATTAAATGTTTCTTCATGTAGACAACATTCACACTTTGCCTATACCTCTGATTTATAAGATACTGTTGCACAAACATGCTGATTTATGCCTGCACTGGTATCCGGCTGTATTAACTAGCTACGTTTTCTCTGACTCAGTACATTTATTAGCGGTAAACATGATTTAGCTAAAACGTGCTAAGAGAAGACAAACTAGCTGTTTGCAGATGTAAGAAACACAAACTAATGTAATTATTGAACGCATGTGGATTTATTATTAACTTCATATGGCTGCAATCCCGTTAACGGGATCGATATGACAACAGCCAGAGAAAGTGCAGGGCGCCAAATTCAAACAGAAATCTCATAATTAAAATTCCTCAAACATACATGTGTCTTATACCATTTTAAAGGTCATCTTGTTGTTAATCCCACCAGTGTCCGATTTCAAATAGGCTTTTCAGCAAAAGCACCACAAACGATTATGTTAGGTCACCACCAACTCAAAGAAATTCTGCCATTTTTCCAGCCAAAGAGAGGAGCCACAAATAGCACAAATAGAGATAAAATGAATCACTCACCTTTGATTATCTTCATCAGATGACACTCATAGGACTTCATGTTACACAATACATGCATGTTTTGTTTGATAAAGTTCATATTTATAACAAAAAATCTGAGTTTACATTGGCGCGTTACATTCACTAGTTCCAAAAACATCAAGTGATTTTGCATAGCCACATCGTTTAAACAGAAATACTCATCATAAATGTAGATGATAATACAAGTTATACACATAGATATACCTCTCCTTATCCTTAATGCAACCGCTGTGTCAGATTTTTTTTTAAACTTTRCGGAAAAAGAAAACCATGCAATAATCTGAGACGGCGCTCAGAACAATAGCCAAATTATCCGCCATGGAGTCAACAGAAATGAGAAAATACATGATAAATGTTTCCTTACCTTTGATGAACTTCATCAGAATGCAGTCCTAGGAATCCCAGGTCCACAATAAATGCTTGATTTGTTCGATAATGTCCGTTATTTATGTCCAATTAGCTACTTTGGTTAGCGCGTTTGGTAAACAATTCCAAAGTTACAAAAGTTCTGTAACAGTCAGTAGAAACATGTCAAACGATGTACTGACTCAATCTTTAGAATGTTAATATACATCTTGAATAACGTTCCAACCGGAGAATAACATTGACTTCAGTTGAGCGATGGAACGGAGCTGCCTCTCACATGAACGTGCGTGTTCAGTGCGTTGTCACCTCATGGTAGTGGTGAATCATTCCTGTCCCCTTCGGCCCCCCTTCACATTAGTCATCAAAGTTCTATTGACTGTTGACATCTAGTGGAAGCCGTAGGAAGTGAAAACTCATCCATACCTCGCTGTAATTTCAATGGGAGCTTGGTTGAAAATCTAGCAGCCTCAGAAAAAAATCCAAACAGGAAGTGGAACTTATGTTTTTGCCTGCCATATGAGTTCTGTTATACTCAGACATAATTCAAACAGTTTTAGGAACGTCAGAGTGTTTTCTTTCCAATACTAATAATAATATGCGAATATTAGCAACTATGACTGAGGAGCAGGCCGTTTACTCTGGGCACCTCTGTGTACCTTTCATCCAAGCTACTCAATACTGCCCCTGCAGCCATAAGAAGTTAAGAAGCAAAGTAGAAACATCGTTGTCATCAACATTGTGGCATGTGCTGCATTGACCATGCAGACTGGATTAAGGGTGTGTTCGTAAAATTCACTCGTGTGCCAGAGAGCGCTCCGGGTGTTCGTAAATTCAGAGGATTGTCAGATTTGTCTCTTTGTAAATTCAGATTGTTTCCGTGCTCGGAGGGTTTCGAGCACACACTGGATGCTCTGGCCAAGGAGTAGTGTTGATCCGAGCGTTCGGACCTCACAACGGCAGTCAAGCACCCAAGCTAACTGCCGATAATTAGCTAGCTTGCTAGTTAATTCCAGACATGAATGAGAGAACACCTCACTCACCCTTTTACTTGCCCTAGCAGAGCTGGTTAAACTGTTTTCATGTTATCCTGAGTGTTGGTGTCTAACTGTGCTGCTGGCAAAAATGTAAGCTTTTTGCCGGTGTTTACTGACACCGGCCATATTCAACAGGTGTTTAGCGTTCGTAAATTCATCAGATATTCTGCGCTTTGGCACACTCAGACGAGTGCTCTGAAATCGGAGTAGATGGGGCGTGTTCGTAAATTTACTCTGGCTATGTGTCTCGTGGTCAAGCAACAACAAGGCCCTCCTTGAGTGACAGTGGGCTGTGCGGAAAGTGTCGTGGAGAGAGATGACTCAAGTAGCGTGTAAACTATAAAAAATGGACGTTACACACGGCATGTCACATTTAACAAACCAAACATTCAAATACCCTTACAGAAGGTAAAGAACAAAACCAAACCGGTCCATGCAGCAGTAATGGTATATAGTAAAATACACTATACAGCCCAGCCTTAAGTAGAACCAGACTAGCCCCAGTAACATGAACCAGGTATGAGGTGGAGGGACCTGGAGCAGGGCTTGGCTGAGGTGGTCAGAGCCCTATCCCTTTAAACACTCCTCCAGTCCTAAGGGCTGAATGTGCAGAATTCATTCAGCAGTTATGACCTCTCCTCCTGTTTTGTTAGCATGCTACGCTACTTAAGAGTATTATATAACGGAGGCGGTGGCTTATCCCACGGGAGCCCCGCGCGTCTCAGCCGACTGCAGCTTTCTGCCTTCGTTTGCTGGGCTTGATGGATACGCAGTCTGCGGCTTTGGAGCGCGACGTCAGTACGTCAGCTCCCAAGATCCCTTATTGACAGACACACAAACCCCTGCCTGCAGCACCACAGTGTTGCACACCACTGCATTAACCATCAATCATATGACAGACATCAAACCATTGGGCCAAGCCTTTTTAACATGCAAACGTTTCTCCCCCCTGGCTGTATCTGATCAGTGATACCACATAATTTTTTGTGTCGAAGGGCAGTTACACTGGCAATTAGTTTGCAGCAGAGTTGCAGCACGAGTGGATTGCCCAAGCTGTTCGATGGAACTCCACATAGGGAATGAATTCATGAGCATTTGTTCTTGAATTTACCACAATGTCTAGAGCAGCTCTCCGTGTTCAGTAAGGGACAGTGTTGTACAACTCCCTCTGTATGTTTTAATGGGATTTTCACCTCCCGTCGCATAGTCTCCTCTCGAAAGAGATACATTTTTAGTCATGGGGTTAAACTCGTTAAGGAGCCACCACCATTCCCCCGCAGCTGGCTCCACCTTCAGATCCCCTCTCTGCCTCCCAGACATTAGGTGACTGGGCCCCCACCCACTACCTCTATAACTGCCCATAAGGGCTGTCTCTGATGCTGCCCCCCCCCCCCACACACACACACACACAGTTTCCCTGCTCAATTTCTTGGGGTAATTTAGTTTTGGCTAGTCAGCAGGTTTTCCCTCCGCTGAATTTAGTCATGTGTTATCTCATCCTCAGAGGTCCAGGCGACTTTCCTCAGAGGATTCTCATGTTTGCGCCAGGTCAGATTCTTTGGGATATTTTCCATTTTGGCATTACCAGACCATATGCAGGCCTAGCTTTGAGAGAGGGGGAGGGAGTGTGGTGGGGACTTAATCAGTCAGTTTTCTGGTCGACTGGCTTTTCTCTATTTATTTTCTCAGCGTCCCGGTCGAAGGTGCAATTTTCTCTTGAAAAAGCAGCTTTGAATGTGTCCAGTTCCTCCACCAGGCTGCTGTTTTGTAGTCCTACTAAGGATCTATTAGTCTCCCTGCCTTTTTATAGAACCAGTACAGGCTACTCCTTAAATTCCCTGCTCTCTAGTAAGCGATGGGCCCTATTGTAACAGATGGGATGGGGATGCAATAAACATTTATACAGGCCAATTACTGCAGGGCTAGTAATGTTGATAATGCCTTGACTAATAGAGTTCCCCTGCCTTGCTGGTGCATTTGTAAAACATGCATCTGTGAGGTTGTGGACATCTCACCTTTTGTACCACAGTCCACCCGTTCCACAGGCTGTATGCGCGGCAGCCCAGCAGAATAAAGGACTAATTGAGATCCATTATGACAGCAGTGCATTGTGTATTACACTGTAATGGAATCACATGGACTGGACTAAAGGGCAAAGCATTACTGAACACTGCAGCCATGGTGCCATCTGCCCCCAAGACCAGCCTGAACCCATTGATTCACTTCTGTATTGGAAAAATCTGTTTCCTTGGACCATTCATTTGTGCAGTGAGTCAGGAATTTGACTCGTGGAGCCACACCCATCCTCCTTTCAAATGGAGCTTGTTTATTCCATGCAGCCAGACGTCATTGTGACCCAAGGTATCGGTGATGAAAGGGATGGGGAAACTCAATGCAAAAAGGCTTATAGTTTAGCTTGAAGTATTTTTGTCATAACCATTAACTCTTACTGCACAATGTGAAAGTAAAACCAAACTAGATGGACTGTGCAGCAGGATTGGTTCTTGGGCAGCCAGGAGTCAGTTTCAGACCTTCTCTGAGTCGTCTTAATTTCTTCCCACGATTGAAACGCAGCATGCAGACAAGCGGCGCTCTGTCAGTGAATTTGTGCAGGAATTTTTGCCAAGGTCCCCTAGCTGACAGATCTACGTCCCTTGTTCTCCTCCGCTGGCGCCAGGCCAGAACTTCTGGCTGGAGTAAACTGCTCCCTGTCCATCCAGCCTAACACACTGTCAGACAGTTGGAATCTTCTTTTGTCCTTTTAATTAGTCACGCTTCAACTTGGTAATCTCATCAACAATGACAAGTAGTGTTAACAAGGCACTTAACCAGCGCTGATTTAACTAATGTCGATCTGTTTCTGAATAAAATCAACTATTCCTAGACCTTCTATTCGATCTTAGTCAATCTTTATTTGTTAATGCTGCTTGACTTTCCTTGGCCTTCTCATGAATGGAAAAATAAAGTGACTTCATGAATGGATAGAAAAAGAAAGTCCAGCCTTTTTTGCAAGAGCTGACCAATGAGGGATGACGGTGCATCATACGAGGAACCCAAAACCTATAGGATCAGCTGAAGTGTTGTTGGCTTCCACCCCAGAGCACTTAGTGCTCAACTACATAAACAATGAGCATATCAACTCACAGCTGAGTAGTCAGACACGCCTTCACCAGTCGCTCCAAATTTCAGCCGTCTCATGTTTCAGTCGAGTGTCAGCAAGATAGTACACGCCTGTTCCTGCAACAGCCTGTATCCTGTATAGTGCCGGCCTATACCTTTGGACATACTGACCCACATGGAAAACGTACTCTGTGTTTGCTCTGTCCCAGAGCAGTGATAACATGGACAAAATATTGAAATAAGCAATTTGTCAGAGGTCAGAGGCCTCTAGTCTATGGAAAAGAGTTCTAGCTTTGCTCCCACTCACTTTGCACAACCACAAGTGGATTATTTGCTTAAACTACATGCCTACATGGCTTGGATTTTGACACCTCGCCATACAAACTGTCAAATGTCCATAGCTCGCTTACAACACTGTGTAAACCATAGGGACATTTAGCCTGTTGTGTAATATTCCAGGTCAGATTTGTGCTGTGTAAAGGGTATCAGACTCATTGACTTTTCATCCATTGTTAGTTTCAAATGAAACTCTGGACTGTAGTTCCCCATTTGAGTGTGAGCCTTCAACTCATTCACTTAAGGCCATGTGTGGCAAGCATGTGTATGTGGTGTGTCCATTTTCAGCTAATTTCATGGTTCCATTTTTGTCTTTGAATCACTTCTGTAATATTGTGATGATAGTTCCCTGGGGTTGAATGGCAGACAGGCAGCATTTATTTCCTGACAGTTTCTGCCTTCTACTGCTCTTTTGTAGCCTAGATAATCTCCAGTGTTTATAGGGACGTGCCTCTTAAGTAGCAGTTAATCCACTGAGGCCAGACTAACAGTGGTCACCGTTACACTCCGCCCTCACCAGGCGTGGACATCGAGGCGGCCAGGAAGGAGGAGGAGCGGATCATGCTGAGGGACGCCCGGCAGTGGCTCAACAGCGGAACCATAAACGACGTCCGACACGCCAAGTCCGGGGGGACTGCCCTCCACGTCGCCGCCGCCAAGGGATACGCAGAAGTTTTAAAGTAAGTCCAGACTCCTTACCTCGCCTTTACCTCTAACAAGCTGTAGCCCATCTTTGGATTCCGTTTTATTCTAGACTTAGCGCCTTTAACGCTGATTTAAAAGATATTTCCACTTACATGTTGTCGTTAGGTATTTGTTGTTCTTCGGTGGATGCTGCTTATAGTCATGTCCCTTGTGGGATTTTACTTCATCAGTGGTTATCAAGAGCCCATCTTCAGCTCTGGCCTGTCAGTACAGACAGACTGCCTAAGGGAGGGACTGCAGCACCCTGTCCATCTGCTCCTGGGAATGCAGCCAACGAAGTCTCCCACACACTCCACTGCCATAGTTGGCTAACACTAACATCTACCATGTTGAGTACCAGATACTCAGAGGTCAACATTTTTCCTGGCCTGCAAGATGTTTATTGACTGATATAGGGTTCTTAAACATTTGCACGAATGTATTTGCACTTATGCAAATAGTTGATGGAATACTTTTTGGTTTATTTGTGTCTTTGGGTTCTGTTTTTGCCTAACTAATACGAAATACAGCCATAATGCTGGCACAGTAACAAAAGCCTGGACACTGGCAATGACTGATAAGATTAGGTTGCAGCATCAAATCCAAAAGAACAAGATTAGCTAAATCTCATAAACACTATTTTTGTTCCCCCCCCCTGCGCCCCCCAGGCTTTTAATCCAAGCAGGGTATGATGTAAATATTAAAGACTTTGACGGCTGGACMCCGCTCCACGCTGCTTCACATTGGGGCAAAGAGGAGGCCTGCAAGATACTGGTGGAGAACCTGTGTGACATGGACCTTATCAATAAAGTGGTGAGTAGTACTTCTATGGCATCTCCATCCTCTATCCATACCCTCGAAGGTTCAGTTGTATATGGAGCATGTAATGTTACGTACTGTACTGCACATATGTGCTCTTCTCATAACACTAGTTCTGAGAATTGTGTGTTTCCTCCTCAGGGTCAGACGGCTTTTGATGTTGCAGATGAAGATGTCCTTGGCTACTTAGAGGAATTACAGAAAAAGCAGAATCTGGTAAGCCAGTGTGGCTAATGCTTACATAAGAGCTTTCATTTGAGCCTGGATGAACTGCATAACCTGCTATTGAAGCTTTCAAAAAGGGAAACAGTCACTGGTATATGCCTTGCAGGTGTAAGCGCTGTCTCTTATACACATCTAGATGTGTATAAGAGACAGGTAGTACTACTATGGCTTCTCTATCCATACCCTCTAAGGTTCAGTTGAATATGGAGCATGTACTGTTACGTACTGTACTGCACATATGTGCTCTTCTCATAACACTAGTTCTGAGAATTGTGTGTTTCCTCCTCAGGGTCAGACATCTTTTGATGTTGCAGATGAAGATGTCCTTGGCTACTTAGAGGAATTACAGAAGAAGCAGAATCTGGTAAGCCAGTGTGTGGCTAATGGTTACATAAGAGCTTTCATTTGAGCCTGGATGAACTGTATAACCTGCTATTGAAGCTTTCAAAAGTGAAACTGCGACTCACTGGTATATGCCTTGCAGGTGTAAGCATAGCAGAAGCCCTTGATCAAATCTGACAATTTTGTTTTTTTTTACGACTGAAAGTTTTAAGTTATGGCGTTAGGGTACTAACTGCCGTCAATCATTAAAAAAACATTCTCCCATTGCAGCTCAATAGTGAAAAGAAGGATGTTAAGAAGTCTCCCTTGATAGAAACGACGACCACTGGGGACAACAATCAAAATCTAAWATCCATTAAGAGGTAAATGTCCTGGTTGGGGGGAAAATGGGGTGACATTAGGTAGTCACTCAGTGAAATACAGTCATGTAATTGATTGTCAATCTTTTATGCATTAACCCCAGGGTAGGTCACCCACCCCCTCTTTTACACTGCTGCTACTCTGTTATCTATGCGTAGTCACATTAATGACTCTACCTACATGTACGTATTACCTCAATTACCTTGACTAAGCGGTGCCCACGCACATTGACTCTGTCCCGGTACCCCCTGTATATAGTCTCGCTATTGTTATTTTACGGCTGCTCTCTAATTACTTGTTCCTTTTATTTATTTTTCGTATTTTTTAAACTGCTTTGTTGTTTAGAGGTTTGTAAGTAAGCATTTTCACTAAGGTCTACCTGTTCTATTCGGCGCATGTGACTAATACAATTTGATTTGAGGTCTAGGCCACGGGGCAAACCATCGTTTAAGTGCCTGTTTGAAATACCATGCTTTCAGTACATTGAAAGTAGCTCCAAGTCATTGAGGCACCCTGATAATATGGAGGTTTATGGGTGTTACTCTGAAATGGTGCACACATGTCTTTGTAGTCTGATAATAATGAATCCATGCAGACTGAAAGTACCAAACATTGTGTGTTCCAGCAAAGAGACCCTCCTCCTGGAGCCCGAGAAGCCCGCCCCGCGCATCGAGACCCTGGAACCGGAGAAGGTGGACGAGGAAGAGGAGGGCAAGAAGGACCAGGAGTCCAGCTGCTCCAGCGAGGAGGAAGAGGAGGAAGACTCGGAGTCTGAGACTGAAGCCGGTACGTTCTACCTACTGTAATGGTACAATAACCTCAATGGCAAGCAGGGTGTTTCTAAACCTTGACCTGATTTCAATCTAAGCCATTAGCCCAGAGTCCCAAGTCTGAAGACTTTAGACCCTGTCTACATTAGTTGAACTGATTGTAAATGTTGTAGATGTACTCTTTTGAATGGTGTCTGTATACACTTGTTGCAACGACATGAACATCGTTGGTTATGACATCCCATATGGTCATTGTCTTTMTGAAAAAGTATAAACACAAACGACGGTCTGCATGACATAAGCAAAATATGGTCCAAAAAGCATACCTGTTCTATTTTAACACCAACAAACCCATCTGTTTAAAAATTATTTTAGTACTAAAACACATTTCTGAAGAGGGGTTTGGTGCTAGCACTGTAGCTTGCTGCTTGGCTAATCAGACCATATCTTACAAACAACAGTTGCAACGATGGTCTGCAGACTGTCTACCTGAGTATCATTTTATTTTATTTTATWGCCAACGACACTTGTCGCATTTTAATGGTCTACAGACATGTAGTTAGATGAAGTATAGACCCGTCTTTATGCATCAGTAACTCATACTGGCACCTCTATTCCTCCCCTCCAGACAAGAGCAAGACGCCTGTCCCTGTGAGCAACAGTAACGGCACTACTGTGGTGCCAGCGCCGACCAGCGCTACGGTGTCTTCCACCTCCCCAACCAGCCCCACTAACCAGGTGACTCTCACCTCGCCTGTCAAGAAGGTACGGCCTGGTGGATAGGTCCACTGCAGTCCTCCACTAGTCCTCGTCAGCCTCTTCTGCAGAGAGTTTATCACGCCTTTACAGCTCCCACTACTAAGTAACTCTTTCTACAGTCACATGCCTGACCAAGTTGTTCCGTGTCCCAGAAGTTTGTTAGTTATAGAACCTAAAAGGAAGGTTTAACCGCTGATGCGTTAGGATATAAACTTTCATCCAGGATACATAGCGACACCTAAGCTCAGTTTATGGATGCATCTTTCACATGAGGCCCTGAGATGAGACATCTGTACACCTCACCGGTATACAGATCGATATAATTCAATGTCTATTTAGTTAAAGCGTTAACACAAACCCACGCTTCACGCTTGGCTCAAGTTACACGGGGTTTACGTAAAGGGGGTTACGTTGGATTTGTCACATGAATAGTACAACACTTGGGTAGGTGTTGTCGCCGCCTGCGGTACACTGAACAGATACAAGTGTCAGAGGCCCAGGGCGCGAGTTACGATTAGTTGAACTGGAGATCTGGTCTTCAACAAACATGGCAGTGGTTGTACATGGGGGTGAGTAGTCATTGCTCAATGTTAACGGTACACTGTAACACTGTTGGCCTTACCTGTGTCCTTCCAGGGGTCATCAGTCAGATATTTTAGCAGTGTTGATTATTACGAGACACAATGAGGATGGGAATTTATCATTCAAAAATGGCCCACTTTGTCTGCTGCCCTCTGCAGTGCAGATGTGGCGTTGCAGCTGACAATGTACTCGGTGACCTCAGTCCATATACTGTGTCTTGAAGTGTAGACCTGTTACTCTCTTCAGAGGGCACTTCTGCTTTATTCCCTCATAAGAACTGAGGCGGGGGACTTACGCCACATTATCCTAATGATACTACAAACTACTCTTACTATAAATGTACTATCTTTCCTTCAACACCACTGGCACATTATCATTAAACTAGAAGAAGAAAAACCTGTTAAGCTACAAACAATACCCAGTCTTTACTACTTCTGTTTTTACGTCACTTTGAAGTCCAATATTTTTAAATGGTCACGTTTTCCCTTTAAGTTGAAGTTATGTGCCCATGTAAATTTCTCCCATTGGCTGTATCCTCCATCTGATTGCATTTTCTTGGAGGACTCTGCATTCAAGCTGAAGTCCAGACTATGAAATATACCCATCACTATCCCAGTTATCCATATTTCCTGTTATCTCTCTTGTAGAAATGCTCTTATTCCCCTCCTACTTTAATGCCTAGCACACACACAACACAATGTCTTCTGTCTAACGAGAGTGAGCAAAAAGATTAACAATGTCCGCTTTGAGACTAGCATTGTCTTGTCTTTTCAAAAAGCCTCTCGTGTCCTGCGAGAGCTGTCACTCACTCAACCAATAGAAACGATTGACCCCCTTGTCAGTAAACATTGTGTGGTGTGATCAGGCCTTAAAATATGTCTTTGTCTCTGTCTGTGCAAGGTACTGTCCATCTTTGCTGCTGCTTCTGTCTCTCTACCCTGTTTCTGTTTCTCTTTGTCCGCCCCTCTCTCATCATGGCTCTTGTCTTGGTTGGCTTTAGTCTGATTATATTACTGCCCTCATGCCTGTGGCGGAGCCAAGCTGTCCTGCATTGTGGCGTCAAGGCTTGCGCAAAACTGGCATTTCTCTTGTGCCCAAAAAACCCATGGTGAGGCATTGGTGTGTTCGGAGTTTATTAGTTACCATGCCCTTTGTGCCTTCGCACCAAACAACAACTTGCCTACTCACCTGACCCCAATAGCACATCCAGTCACCACTCTTGCTAACCCCCCTAGTGACAGTCCTCCCCGCCAAAACATTTATTTTCTGCATGTGTCTTAAAACACAGTCCTATAATGCTTTCTCTGTGGCCCATGTGCTCGAAATATTGTCTATTTGATGTCTCTCTAGCCATTATGTGTGCAGTGTAACAGTGTGCCCAAGGCTTGTGTGAGGACTTAACATAGCCTCTAAACCTAACAGGTTGAATTGACCCGTCCCATCCATCATGCACTAACTGGAGTTTCAGTGAACAGTGTTTTGTTAGTCTCTTTAGTGTCTGATTCAGGCGCGCCACTGCTGCTAAGTAAGGAGTTTGTACTCTGTCCCTCAGTCAAAAGTCTAATACCGGAGTTATTACTTTTACCTTTATTTTGCAGGGAGTCCCATTGAGTCCAAGGTCTCTTTTTCAAGGGAGCCGTCGACCTAGACATGGTTATGTTATTTCTAGGGGTACAAGTCACTTGTGGTGTCTCAAGCATGTCTCCAGACCTTTGGTTTCCCCTCCAACATGCGCCTCTACTCAAACATCCCCTGCATTTTGTTGTCAATCCATGACACGTTCTCAAGTGCTTCCAGAGATCAAACAGTAGCCTCTGCAGATTCATTCCACACCAAACGCCTTTGCTTTTTGACCTCTTGATTAACCTCTGTGGACTGCTCTGTGTTCTTCACCCAAGAAAACTAAACCCCGGACTGCTGCCTTCGTCTGCTTCTGAATAAACCTCCTTTATTAACGATTCTAAGCTAACGGCTAACCACTAACCCCTCTCCCCTCTCTCTCCCCAGGTGGCCCAGCAGGTGTCCCCTGCTGGTAAGGTCTCTCCTAAAGAGGTCTCCCCTAAAGATAAACAGGAGGATGACAAGACTAAGAAATCGGACGAGTCCCGGCGTCGTGGCGCCTGGGGCTGAGGAAGACTGGCAGCTACGGGGCACTGGCGGAGATCACGGCCACTAAGGGGCCCAGAAAGAGAAGGACACTGCCGGGGTGATGCGCTGCGCCTCCAGCCCCCGCCTCTCCTCCTCCCTGGACAACAAGGACAAAGAGAAGGTCAGTAGCTAACTAACACCACACTCTGACCCCAGGCCTCAGTGCCTGTCTGACCCCAGGCCTCAGTGCCTGTCTGACCCCAGGCCTCAGTGCCTGTCTGACCCCAGGCCTCAGTGCCTGTCTGACCCTATAGGACTTTGTAACTCTGCCTGGAAGGCCAATCCCGGAGTCACTCTCTCCACTGTTGAGATTGGTGTTTTGCCAGTACTATTTAATGAAGCTGCCAGTTGAGGACTTGAGGCATCTGTATCTCAAACTAGACACTAATGTACTTGTCCTCTTGCTCAGTTGTGCACCGGGGCCTCCCACACTTTCTATTCTGGTTAGACAGTTTGCGCTGTTCTGTGAAGGGAGTAGTACACAGCGTTGTACCAGATCTTCAGTTCTTGGCAATTTCTTGCATAGACTGACGAGTTTCAGAAGAAAAGTCTTTGTTTCTGGCCATTTTGAGCCTGTAATCAAACCCACAATTGCTGATGCTCCAGATACCCAACTAGTCTAAGAGAGGCCCGTTTTATTGCTTATTTAATCAGAACATAGTTTTCAGCTGTGGTTACATAATTACAAAAGGATTTTCTAATGATCAATTAGTTTTTTAAAGGATAAACTTGGATTAGCTAACACAACGTGCCATTGGAACAGAGGAGTGATGGTTGCTGATAATGGGCCTCTGTAAGCCTTTGTAGATATTCCATAAAAAATCTGCCGTTTCCAGCTACAATAGTCAATTTCAACATTAACAATTTCTACACTGTATTTTTGATCATGTTATTTTAATGGTTAATTTTTTTTGCTTTTCTTTAAAAAACAAGGACATTTCTAAGTGACCCCAAACCTTTAAACGGTAGTGTATGTATGTATATGTCCAGCTGCTTGGACATATAGTACGATTTGAAACGGATGTCATCATTCATATGAAGTTGATGGTTCACCATTCCAGACTGTTTTGATAAGTTGCGTTGCTAGGTTGAAGTTGAAATCCACTGTCGATTGAGACTGGTTTGTTGGCTGTGGACAATGCATGAAGAATGTTAGTAGATGTAGCATGTGTTTGTTTAGGAGCTCAAGCAAATGGCTCCAATGTTTCATGTGCAGGAAAAAGACAAAGGAACCAGACTTGCCTACGTTGCCCCCACCATCCCCAGGAGACTGGCCAGTACATCAGACATTGACGAGAAGGAGAACAGGTGAAGTGCCAGCGTGGTCCCTCTGAAGGGAAAAGTGCATTGACAGGAGCACCACCTGCTGTTCACTGCTGTGTGTTACAGGCCCAAAGCAGCACTGCATGTTGTCTTAATGTAGCCGCTCTGCTGCATCTGAGTACTTCAGTTTACAATGAAAAATCTATAGATTTAAAAAGTGGCCTCATACATATTTCTTGAAGTGTAGGAATTAGTTACAGGAAAATTATATTCTCAATGTTCACATTTGGCCAGCATCAATCAGGTTGACAATATCTAGAATAATATGTTACAAATATTGGTCATTGATACTTTGTTAGTCATTACTAATTTACATTTAGAGACATTTAGTGGATTTATCCACTATTGACTTGTAGCACAATGCTGTGGGTCCTTGCCAGTATTGTGGAGCCCTGGGTGATATTGTAGTGTGTGGTTCCAATCCCAGGGACTCTGCTGCTAGTCTGGTACGTAGTGGCTCCTACACCAGGAGACGCTGGGACGATGAGCTGAAGAACAGTGAAGGAAGCGCTTCCACCAACCGAACAACACCCAGCTATCAGCGCAGGTTAGCCACGCTTCACGATATGCTACCCACGCTTCACGATATGCTACCCCTCATTCCTCAACCTGACCGACTCACTACACCAGATCAGTGCACCAGATCAGTGCACCATCTTCCATTCATTCAGTACTAGTTCTGGACTCGTGGAGATCTCCAGACTCTTAGTAGTTTTGCTCATTCCTCATGTCAATTTGATTTCGCACTGTCATTTGACACAAGTGCACGTACATGCTTAACATGCAAACATCTACTGAGAAAATCCATGCAAGTCAGTCCAACGCCTCTGTCTCACACGCCACAGTCTCCTGCATGACTGTACTAGTCCTGTCGGGTTTCTGTGTAGTATAGAGAAACTAAAGGCACATCAGGTTCTACATTACAATCTGCCATTGTCACACTCTTATAGCCTGCAAGGTTCCAAAACTACATTATCCAAAATCCATCACTACAGCTCAAGAAACCGAGTCATGGACCAAGCGTATCAGAGCTTAGTTTTATACATGTTACATGTATGTTATGTAAAAGTGTGGTGTGCGCCCCCTTGCTAACATGCCTATCTCGCCCACCTCCACACACTGCCAGCACGTCCCACACGCTAACGCTAGGGCGGAGCGGCAGCACGCGGGACGTGCCAGCCAAGTCCTCGTCTGCCTCCAGCTTGGACCCTATCACCTGTAACACTAAACCCTGGCAGTCACCCACCTCCCACTACCAGTCTTGCAGCATTTACCGCAGGTATACCACCAGCCCCCACTGATCAACAACCTCTATCCACCTCCACTGTCTGTCTGTCTGTCTGTCTGTCTCGGTCGGTCGGTCTCGGCTGCATAAGTGTTGTGTAGTTTCATGCGTCTTTGACTGGTGTTCTCTTGACCCTCCCATCAACTGAAGAGAGATCAACCCCATTTTGGAATAATGGCTAATGGAGAGGAATTCATCTTCAAAGGCCACAGTGTTAACTGTTTTTGATCGCCTAGTTTTCATGACATTCCTTGTATGGGTAATGGGTCCTCTCCTGTCCAGTCTATCTTTCACTCTCCTTCCCTCTTCCTCTTTCCTCTTCTCTCATTTTTTATCTGACTGTTGTTCCACTGGTATCCACAGTGGTTCCTTTGGCAGGAGGCACGAAGACCTGGGTTCGACCACCTCTTCCTCCACTAGCACTACCACCACCACCTCGTCTGTTACCTCGCCCACCAGCCACCGTGACCGCAGCCTGCTCTCCAGCCTGGGCTCCTCCACCCGCACCGGATCCTCCAGCCTCACCAGCAGGTACACACACTGCACCACTATGGAAAATAAGTCAATTTTATTTATTATCATAAGGTCACTTTTAAAAATCTAGATTGCAGGAAATGTCAGTTTCAGGTGTTAAAAAATCCTGGGAGAACCCTACACACATATATGAATGTAAAAATGTTAGTCATATTTTGAAGTCCTGTGTACAATTGTTTGGATCAGGTACTGGGCAGAGGAAAGTGCGGAGAGGGAAAAGGAGCGGGAGAAGGAGTCTGCTGCAGTCATCCCTACGATTAACACTGCTTCTACCACCACCACGTCCACTACTGGCACTATCATTGGCTCTGACGGCAGGGAGAGACGCAGGTCCGACACGCGCACGTACGCGCACCCCCCGCCTACACACACGCACACACTCTGAAATGCAAACATGGAAACACACATGGATGCCCACACGTGACACCCACAGGGGGAAAACAAGGATGTCACTGATACACACCGTGTCTATTATTTTACACAAAGCTCATGTTTTTTCTCTTGTTTATGCAACTAGAAACAATGTAATAACTGCCGTCTCTCAGAAAGCGGAATATCTTTAAGCTAGCAAGATCCTGTGCTGTTTGAGATTGCATTGCCTCTATTTGAGAATTGGGTGTGATCTCCTACAGTGTGTACACACTGGAGGAGGAGCGGGAGTCTGTTAAAATGAATGGGGTTAAGAGCACGTCTTCCTGTGAAGTCACTGCTGCTGAAAGAAGCCACCTGTTCTGGGAAGGTTCTAGAACCCTGACTGCTTCAGAAAGTTCTCCTTATAAGGAAGATGGGTTTCTCAAGGCCTAGCCAAGGCTCACAAGTGATTGAGTTGATATTTTTATATGGGATGAAGGAACACATTCCCTCTTCAAAGAAAACATTAGTTACCTGTCTTGTTGCTCGCTCAATATTTGCAATATTTTGAGACTAACGCTAAATAAAAGGTGAAAGGAGATTAAATATCTTCACAGCTGATAGTACAATAAGAATATGGTTGATTAAATGGTTAGCAGACAAAACACTTGGATGTTAGATTTGCCACTTTAGATTGTTGTTGACAACTGTTGAAGTAAATAGCCTAATCTCATAACTACCATGTCGATCATCCTTACGTGTGGCTATAGCTTGTTTTTGTTCAAGGTCGTACCTTACTCCTGTCCTTGTTTGTGTTGCAGATCGTACCTCACACCTGTCCGGGATGAAGAGTCGGAGTCCCAGAGGAAAGCCCGCTCCAGACAGGCTCGACAGTCCAGACGGTCTACCCAGGTTAGTGAAGACGTCTGTCCTAACTCTGCTTCTGAACTGGGCCTAAATGGCCAATGACAAAATACGTGTCGTTAAATGCAGTGTCAACTGAGTCACTTCTTATTGGACTTTGTAATGGTTGGTTGGTTAGTCCATTTCTCTACTATGAGTCATTAAAAAAAAGTTATGTACATGTTATCAATTATTCTGCCTTAATGTGGCTTGGGGTAATATAGCTGAACTGATTGTTGTTAAAAATCCCAAAAAAGTTGCCCGTTTTTATTGTGGAAACATAAACTTTGTGTAAATTGGCAAACATTCCTAAGCGTATCGAGTTTTAATGAGATTGTTTACAAGCCGTAGGAAACTGGGCTGGTCCTTCTCCACACTGTCACTAATACTATCTGAAATAACTAAATATGGTTCAGCTTAAAATGCCCTGTTAAATTGCCCACTTTTTATAACCAAAATAATGTTCACAGTGCAATAAGTGAATGCCTGAAATTAGTTGTACATTTTCCTCTTCCAAAATGTAGATTAATGCCATTTTGTAGTTTTTCCCCTCCACGAGGAAATGTAATTGACCAAATAAAAAAACATTGCTGCTGCAACCCTTTTCGTCAGAGTTTCACTAAATTCTCTCAATTTCCTCTCAGGGTGTGACTCTGACTGACCTCCAAGAGGCAGAGAAGACCATCGGCAGGAGCCGCCCCATACGGACCCGGGACGAGGAGAAGGAAGAGAAGGAGAAACAAGACAAGGAGAAGCAGGAGGAGAAGAAGGAGACTGGTGAAACCAAGGAGGACGACTACCGGTCGAGGTACCGCAGCTTCGAAGAGGTATGTGATGGCTTCCTCCTTAATTTACAATGCTCTATTATCCATCTGGAAATACAACACATGAGTTTACTGTTGATGTGTAAACTGACACGCACTTTTGAGATTTTTTTTGTTTGTTGCAGTTTTCCTCAAGCCCAGGTTGTTTGATCTGAAGACGGTAACCATTCCGGACTTCCTGTTCTTTCTCCTCTCTCCAGACTTACCAGCGCTACCGTCCCTCCACCACCTCGGCCACCACCCTGAGCACGGCCTCCACCCCTTCCTCCACTTCCTCCAGCTCCCTCAACAGGCCCAACAGTCTGACTGGCATCACCACCTCCTCCAGCTCCCTCAACAGGCCCAACAGCCTGACCGGCATCACCTCCTCTTACAGCCGCTCCTCCAGGGACACTGAGAAAGGTCAGCCATGAGAGCAGAGCTACGGGTTCAGATCTCTAAATACTATGGATTGTATTAAACCTCATAAACTCACGAAAAAGAAAGGTCCTCTTACTGTCAACAGCGTTTATTTTCAGCAAACTTAACATGTAAATATTTGTATGAACATAAGATTCAACAACAGACATAAACTGAACAAGTTCCACAGACATGTGACTAACAGAAATGGAATGTGTCCCTAAACAAAGCTGGGTCAAAATCAAAAGTAACAGTCAGTATCTGGTGTGGCCACCAGCTGCATTAAGTACTGCAGTGCATCTCCTCCTCATGAACTGCACCAGATTTGCCAGTTCTTGATGTGAGATGTTACCCCACTCTTCCACCAAGGCACCTGCAAGTTCCCGGACATTTCTGGGGGGAATGGCCCCAGCCGTCACCCTCCGATCCAACAGGTCCCAGATGTGCACAATGGGATTGAGATCCGGGATCTTCGCTGGCCATGGCAGAACACTGACATTCCTGTCTTGCAGGAAATCACGCACAGAACAAGCAGTATGGCTGGTGGCATTGTCATGCTGGAGGATCATGTCAGGATGAGCCTGCAGGAAGGGTACCACATGAGGGAGGAGGATGTCTTCCCTGTAACGCACAGCGTTTAGATTGCCTGCAATGACAACAATCAGTCCGATGATGCTGTAACACACCGCCCCAGACCATGACGGACCCTCCACCTCCAAATCGATCCCGCTCCAGAGTACAGGCCTCAGTGTAACTCTCATTCCTTCGACGATAAACGCGAATCCGACCATCACCCCTGGCGAGACAAAACCGCGACTCGTCAGTGAAGAGCACTTTTTGCCAGTACTGTCTGGTCCAGCGATGGTGGCTTTGTGCCCATAGGTGACGTTGTTGCCGGTGATGTCTGGTGAGGACCTGCCTTACAACAGGCCTACAAGCCCTCAGTCCAGCCTCTCTTAGCCTATTGCGGACAGTCTGAGAACTGATGGAGGGATTGTACATTCCTGCTGTAACCTAGGCAGTTGTTGTTGCCATCCTGTACTTGTCCCGCAGGTGTGATGTTCAGATGTACTGATCCTGTGCAGGTGTTGGTACACGAGGTCTGCCACTGCGAGGACGATCAGCTGTCCGTCCTGTCTCCCTGTAGCGCTGTCTTAGGCGTCTCACTGTACAGACATGGCAATTTATTGCCCTGGCCACATCTGCAGTCCTCGTACCTCCTTGCAGCATGCCTAAGGCACGTTTACGCAGATGAGCAAGGACCCTGGTCATCTTTCTTTTGGTGTTTTTCAGAGTCAGAAGAAAGGCCTCTTTAGTGTCCTTAGTTTTCATAACTGTGACCTTACTTGCCTACCGTTTGTAAACTGTTAGTGTCTTAAGGACCGTTCCACAGGTGCATGTTCATTAATTGTTTATGGTTCATTGAACAAGCATGGGAAACAGTGTTTAAACCCTTTACATTGAAGATCTGTGAAGTTATTTGGATATTTACGAATTATCTTTGAAAAACAGGGTCCTGAAAAAGGGACGTTTCTTTTTTTGCTGAGTTTGTGCTGCCATTTGATGTGTCAGTATGATTAATCAATGTACTCACATACCAAACTGTAAGCATTCCGGACACACTTTCAGCAGTACATTGATTGACTGAGTAGACGCACATGTACGCACAAATATTATACTGAGATACTCCTGCTTTCAACAGCAGACCTATTCGTTGAAAAATAGAAGCTTGAGTTCTACTGATGTAGAATGTATTCCCATATTGAGGTATGGCTGGAGTATGTAACATAATTAGATATACAGTGCCTTCAGAAACTTATTCTACATTTTGTTACAGCCTAAATTCAAAATGGATTAAATAGATTCTCACCCATCTACACACAATATCCCATAATGATAGTGGAAACATGTTTTTAGAAAACATGTGTGAAGATGAAATACAGATCTAATTTATACTGAACAAAAATATAAACGCAACAATTACAATGATTTTACTGAGTTACAGTTCATATAAGGAAATCAGTCAAATGAAATAAATTCGTTAGGCCCTAATCAATGGATTTCACATGGCTGCGCCGTGGCCCAGTCATGTGAAATCCAGCCAATCAGAATGAGTTTTCCCCACAAAAAGGCTTTATTATTGACAGAAATACTCCTGTTTAATCAGCTATCCAGGTGGCTGGTCTCAGATGATTCCGCAGGTGAAGAAGCCGGATGTGGAGGTTCTGGGCTGGCGTGGTTACACGTGGTCTGCGCTTGTGAGGCCGGTTGGACATACTGCCAAATTCTCTAAAATGATGCAGGTGGCTTATGGTAGAGAAATTAAAATGCATTTCACTGGCAACAGCTCTGCTGGAAATTCCTGCAGTCAGCATGCCAATTGCACACTCCTTCAAAACTTAAGAAATCTGTGGCATTGTGTTTCGTGACAAAACACATTTGTCTTTTGTCCCTAGCACAAGGTTCACCTGTGTAATTATCATGCTGTTTAATCAGCTTCTTGATATGCCACACCTGTCAGTTGGTTGGATTATCTTGAGACAGATGTTWGTGCACAAATGTGTTACCGTTTTAGAGAAATCAGCTTTTTGTACATATGGACATTTCTGTGATCTTTTATTTCAGGTCATGAAACATGGGACCAACACATTACATGTTGCATTTATATTTCTGTTCAGTGTGCATTTATAAGCGTTCACACCCCTTTGCTATGACACTCCAAATTGTGCTCAGGTGCATCCAATTTCCTTTGATCATCCTTGATGTCACTACAACTTGGAGTCCACCTGTGGCCAATTCAATTGTTTGGACATTATTTTGTAGAAAGAAAAACAAGTTTATATAAGGTCCCACAGTCCATGTCGAAGCAGAAACTATACCTTGAAGACCAAGGAACTGTCCATAGTGCTCCAAGATAATTGTGATGAGGCATATATCTGGGGAAGGTTATAAAACTATTTCTAGAGTTTTGAAAGTTTCCAAGAGCACAGTGGTCTCCATTGGGAAATTTAAAAAGAAAATATGGAGCTCTGCCTACAGCTGGCCGGCCGACCAAACTGAGCAACCAGGCAAGAAGGATCTTGGTCAGGTAGGTGACCACGAAGCCAATGACCACGAAGGCAATGACCACTGACAGAACTACATAGTTCCTTGGCTGAGATGTTAGAACCTGACAGAAGAACAATAGTCTCTACAGCACTTTACCAATCTGGGCTTTATGGGAGTTGCCAGACTGAAGCCACTCCTGAGAAAAAGGCACATGGCAGCATGCCTGGAGTTTGCAAAAATGCACGTGAAAAACTTAAGCGCATAAGGCAAAAGATTCTGTGGTCTGAGACAAATGTAACTCTTTGGCCTGAATGCAAAGCGCTATGTCTAGAGAATCAGGCACAGCTCATCACCCGTAGAACACCATCCCTACTGTGAAGCGTGGTAGCAGCAGCATGCTACTGGGATGCTTTTCAGCAGCATGGACTGGGAGACTGGTAAGGATAGAGGGAACAATGAATGGAGACATACAAGCAAATTCGACGAGATCCTGCTTCAGAGTGCAAACGGCCTTAGACTGGGAGAAAATCCTAAAATCCAGAGGTGCAAAGCTGATACAGGCACCGAAGACTACTCAAAGCCAAAGGTGCTACTGCAAAGAATTGAGTCGGGTGTGAATACTTATGTAAATTAGGTTTCTGTATTACATTATCAATAAATCTAAAAACATGTTTTCACTTTGTCCTTATGGGATATTTTGTGTAGATGGGTGAAAAAATGATCAATTGAATATATTTTGAGTTCGGGCTGTGGAATAAGTCAAGGGGTATGAATACTTTCTGAAGGCACTATCTAATAGCCACCTGAGCACAGAACGGTTAACCTGAATTCCACCCAGGGAGGGAGAGGATTGGGTTGCCTAAAAATGAAATGCCATAAATGAAACATGACCCTGCCAAGCCGCACTGCTTCTTGACTCACTGCTCGCTTAACCTGGAAGCCAGCCGCACCAATCTGTCGGAGGAAACACTGACCACTGAAGTCAGCTTGCAGGCGCATGGCCGAGGAAATCCCAGCCAGCCAATTGTGCAACGCCCCATGGGTCTCCCGGTCCTGGCCCGGCTGTGTGACAGCCTGGGATCAAACCCGGGTCTGTAGTAGCACCTCAGTACTGCGATGCTGTGCCTTAGACCGATGCACCACTCGGGAGGCGCAAAGATTTAACTTAAGTTTTACTGAACTAAGCTTTGATGGAATGAAACTTTGATGTCGGCACATACTGGCTATAATGAACACTATTGATGAAGGACATGCTCATTTATTGGGTGATTTTGATTTGACAATGTAAACATGATACAGAATTGGAATTGACCCCAAATGTGCTAGGTCAGGTGCATGTGTCTCACTCAATCTCTCTGTGATTGACAGAATCAGACAAGAAGCAGCAGGAGGAGGAGAAGGAGGGAGAGGATAAGTCCCAGCCCCGCTCCATACGGGATCGCCGGCGGCCCCGTGAGAAGAGACGCTCCACCGGGGTGTCTTTCTGGACCCAAGATGGGGTTTGTGACATACACACTGACACTTTAATGTGGACATGCCTCAAGTGTAATGATCAGAGTCCACTTGACCCACCCATAAGGCAATAAGAATACATGTCAGTTTGAGGTAAAAAGCCATTTTATAGATTTAGCAGTACAACTACTCTCGAGGTACTACACTGAAGTGCACCTCATGAAACACCTCTGGATTTAGCTGATTGGGGCGGCATCCCCGAGCTGACAAGGTAAAAAATCTGTTGTCCATTCCCTGAACAACGCAGTTAACCCACTGTTCCCCGGTAGGCCGTCATTGTAAATAAGAATTTGTTCTTAACTGACTTGCCTAGTTAACAAAAAAAATAAAAATGGGGAATTGCAGCCAGGCTATGGATTTATTCTGAGGATAACTGTCTCGGGGCTGTTCCTGACCTCCTGTCCCTCCTTGTATTCCAGAGTGATGACAATGACCCAGACCAGTCGGCGGACTCAGAGGAAGGCAGCATCAAGGGTGAACCTCAGGTAACCTCAGTCCACACAACCATGCAGAAATAAACCCACAATAGATGCAGGAAAGAGGTCATTGGAACGCAGGATGCAGTGACGCCCTCATTGGCGCAAATTCAACAAATCTGATCAAACTAAGTAGATATTCCGTATTTTATGTATTCATTTGAAACGGGCTCACAAGGTGGTTACATAAGTCTGATTTTGATATATTTGGCTATTTTCGCTGCATAACTTTTAGAAGTTGTCCTGTTTCACTTTTTGAAGAAGTGACTGCTAGATGCTAACTCATGTTTTGTATGAGATGGTTGCATAGCTAGCATTCAGAAATTGGTTACGGGAAGTCAGTAGTTTTTAACTGAAAGGCATGTCTACATTAGTGTCAGTATGTGTATGTCATGAACCCCATTGATTGATGCCGATGACATAGACTTATATATTGGGGTTGACATCCTTACTAGTATTATGCACAGATTTATACCTCAACATATTGTGAAATATACATAATAAACAATATCCTAAATATAGGCTGTTTTTGCTGGGGGGCAATGAGGATATTCCAGATCTTTCCACCTTGTTTCCATGGCATTGTTTTGGTTGAGTTCCATTGACCTCTTTATCGCAACTGTGGTCCAGGCTGAGACCCAAACTAAAGGATGATTTCACTTTAACCAACTAAACTTTGATGGAATGTAACTTTGATGTTGGCACATACTGACTAATGAACACTATTGAGGAAAGACATGCTCATGTATTGGGTGACTGATAGTTTTGATTAAACACTTCCTTTTTATTGACTGGCCAGTTTTTCACCCCAATCAACTTTTTTGCTCTCTTTTGTCTATAGTCACGGCCAAGCAAGTGCCTCTGATTTTCCTTAATTTGGCTTATTTTGGCCAGCTTTGGTACTGTAAAGACTCCCTCTTTCTGATGACTTTGGATTTAATGGTTCCTCCTTTCCTGTGATTGTCCTGTTGCTAAGGTGACCTCAAACGCAAAGCACTACACCATAGTAAGTTCCAAAACAAGCCAAAACAAGCCACCACACAAAGGAAATTTGTCTTTCGGTCTCCACAGAGTTGGGTAAAGCTGCTTTGTTGTTCCACACAAAAGTCGCAAAAAAAACAACTTACAGAGCTCTCAAATGAGATATTCTCATCCTCCTTGGTCAGTTTAGAGTAATGATAAGTGACCTCTAGATCTGTTTTAATACTTTTTTGTAATTTTGTATATTTTATCTGATGTATTTATGCAGAGTTCATCTGTAAGAGACCTTAGTCTCATTATGACTTGTCAAAATAAAGGTTCAATAATATGGAGTCTCCCTGGTTTTGGAAGGGGTGTGTCCTGTGCAGTACAGCGTAGCAGACAGTGATGTGGCCAGGCGCTTGGCTGCAGATGACGCACACAGTGGGAGGAGGAGGGCAGCTGGACGGAGCAACCAGCCAGAAAGCCAGCATATCTCTTTGTTGGAGGCTGCACAATGGGGCGTGGCCTGAACGGAACACCAAATAGGAAATGGTCCATTTATCTCTGCATGGATAGGAAAGCATTCAGGGAGAGCTGCTCTCTCCTGGCAGTTGATTTGGGTTTCTCCCTGGGATTTGAATTGCCAGGGACCTCACGATACGATGTCACGATACTTAGGGGCCGATACGATATGTATAGCGACTCTCCCGACTATGTCTATTGCGATTTGATGTTTCAAACTATTGTTCACTATGTGTCTGGTACAGAGAGATGAGAGCGCATGGAAATAAAAGGGCTGAGTACATGTTGGCTCACCGTTTAAGAAGATGGAGAAAAAGCTATAGGATGAACAATACAGAAGTTTTGGTGCAGGTACAGTCAACTAACGTTACCTGGCAATTAGGGTGGAATATTTTCTTGGTATTTTACAAATGTTCCAACCTGAGAATAAATCACTTTTCTCCCATGTAACCCGGTATTTCCCCGTCAAAACCGGAAGTGTCATTCAAAGCATTTAAATAGGCCTATGTCTGGTTATGATTAGAGCTTTGATTTGAAAATTCAAGCCTGATGCAACCTCTGAGCCTGATTTAAATACATATTATGAGCCCTACATTAAAGACAGGCCAAATGATTGGGACGTTATCCAATACATAGGCTACTGCACATTACGCACAACAGGAACGCATAAAAGCACATAGATGTAGCTATGCTATGGGTAAATAAATGGCACTAATCTTGTGGCCAGGCGCAAGTTGCACTAATCTTTTTGTGTGAACTGTATTATATGGACTAGAACTACGCACCTTGTTCAAATCATGATAAAGCAGGGAGAGAACATGCAATTCTGGTGCAGCACATGTGGCCTACAAAGTTACAAGTATAGGCTAGTGAATTTGATTTACCTTTTTTGTAATAATTCCTCTGGTATTAGCCTACCTAGTTCTCTCTAGTGTTGCTTCATTCCTTCCTCGCTTTCAACAGTTAAATTAAATAAGTTGTCCTTAACGTCATAATTCTAATGACATGCTTGAATAATATAGGACTAGAATTAGATGTAGAAGGTGTTCACTTCTCCATGAGGTTTGAATGGTTAATGGGTCTGAATAAATTACTTCTATAGTCTAGCACATTCACTCTTTCAAACTACCCATGAGTTCTATTGGCTGCTGTATTTAACATTCAGCGAACAAGAGTTTTGTATCCCTCTTTGAATAGTCTATTGTTATAAGAAATGCAACAACAAAAATGTGCAGCAAGGTATTCTAGTCTAGCTTTTCCTGCATGGGACTCCAAGAGCTAAGGAGACTTTGTTTAAAAAAAAGAATAATAGAGGCCAGCAAGTGGAGCACAGGTTTGCGTATTGCGCAAGAGACAGTCTAAAAGTTAGACGCTTACTATGCATAACCCATCATTCAATACCAAAATATAAGCCTAATGCTGCATTGAATGTATTACTTGAAAGAGGTAGGCTAGGATATATAGATAGATAGAGAGATTATATATACACTGCTCAAAAAAATAAAGGGAACACTTAAACTACACAATGTAACTCCAAGTCAATCACACTTCTGTGAAATCAAACTGTCCACTTAGGAAGCAACACTGATTGACAATAAATTTCACATGCTGTTGTGCAAATGGAATAGGCAAAAGGTGGTGGCCTGCTGGAGGTCATTTTGCAGGGCTCTGGCAGTGCTCCTCCTTGCACAAAGGCGGAGGTAGCGGTCCTACTGCTGGGTTGTTGCCCTCCTACGGCCTCCTCCACGTCTCCTTATGTACTGCCTGTCTCCTGGAGCGCCTCCATGCTCTGGACACTACGCTGACAGACACAGCAAACCTTCTTGCCCACAGCTCGCATTGATGTGCCATCCTGGATGAGCTGCACTACCTGAGCCACTTGTGTGGTTGTAGACTCCGTCTCATGCTACCACTAGAGTGAAAGCACCGCCAGCATTCAAAAGTGACCAAAACATCAGCCAGGAAGCATAGGAACTGAGAAGTGGTCTGTGGTCACCACCTGCAGAACCACTCCTTTATTGGGGTGTCTTGCTAATTGCCTATAATTTCCACCTGTTGTCTATTCCATTTGCACAACAGCATGTGAAATGTATTGTCAATCAGTGTTGCTTCCTAAGTGGACAGTTTGATTTCACAAACTTTTGAGCAGTATATATATATATATATACAGTGGGGAGAACAAGTATTTGATACACTGCCGATTTTGCAGGTTTTCCTACTTACAAAGCATGTAGAGTCTGTAATTTTTATCATAGGTACACTTCAACTGTGAGACGGAATCTAAAACAAAAATCCAGAAAATCACATTGTATGATTTTTAATAATTAATTGCATTTTATTGCATGACATAAGTATTTGATCACCTACCAACCAGTAAGAATTCCGGCTCTCACAGAACCTGTTAGTTTTTCTTTAAAAGCCCTCCTGTTCTCCACTCATTACCTGTATTAACTGCACCTGTTTGAACTCGTTACCTGTATAAAAGACACCTGTCCACACACTCAATCAAACAGATTCCAACCTCTCCACAATGGCCAAGACCAGAAGCTGTGTAAGGACATCAGGGATAAAATTGTAGACCTGCACAAGGCTGGGATGGGCTACAGGACAATAGGCAAGCAGCTTGGTGAGAAGGAAACAACTGTTGCGCAATTATTAGAAAATGGAAGAAGTTCAAGATGACGGTCAATCACCCTCGTCTGGGGCTCCATGCAAGATTTCACCTCGTGGCATCAATGATCATGAGGAAGGTGAGGAGAGCCCAGAAACACGGAGACCCCTGGTCAATGACCTGAAGAGAGCTGGACCACAGTCTCAAAGAAAACCATTAGTAACAACACTACGCCTTCATGGATTAAAATCCTGCAGCGCACGCAAGGTCCCCCTGCTTAAAGCCAGTGCATGTCCAGGCCTGTCTGAAGTTTGCCAATGACCATCTGATGATCCAGAGGAGGAATGGGAGAAGGTCATGTGGTCTGATGAGACAAAAATAGAGCTTTTTTGGTCTAACTCCACTCGCCGTGTAGGGAAGAAGAAGGATGAGTACAAACCCCAAGACACCATCCCAGCCGTGAAGCATGGAGGTGGAACATCATTCTTTGGGATGCTTTTCTGCAAAGGGACAGACGACTGCACCGTATTGGAGGAGGATGGATGGGGCCATGTATCCGAGATCTTGGCCAACAACCCTCCTTCCCTCAGTAAGAGCATTGAAGATGGGTCGTGGCTGGGTTCTTCCAGCATGACAACGACACGAAACACACAGCCATGGCAACTAAGGAGTGGCTCCGTAAGAAGCATCTCAAGGTCCTGGAGTGGCCTAGCCAGTCTCCAGACCTGAATCCAATAGACTATCTTTGGAGGAGCTGAAAGTCCGTAGCCCAGCGACAGCCCCGAAACCTGAAGGATCTGGAGAAGATCTGTAGGGAGGAGTGGGCCAAAATCCCTGCTGCAGTGTGTGCAAAACCTAGTCAAAACTACAGGAAACGTATTATCCTGTTATTGCAAACAAAGGTTTCTGTACCAAATATTAAGTTCTGGCTTTTCTGATGTATCAAATACTTATGTCATGCAATAAAATGCAAATTAATTACTTAAAAATCATACAATGTGATTTTCTGGATTTTTGTTTAGATTCCGTCTCTCATAGTTGAATGTACCTATGATAAAAATTACAGACCTCTACATGCTTTGTAAGTAGGAAAACCTGCAAAATCGGCAGTGTATCAAATACTTGTCTCCCCACTGTATATATATTAGTTGGATAGATATCTCGATCTCATCAATATTGGATACAATTTGAATAGAATTGATGGAGAGCGACGCCTGCTCGTGCATGATGTAAGCAAAACAACACGATATTAGGAGTTTTAAAACGCTGCAATAAAAGATGTGATCTTACAATTGAAAAAAATAAGTAACCCCTAAAGCCAGATGGAGATGTGTAAATTAGACATGTATCAGTACAATCATATATACAAGTATCATTAAATTATTGCGATATGAAACTAGTTCACCCCTCCAGTCTGCCCACTTATTTTAGGTGTAAACACAGCTGGCTTTGGTGGTGTGAAAGTCATGATAACTGAAGTTAATGAAGAAGTTCTCTGCATTTATCAATTACTTGCAGTAAGTAGAGAAGCACAGTTTTTTTTCCAACGACTTGAGGTAGATTTGAATTTGTCAAATCTGCAAAATATATCACAACCTGAGAGTAGGTTTAAAATGCTTGTGTTTGTAAACAGTGTATTTTTCTTTTCTGTAATTCAACCAGTTGTACATGTCAGTTTTCTTCCCCCCCACCATTTTAATCTCTGTAGCTAAGGTCTTAAAGATGTGCAGACACACAAGTGCTTTTCCTTGCATTCGGGCTCCTTCAGCTTCAGGAAGCCAACAGCAATTTGAACACTGCTGTAGGCTTGGCCCTCTGACCCCCATCCTGCCTGCTCTAAGGCACTCTGCTGGAGCGGCGGGAGCTAGGAGACGCTGGGGTTCAGGGGCTGCTCCTTAAGGCACTGGCAGGCTTGGCAGCCATTCAGGAATGTCTGTTGCAGTGCAGAGTGGTCAGGTGCTATGAGAAGGGAGAGAGGCTCGGAGCTGAGGGGGTAGACGCTGATTGGTCCAACATCTAGCCTTGTCAACTCTTTGCAAGTCAAGGAGGCAGACCTTTGTGAAGCCAAGGAAATGACTAACCTATCAGTACATTTAATTTAGTATTTACAAAAATAATGAACAAAAAAATTTGCTAGGAGAATAGAATGCCACCTTAAACATCCTGTTTTCAGTGTGATGCGCCAAACATTCCCCAGCAGAACAACCGAAACCCTCAAATGCACTCTAATTGATCTACATTCCAGGCACTACGCTTGTCTAGACAGCAGGAAAACTGCACTGCTCTGAATCTGTCATGTGGATTTGCTTGTTTTAACATCGGGTAAAGACATTAAATCACTTCTGTTTTTCTTTTCACAGAGCGACCGACTGTCCAGGTACGTGCCAAATTCAGTTTATTCTTCAGGTCTTTCCAAATGGCACCCTATTCCCTATATAGTGCACTACTTTTGACACGGGCACATAGGGCTCAGTGCACTACTTTTGACCAATCTAGAGAATAGGGTGCCATTTGGGAATGCATCCTTCCTGTCTACTACTTACCCTTCACTTGGTGGGCTTGTGCCACTTTAGACCAAATAAACCGTTGACAACCTGGTATATGGCAGTGTAAATATTAGACATGGTCGATAAGATACTGTAGAGCTAAGTATCAATGTTTTTATTCTCTTCAGAAATGAGAGCAGCACTTCCTCTTCTGACCGCTATGACCACTTGGGTAGCCGTGGCGAGGGTCGCAGGTCATTCTCAAGCAGGCTGGACCGAGACGATAGCACTGACTACAAGAAGGTACTGGAGCTCCCACACACTCACCTTCTACCTTAGTTAAAATCACACCATACTCAATAACACCACCATAGAAATAGTAATTCTTCCCTGTGAAGTTAGACTTTTTTCTGACCGTTTTTCCTCTCAGCTTTATGAGCAGATCCTAGCTGAGAATGAGAAGCTGAAGGCCCAGTTACGTGACACAGACCTGCAGCTGAATGACTTGAAGCTTCAGCTGGAGAAAGCCACACAGGTGAGGCACTGTGGCCAGGCTGCGTTGTACAGTTGGGAAATTAGCATGTATCATGTAGTATTAGGATGACTCATTGTGAATAAATAGGACTTCCTCGCTAACGTTGGGTTATTTACGTTGCTTGTGTTACAGAGGCAGGAGCGCTTTGCTGACCGKTCGCAGCTTGAGATGGAGAAAAGGGTAATGATTATTAAGTGTTTTATGGTTTTTAACATACTGAATCATTTTGCCCAACAAATGAATGAACTCTCAAAAATTAGTTCTATGTATGAAAGGCACTTACAAATACAATTATTGTTATTGGCTTGAACTGAATTGGTAATAGTAGTGGTTAACAGCGTGGTAATCAATGCCAACTGGTTTATGTCTGAAGGTTACAAGCAGGCCCCAATTTCAGCTGGGTGGTATGGTCTTATAAACCTGACTACTTTCTCCGGTCTACTGCCTCTCCTGCTGACTGGCTCACCATGCCCATATAGTTGGCTGGGGGCGTGCCACCCCACCCAAGCACGAGCTACCTACCTTCTCTCACGTGTTTTTGAACATTTTTAGCCAGTGTGTGTGTGGTCACTTCTCCAGGGTTGTTCTTTTTGCATAGTGTGTGATAGCGAGTATACGTGATGAATTGTTTCAATGGAAATGTTATCTTCTGCATGTGCTTTTTGCCATTTTTCTTGGCAAGTGTTCACTCAAATCACCTTAACGGCTGACACAAACATATGGGGTCAACTTCACGCCATATGTATTGATTTCAAAATAAAATAAATTGTGAACATGAAAAATAAAATTTAATGTAAACATTGTATTTTCAAGGACGGGTGAAATAATGGATGTTGAAATCAAAAACCAAACAATTGAAAGAATTCTATACAAAAATAAGACATCAAAAGCAAAACCCMAAAACTTGTTAGCAAATAATTTTAAAGCTGGAGCAAAACTCACAAATGATTAAAAAAAAGATTTGAAAACGAATGCAAAAATATTTTTCCGTGAAACTTTCCCAGCAACCAATCCTATTGAAATAGATTTTGCCTACGCTCTTGCCTGCATGTACTAGCTTTTTTGTTACGCTACTCGTATCTTTGCTTTTCCTGGCAGTCTTTTCGATTGCGAGTTTTGGCAGTATTTTTCCGTGAAGGGCGGGGTTTAGAGGGAGGCGTATTGGTCCGCTAGTTTTGGAGTGACGGTTCGTCCCAATCAATGAACATGATAGACAGGCTTTTTTTCTATTGCCTCCTTAAGTAGACGGTCTGACGTCAGCTCGTTTTAGCTAACTTACTTCAAACTGTCGGTCACGGGTCAATGTACGGATATTAGACGCATGTCTGTCTAATACATTTAATGACAAACCGTCTTACTACTTAGATAAACATATGACTTACCTGTCGCACAACGTTTGGCGCAGGTGTTGGTAACTGGTTCGCCATACACCTGCGCAACAAGTAATTCATATGTTTACCTAAGTAGGTAGATGGTTTGTTTGTCATAGTTTTGCTCTCGCTTTTAAATGATTTGCTTACACGTTTTGAGTTTTTTCTTTTGATGTCTTGTTGGGTTTTTGATTTCAACATCCATTATTTCAACCGTCCTCAAGTATGTTTACATTCTCAACTTTATTTTTCAAGTTCATGATTTATTATATTTTACACATGGTGTGAAATTGACCCCATAGAAATAGCACCTTAACGACTGACCCAAACATCTCCTTAAACTTCTCACGAGTCACCAACCCTGATCCGGTAGCACCCCCCCCCCC